>NC_063057.1:20197887-20564137 GCF_018812025.1 Megalobrama amblycephala | reverse complement strand
TATCTTGCACTTGGAGTATATAAGATTGCTGACACATGTTTGAGTCCGCAGATGCTGACGCAAACCTTCACCTCCATCCTCCCCACCACCACCAGGATGGTCCCTGTCCATACTTCCTAGGGGGGTCGGCTATGCCCCTGCCTTCTTCTTCAGGCAGGAAATGCAGAGTCCACAACCCTTAAGAATCTAAGCTACGGACGGGGCCTACGCCAAAGAACTTTCTTACAACATTTTGCTTGCTGATTGCTAATAAATATGGTTGTCACGTTATCTAACTTCCCGAGTCTTTCTGGTAGAACTGATGATAGAGAGGTGATGTTAGATCTGTCAATGAAAAAATAAAGTTCTGCCCACAGTTGTTGGGCTTTATTGTCTGTATGTTGGTGAACTGGTTCCTTTGATTTCAACATTTTTCTGTTGGATCTTGGTGTCTTGTTAACAAAATAAGCCACTGAAGGGGTCTTGGTGGAGGTGGATTATCGAGCATTGGATTGCTTCCATGTTTTTTTATTTGTATCGGTCAGTCCAAGCTTATGTCAGCACAAACTCAAATCTCTTCCCCAAACTCAATAACTCATCAGAATCCTGGCTGCTGATAGAAGCCCCAGGCACTTCTTCAGCTGCTCAAAATGTTTCTGGCCTCGCCTCTTCCTGACTAGACTGTCAGAATTTAAAATGCTCAGCACATTTTTCCATATGCATGTCTGAGAATCAGACGGCCTTGATTCTTGCAAAATGGATGCTGTTTTGGTTCATGCCACATCAAAAAAAGGCAAATAATTTACTTTCAAAATGCATAATTTGTGTTATTACATCTAACCTTCATTGTTTTGCAGGAACTATTATTGACATGACTTTAATGAAACCCCAAACTCTGATGAAGAAATGAATATTCAATATTGTTTAAAAATCTTTATTTTATGGTTTTTTTTGCGATTATCTGTTTTTGCAGTAGTTTTGCAGTTAACTGTTAGAATCATGTATTATTCCAATGAACTGTGCTCTGCTTGCCTAATCTCAGCAGGCAGAGAGTTCCAAATTTTTGGAGCAATAAGCCATATCACCCATAGATTTTAAACGAGTAAGTGGAACAATTAAAAGGCCAAGGAGCAGGGATCACACGCTGGTGTGTAGGGGGTTAAAAGCTCAGAGAGATAATGAGGAGCCAATCCATGCTTTTACAGTAAGCATGAGAATTTTAAAATCAACATGGAATCTAACAGGGAACCAGTCCAGCTCCTTGTCCTGTTTCCAGACAGGATTCAAGAAGCTGAATTGAACCAACTGTAATTTATTTAGGGTAGCTTTTGAAACCCCAGCCAGTGAAGCATTGCAAGAATCAATGCGAGAAAATATAAAGATGTTAATTAACTTTTCAACCACCCGGGAATTAGTGGTTAGATCGTTGTTGATCCGTGATCCTTATGGACCAAGCCCCACGGTTCGGCACGCATGTGATTCGCAGCTCAATTGCAAGTTTCACCGCAATAGAGTAAAAGGTTATCATTTGCATGTGTTTTGTATTGCTAGTTTACACATTAAACCATTCCAGCGCTATAAGAGGCAAAAGAGGATTTAATTCGGTAGGCTATCGCTGTTATTGGTGCTCACAGAAGCACATACATACAAGGCTTGCGCACACACAGAGAGAGAGGTTTTTTCAGATAGCTCGCAAACTCCAAATTGCAACTCTTTCGCGTCCTCAATGCACTTGGATGGACACAGTCAAAATACCCCTTTCGGCAAGTATTCTCGTAAACACATTCGGTTATGTCTTAATTGAACGAGGTGAGAATATTAATACTACAGTTATACCTTATACTTTAGGTTGTATTTATCTCTGTTTGTAATTGATGTACAGTATTTGTTCTTTTTATAGTCTGTTCACTTGCCTTTAATAATGTATTAGTTAGGCTAGTAGTTTCTGCTGTGGTATCGGAGTAGTTAAAGTGGGCTAAGTAATAAATGATCCGTTGAACCACTACCGGGAATGCTGAAAAAAGGATGTCTTGACAGTGTTATGAACATGAGGAGCATCAAATATCACCCCCTAATGAGGTGTGTTCAGTGCATTGTTGGCGCATTGCTATTTTGAGGCAACTGAAAACGACTGGACCACTGACCAACTGAAACCTGTTCTAAAGTCAATGGTGCAGTATTTTATTTATTTATTTATGTATTTGTTATTTAAAGTGTGTGGTAGTAATAGGTGCGGGTGCACAATGCATGTACACTCTGCTTGTTACACACACAGGGACGCGCAAAAAGATTCCTTTCTGGAGAACTGGTCAGTCTTTCTGCTTGCAAATTCCGCCATGTAAATAGCGAATCCACCATGGTGCAAGCGCAACTGGCTTTTAAAAGGAATGGAAGATGAGACTCTGATTGGTTTATTGCATGTTACATCCAAAACACACCCATGACTCATTAAGAGACTAGGTACAACCCTTTTGGACCATGTGCCTGACACGACGGCCATTTTTTCCATTGTTAAACTAGCAAAAGTGGATTCAGACATGCCCTAAGTGCACCTGCGCCGTGCGCTTCAGACCATGCGCTCAGATCTTTAAAATAGGGCCCTTAAAGTTAAAGTAGGGCTGGGCGATATATCGCATGCGATTGTCACACGCATTTCATCAGTAAAGCCGGTTCCCTGATTACCGCTAAATCGCCATCACCTGCTTTCAAATGGAGCGGCATTTAATAGACAGAGCCGTAGTTCATTGACAAGCTATGCAATATCGCGTTCATTATCGAAGGCGATTCATCTGCAATAATGAACGTGATATTGCGTAGCTTGTCAGTGATCTACGGCTCTGTCTATTAAATTGAGAGAAATGCAAGAAACGCGCATTTCGTCAGTAAAGCCGGTTCCCTGATTACCGCTAAATCGTCATCACCTGCTTTCAAGTGGAGCGGCATTTAATAGACAGAGCCATAGTTCATTGACAAGCTACGCAATATCGCGATTATCTGCGATAATGAACGCGATATTGCGTAGCTTGTCAGTGATCTACGGTTCTGTCTATTAAATGCAGCTCCATTTGAAAGCAGGTGATGGCGATTTAGCGGTAATCAGGGAACCGGCTTTACTGACGAAATGCGCGTGACAATCGCATGCGATATATCGCCCAGCCCTAAGTTAAAGACCCAGCCTTATGTAGCTGGTGGGGTGAACCAATGGGCATTACCTCCGTCTTGTCACTGTTCAGACAAAGACAATTTCTAGACATCCATTTTTTAATCTCAGAAATACATTGAGAAAGAAAGGACACAGCCACATTAATATCAGGTTTTGAATGTATATAAACCTGCATAGAAGTGAAAGTTGAAACCAAGTGATCTTAAAATTTGACCAAGAGGATAAATGTAGATGCTAAAAAGTAAAGGGCCCAAAATTGATCCTTGAGGAACACCAGATTGCATCACACCAATATCATACCTGCAACCACCCATAACAACAAACTGTTTTCGATCTGAAAGACATGGCTTTAACCAGCTCAGTGCAGTATCAGAAACACCAAAGACAGATTCTAAACGAGTAAGTAAAACTGAGTGATCAACATTGTCGAAAGCGGCACTGAGATCAAGAAGATTCAAAATAGAAAGAGCAAGAATCACAAGCGATTAACAAATAATTAGTGACCTTAACAGTTGTTAAATGCTTCTCTACTTAAAAGATGTCAATGTCATTTTTCAGCAGATAAAACATAAACATTAAGTTTCTTTTAGCTCAGAGTACTAAATATAAAATGACCTTTCCATCTGGACTCAAAGGTTTCTTCTCTATCATTATTTAATCATACAGCTCTAAAAGCAAAAGAGCACATCTAGCATTTCACCACGTTATAAACATCTTCCACGAAACATTGTGGAAATGGGCTTGTGGGTGTCTTGGGTATCGTACTGGCGTTTGTAAGTCAATCTTGGAAGGATATAATGGCATGAGGTTTCATGTAGACGTGGTGGGATTGGGAAGGAAGCCATTTGAATCTGTTGACAGTGTCTCGCTCTATTTTCATGATGTTTGGAGAATAATGAAGCTCAGAAGCAAGCGGGGGGGATCTGAAAGAAACACATTTGCGTAGGACCGGTGGCAGAGGCTTTGTGCTCTGACTTGATGTGGCACATTAAGATGGCACGCAATGTATGAGGCTCTATGGGCATCTTATTGTCGGCGGCGGAGGCAGAATTTGCTTGTCATGTTGAACTGTTTTTGAAATTCATGGAAAAATTCATGCATAATTTAACAGTTAATTTCTGTACATATGCATGTAATGTCATGTCTTTGAAACAGCCTTTTTTGTGGAGGATTTTTATCATTTTAATCAATGGTTGTGTTACATGAATATATCTTGCAGTTTTCTGGGCTGGATCTGACTGTTAAATGATATGATCTGAAACTGAAGAAAGATTTGTAGAAGGCATTATGATCTGAGGATAAAATAATGCTTGTCTTTGAGAACAGATGGGTTTTAGTCTCTGTAGAAATACTCTTGTTGTCTTATTAAAAGCATGTTGTAATTGCAGAATGTGTTTTTTAAATGCAAAATATTTTCTTCTTTCAAAGTCATTAATTGTTGTGACAAGGTTTAAGATGTATTATACACATCTGGCAGTAGCCTTGAGAATAATAAGACATAAAACACAAGATCAGTCCTGTGTGTTCAAAAGACTCGCTCTAAACAAGCCATGAAATGAGAAGAGAAGCTTCATACACTTCTCATGATAATAATGCTGAACTGTCAGAAAGAAGGAGTGAGAGAGACCTTGAAGCAAGAAAAAAAACTTTGAACTGAGTCATATGGGCAATACTGAAAGAGGAAAACATGATTGTCTTCATGCACATGTAGCTCAATATCACACTTTAGTTACATGTTTTTGTTCAATATCCATCTGGCTTCTTGGTTTCTGTGATATGGATTTCAGCTCTTGACTTCCTGTATTAAATATCGTCCTTGATAAGAGTATAGGAAATTATTTACAGATGGTAACATGGAGAGAACATGATGATGATAGCAGGATACAAAAGGATTGAATCACAATGTTTTCTTTAGTAATAGAAATCTTTTTTATTATTATTATTAATACAATTTTTTGGCTTATATGTAACCCAGCTAAAAAAGGACAAAGTATCAGTTTCTTTTTATGTATTTTATGTACTTAATTCATGAAGTTATGTGTGGGGGCTAAATGATTAGAAGCATATGAAAGTGCGAAATAGATTTGGGTTACACTTTACTTTATATTGCTGTTTTCATTGAGTTAATTGAGATTGTGATTCTGAGCACACGGCCTGTGCAAATAGAGTCCATGTTTTACTTTAATTAATGTAAAATGTATTTAAACATGGTAAATACAGGCATGGTTTCATAGACACGGCTTAGATTAAGCCAGGAATTTACAGAATATTTACAGAAATTACAGAATACTCTATCTCACAGAAGTGAATACACCCCTCACATTTTTGTAAAAATGTATTATATCTTTTCATGTGACAACACTGAAGAAATGACATTTTGCTACAATGTAAAGTAGTGAGTGTACAGCTTCTATAAGTAGGATTCGTACTCACTGTACTCACTTTTGTGGCCAGCGGTTTAGACATTAATGGCTGTGTGTTAAGTTATTTTGAGGGGACAGCAAATTTACACTGTTATACAAGCTGTACACTCACTACTTTACATTGTAGCAAAATGTCATTTCTTCAGTGTTGTCACATGAAAAGATATAATAAAATATTTACAAAAATGTGAGGGGTGTACTCACTGCTGTGAGATACTGTATATTCTAATTGCATGTGGATGATATATGTTTTAAATGCTGTATTGTGTAATATAAAGCCAACATAATAAATCATCAGTGCTATAGAAGAGGAGCTTTATATATTATAGGGTTTAAGATATAAGAGGTTATAAGGAAATGTTCTACAACGAAAGCTGAGAAAACCAGTGCTAGAGACAGCGTTGATACTAATTCTTTTTCACAAATTCCACCTTCTGTTCATTTAGGGTATGTTCACTTGGTCACTCGGATTTCTTGGTTCTTTTGGCCCGGACCAAAAAAGAAAATAATACATTTAATCCTGGTCCTCTTAGCATTCACACTTGTTATTTTTAACACCGAACCTAAAGATACAAAACAAAAAACAGCTTTTACTATGTACACTTTGCAACAAAACTTACAAACAGAACATTCAAAACAATGCTGTAAATGTGCCCGCTGTATGCGCATACATATGGTGGTATTTTTACCAGCTGAGTACTCATGTGAAAAGAAGTCGTAAACAGTACCAGGAATTCCTCCTTTACACACAGAAATGAAGATCTGCAGGAAGGATACGGCAGTTCCAAAGTTTGTTTGGAAGTGGACCGAGACACACCCTCTTTTTTGATGTGCACCAAGGTTTGTATGGCAGCGTTCACACTTATTTAATTGAACTGCACTAACGTGCAATCGCAATAGACTAAAACAAACCTAAGTGTTGGGAAAATTGCTTTTAAAAGTAATGCATCACAATATTGGGTTACTCCCTAAAAAAGTAAGTAATTGTGTTACTTAGTTACTTTTTATGGAAAGTAATGTGTTACATTACTTTTGAGTTACTTTTTCACACCTGGGCTGGGCTTGCTTGTTTGTTTTTAATAACAACAAAAAAAGTTCTATTTTTGGCAAATGTAAAGGCCCTTTCACATAGAGGGCCCTATTTTAACGATCTAAGGTGCACTTAGGGCATGTCCGAATCCTCTTTTGCTAGTTTAATGATGGAAATGGCGCAGTCATTTTTAGTTGCCTCAAAATAGCAACACGCTAACAATGCACCTGAGCACACCTCTTTTTCCAACCAGCACGTCCATGGGCGAACAAATGGCCGCGAGTGCATTTGCTATTTAAACAACGTGATGCTGGACATGAAAATGATAACTGCGTCGGGCTGAAACTAGCAAAAAACACTTGCATCACGCCTGGCGTCACATTGCGCCGGGTGTATGATAGGGCCCCAAAAGTGAAATGAATAAGCCTCAGGTTGAAAGAAATGCAAATTCACGCTTGTACAGCAGAGTGCAAAGTTTTAAAAAAAAAAACTTTCAGCTGTGCTGCCATTCTGGATCACAGAAGAATAGGATGCAGGATGCAAATGCTCACGAAGAAGAATGCTGGACTGCGATTGTGCGTTTGTCTGTAAGTGGTTAAATATACTTGCACCTCGGCTCAAAATGCTTTAATGATGTGAGATTAATGTAAACACAGCCCACTGCGAACACACCTAATTCGCTTCAACCTTTTTGAACTTTATGAATGGTTATTTTAGATTCAAATGGTGTGTGTAAAAGAGCTGGAAGCAAGCAGAGTACGGATATTTCTAGAGCACGTAGTGCCATCTGCTAAAAACTAGGCTCAGAATCGATTCGAGAGAGGATCGCGAATCATCGGAAAATATCAGAATCGCTCCAGATTCTTTGTAGTGCGAATAGAGAGAATCAATGTATTGTTCCAGCCCTACTTACTTCAGCAATAAAAATAAAAACAAATTAAACACAAATGTGATGTTTATCTATACTAATTTTTGCTTTTTAGTATGGATCATCGAAGGTGAAAAAGTAAAAAAGTACTTTTTTTTTTTGAAAAAATACATTGTAAATTTAAAAGTTATGCATTACTTTACTAGTTACTTGAAAAAAGTAATCTGATTACGTAACTCAAGTTACTTGTAATGCATTACCCCCAACACTGGAACACACCCTTAAAGATAAAGATAAAAGTTAAACTAGATTTCAATGCAACAGTATCATTTTGTGATTCACATGCACACTGTTGACAGCTTTCTATCTATGTATCTGTCTGCTTCTATTAACACAATTATAACTTCCCCATGACTGGTAAAAATGTTTGAAAAATGTTTCCTATCACCATACAAACTCAGGCTGACCTCTGTATCAGTGTTTGGGGGCGTCTGGGCGGCCATCTGAGTGACAGCGCCTCCCCAGCAGCCTGGTAAACCACAGGGAACAAGCAAAGGCTTATAATTACAGTGTATCCTCCAGTCCTAATAGCAACTGCTTATATTTAATTACACACTGTCATCGGCCCAAACAGTGCTGAGAGCGCAGAACACTGCTGTTGCCTTGACAACCATTGGAGAAAATCATGGTAATTAATCAGCGGAGAGAATGACGGGAAAATAGTCAGCCCAAACAATTTACGGATCATTCTGTTTGTTGCGACTCTATGGGAGTTTGGTAAATCAAAACTTTTAGTTTGCATATATCACATGGAATCTAGTACAAAAATGGATGGAAACATTTTAGACGTTGCTGGATTATCAATCTTGCATCTGTTTATGGTTCAGACAAGTTTGCTCATTAAATGTAAAGGACATTTTAACCTATAAAGTTTTATGGCTCATTTAATGAGAATGAGCCAAAATGACTTTGTAATGGCTGTTAACAAGAACGCTGTGCAAGATTCTGCTCGACATACACCTGGGACAATGTGCTCTTTCCAAAGTTCCTCCATTAACAGTGGCTTGTCAGTGTTAACTGTGCGAATGACCTTTTTCTCATAATTTGCCTCATATGGCGCTCAGCAGGACCATGTAAATCATCAGCTCATCAAAGCCTGTGCAAATCACATCTGGATGACAGTCTGAATATGGAAACATTCTGAAAAACACAGCAGGACTCAAAGCCCTTGGAGACCAAACGATTGTTCATTTTCAACCTGTCTGGCTGCTTTATTTCGAAGCGTAGTTTGATCCAGGGAAATCATGAGAGTTTGTCAAGATGACGAGATAAAAGCTGCTGAATGGACAATAAATCATCGGTCTGTCACGAGGAACCGTGTTTGTGGTGTAAAAGAAGAGCCGAATGTCTCAAGAGCAACTCAGGCGTGAGTTTAATGTGATGCAAAGCACTTATCACCACTAAAGTCACAATGATTCAACATTCGCTCTTATTTGAAAAAGGATAAAGTTATTTATTATCAAGTGTGATGATGATAGAAATGTCTATCATACTCTATTATAATGAGCTGAGATCATGGATAAGTCACTGTTTGTTCTGTCTTTCTTGAAGAGTGTCAAACAAATACCAACAGTCTTGGTAAGGTAGTAACTTTTATGTAACATTTACGTTTTTTATCTATATATTTTACATGTTTGTCATTTTGTTTACATATGTACCATGTCTTTTTGGATATTTACTAAATTTATCACAAAATACCATAGTATTACTATCTGATGCCATCACTGCAAATTGGTACTATATCACAGGAACCCATTATATAATGTAACTTTATTTTAAATGCAAACTAAACCTGAGATCCATAATTTAAATGTCTTGGCATTATGATAAATAATGGTAGAGCTCAGAGTAAATCACCTCATAACTGTGAAAATATAAAACTTTTCCATTTACAATGATCCATCACTCACAGCTACTAGATGCTGCTTAAACTTTATAACTCTGTATTAAAATGCTGCATTGTTTGTTTCCCCATTATATCGCTTGTATCTCTCACGGTCGCTGGAGTTTTGCGAGTGTTTACTACAGGGTCCAGTGCATTTTCAGCCCTCGTTTGAGCAGTTCACTTGATAAGAGGCAGCAGATCGATGAATTCTGAGCTAACTGACAAACTTATTGACCTGGACGCAGACGGCAATGCGTTTGTTCGGATGAGGCTCTTTGGTGCTGCTTCAAAACCGACGCGAGACCCGAGGGCTTCTGGGTAACATTAGCTGCCATTAACATTCGTATCCAGAAACAGCGTCTTCATCTTCAGGCATATTTCTCTCCACAGTTCTATTATTGCTAAAAGCTTTTCATTTAAAGCTACTTAACCAAATTTATTCACATTGCAAGGGTAAAAAATGTGGTTCTTTTGGGCACCGTGATTAAGATCATTTCAGCACATTCATACTGTATCTCTGGAAACTGCTCTCAATCACATGCACCTCAATCTACTGGTGAACGAAAGCATTTGCATCAGCCTCACAGTCAGGTTGTATCATAGTAGCAGGTAAAAATACCAATTCCCTGCTGTCTTACTGTGTCATTCTCACTGCTGATATACGATATCATATCCAATTGACGTATGAATTATGAATGAGTGTCAAATGTGTGTGTGTGTTTCTGACTAAAAGTGC
The DNA here is from genome assembly GCF_018812025.1 of Megalobrama amblycephala. Taxonomy (NCBI): domain Eukaryota; kingdom Metazoa; phylum Chordata; class Actinopteri; order Cypriniformes; family Xenocyprididae; genus Megalobrama; species Megalobrama amblycephala. Next base: position 20,553,993 of record NC_063057.1, on the reverse strand, counting down.
TGACGGATGAAAAAAAATGAGAAAAATCACCACCTCCCTGGACAGAATCAACTTCCCTCTAGCAAAACACTCACAATTACATTTTCAGGATGCTTCTAATTCTGTCCAAATATGCAATTACTGTGGCATTAGAGTTTTTGTCCTACCTTCATGTGCACCTGGGAAGCTCAGAGTCAGGCATTCATTATTATGACATTTCCCACATTCAAGTTGGATATATAAGGAAGTCGCCTAAACAAAACAAAATAATTATATTGTCAACAATAAATTCAAAATTATGAATTTTGTGATTAACTTTACACTTGTTGCCTATAAGCGGTTCCATACATAGTGCCTTTAAATTATTGAAATAAAGCACATAAAATTAAAATGACTTGCAAAATCATTTAGTGCCATTCACTACAGACTTATAGTCTCTATAGACTGTACAGATTATAGATTTATTATATGATATTATCTACATTATAGATCAGGGTTTTCAGCAATTTTTCAACTCATCATGCCCCTTTCCAATGTCCCAACTTGGCAACCTGAGTTTCCCACTCTTAAAGAGTTAGTTCACTCAAAAATGAAAATTCTGTCATCATTTACTCACCATTGGGTTGTTTCAAACCTGTAAGATTTTTGTTCATATTTGTAACACAAATTAAAGGTACAATATGTAATATTTTCTGTCTGCTAGAGGTCGTTAGAGGCCTATTTAAAACAAAGGCGTAGCTTAATGACATCAAGTTTGAGTGTGGAATCTTGGGACATGTGGTCTTTACCTCAACGGACGGTGCAAAAGAATTGGGATAGGACTCGGGAAGAAATCATGTTCATGGATGCGATTATTAAAGGTCCTGTTTTTCGTGTTTTTTTGAAGCTTTGATTGTGTTTATAGTGTGCAATATAACATGTGTTCATGTTTCGCGTGTAAAAAAAACAGTATTTTTCACATAATTTACTTATCTGTATACCGCTGTTTCCACTGTCATAAAAACGGGCTGATGACTTCCTTGTTCTATGAAAGTCCCTCCTTCAGAAATACGTAACGAGTTCTGATTTTGCCAGCGGTTCCTGTGTTGTGATTCGACAGCAGCTTAGCGAACCTTGCCCGGAAAGGTCACGCCTCTTACCATAATGTGGAGATGCACACGCTCAGTGTTATTGTAAACATGTCTTTAATTTTACCCTATCAATTTGAGACTGCGGGATGAAAATAACAGCGTTTCGACGACATGGCGACAAACACACTCTACAAACGCAACTCTTGTGTATTCCTGTGGGCGGAGGTTAGTCAAAAAACTGTTTTAGTGACGTCATTAAAGAAGGAAGTAGAGGGATGTAGTCCAAACTGGCCGTTCGATGTAGGCGACTTCTGTTAAATAAAATATCTCGCTTGGCATTGAACTTTGAGCTTTAACATTTTACAGATTTTATTTATACTCTAACAACAACATTACACACTAACTAAAGTTTGAAACATGGGATCACGAAGTACGAAGTACGAAGTACGAAGTACGGGACCTTTAACGTTATGAAGCAGAGCAGGACCGAGTGTTGTGGGAGCTGAACGAGGCCGCTGGAGCGATTGCGCAACACACGCCTCACGAGCAGCAGAACTTTTATTATGCCATAGTTGCCGGCACCTCTTCCACTTTTCCGGTAATGCAGCTCTGTTTATCATATTAGATACATTTGACTGTGTTGGAAATGTTATAACATTACTCTGTGCGTTCGCTCGGCGGCTGCTGTAAGACACTGTTGCACACCGCAGTAAGATAGATCGATTTTAGAATATCATATTAAATGCTGGATGGCTTGTGTTGATAAATGGCATGCAATTAATTTTAAAATGCATTGTATGATGGAGAAAATTCTGTATTACTGTTACTAAAAATAAAGCTGCATCTGATTATGCTATGTTAGCCACTTCACAAAACAGTGTTTTTCTCTGAGGCATGGTAAAGTGTGGTACTCGCAAAAAATCAAGAAAATTAGATTTAAACAATAAGACTAAACGTGTTGAGCTATATAACAATAATTAGTTTCCTGTCTATAAATGTAACCAAACAGTTGTTCCCTTGTCTGTTAAAACATGTAATATATTAAAGCGTCTTTGGTGTTTCCTTGGTTTCTACAAAATAAAACCAGAAACCGAGGGTAACGTGGGTATGACGCAATTGACAGGCGACTCCTCACGCGTCCCAGAGCCTTCAATTTTCTCACGATTTACAAATAGTTGGAAACATTTGGGATATTGTAAGTACTCAAGTTAACAAAATATATAACACTGACCTAGTGGTTTTTGGATATTTTACTGCAAAATTCTTACATATTGCACCTTTAAAGGTGCAATAGATTCAAAAATTGAATTTACCTCGGCATAGTTGAATAACAAGAGTTCAGTACATGGAAATGACATACAGTGAGTCTCAAACACCATTGATTCCTCCTTCTTATATAAATCTCATTTGTTTAAAAGACCTCAGAAAAACAGGCGAATCTCAACATAACACCGACTGTTACGTAACAGTCGGGATCATTAATATGTACGCCCCCAATATTTGCATATGCCAGCTCATGTTCAAAGCATTACACAAGGGCAGCCAGTATTAATGTCTGGATGTGCACAGCTGAATCATCAGACTAGGTTAGCAAGCAAGAACAATAGCGAAAAATGGCAGATGGAGTGATAATAACTGACATGATCCATGATATCATGATATTTTTAGTGGTGTTTGTAAATTGTCTTTCTAAATGTTTCGTTAGCATGTTGCTAATGTACTGTTAAATGTGGTTAAAGTTACCATCGTTTCTTACTGTATTCATGGAGACAAGAGCTGTCGCTATTTTCATTTTTAAACACTTGCAGTCTGTATAATTCATAAACACAACTTCATTCTTTATAAATCTCTCCAACAGTGTAGCATTAGCCGTTAGCCACGGAGCATAGCCTCAAACTCATCCAGAATCAAATGTAAACATCCAAATAAACACTGTACTTACGCGATTAGACATGTTGCATGACGAACACTTTGTAAAGATCCATTTTGAGGGTTATATTAGCTGTGTGAACTTTTTTTAAATGTTGTTTAAGGCAAGCGCGAGCTCTTGGGGCGTGGAGCACGAGATTTAAAGGGGCCGCACACCCTGAATCGGCGCATTTATAATGATGCCCCAAAATAGGCAGTTTGCAATATCGCGTTCATAATCGAAGGCGATTCATCTGCGATTATGAACGCGATATTGCGTAGCTTGTCCGCGAACTACGGCTCTGTATATTAAGTGCCGCTCCATTTGAAAGCAGGTGATGGACATTTACCGCTAATCACAGAACCGGCTTTACTGACGAGACACGCATGACAATCTCATGCGATTAATCGTGCAGCCCTACGATCTCTTTATGAACTTTTTGTAGCGTTGAAGTGGTAGTTGCGTAGCTGTCAATGGATGGACAGAAATCACTCTAATTTTATTAAAAATATCTTTATTTGTGTTCCGAAGATGAACAAAAGTCTTGCAGGTTTGGAACAACATGAGGGTGAGTAATTAATGACAGAATTTTCATTTTGGGGTGAACTAACCCTTTAAATATGACTTTGCTTAGTAATTCATATGCTTGAAGCTCGTAATTATGGTGTTTCGGGCTTGAAGGGCACATTATTCACTTAAATATGTGAACAGTTGTACTAACCTTATCTAACTTGATCATCAAGATTCCATTACAGTAATTTCCTGAAAGAGAAAACCATAGAAGAAGACTTTATGCTAATGTCAGCTATAACACCCCTTGTGGCAAGGATGAGAATGCAATGTGTACTTGTAATGCATTATAAATTACGTTCTGCCAAATTTAATTCTCATTCATTACCTCAAAAAGAACAGCTGTGTAAGCTTGTAGAAGTTCCACTGGACAAGGACATCTGCCTAATCACTGAGATGATGAATAACTGCAAATTTCACAGGTTTCAGAGAGACTGCTTGGACACTGCGCTTCAACAGACCAGCTGTGTTGTGTATATCTATGTCCACTGTTGTTTGTGATACTTGCGCTAATGTTATTTGTGAACTGCAGGGGGCGATGTGTCTCTGCTCTGCTTACATAGTCATTTTCACACAAATCTCCATTTCTTCTTATTTTTATCTGTATGTGAGAGTGTGTTTCTATTCATCTTCCTTCACTGAAATAGCCCTCTATGTGCAAGCAGTCACAGCTGCCCTCAAGGACGTTGTACTGACATTTTTTTATTCAATTAAGCCCCCGGTCCCTCCAGACTGATCTTGTGTTATATGTTTTCATTCAACTCATGGTCAACACACATTTTCAAACCATGACACAGGCTTTTGTGTTCAGATGCCACATTGAAATTGCTTATTTTTCTCTTTAAACGCACCTCCATTTTCATTTGATAAGAAGATCTCACAATCTTTCTAGGACTTTCCATCTCTGCCCCATTATTTCATAAGAATAGGTTTTAAATTCCAAAGGGGCGAAGAGGATCTTGATCGGATGGAATCGAAATGCATGTTCTGCTCATTCTAGTTTGGAGAATTTCAACTGTGAATAAAATCAGTTGAACTAGAAGCCCTCATTCTATTTTTCACTTTATCCTAATCATCTTTTCACCTCGTCTTTTCTCTCCTGGCTCTTTCAAGGGTCTCTTCACACATTCATCACTCTCCTCTCGCTGTGCTGTTTAACCAGCCATGCCAACGGCTGCAAATTGAGAGTGTTATTTGGTGTTTGGAGCCGTCATTGCGTTCAAAGAGCCGCCGCTGGTCTTCCTTTATGAAACAATGACAGATGTACTGAGACAAATGAGTGGTGGAAAATATGGAGGGGAGATGTGAAGGTGGAGTTTTTGAGGATGGAAGATGGATGATAAATGGAAACAACAGATGATGCTTACCAACTGACGAGGACCAAAGAAAAACCATGTCTTCCCCATCAGTCTTCTGGCTTCTCAGAAAAATCCAGCAACACCTCCTGGGAGGCAGACGAGTCCCCATAATTATTTTTACCATGTTATAGAAACACAAAGGTTAAAGTGCACAGGAACAAATGACACAAAATCAAACCACAGACAACAAGCTGACATTGACTGATCATGTTGATCTCCTTCAGAAAGCACAAAATGACCAGTATTGATGTCCACATGACAAATTTGTCCCTTGCTTCTCAAAATGTATATATTTGAATGTTTGTTGTTAGTCATCAGAAAGTATTACCATCATTTTAATTATGCATGTTCTCCAATGAGATGGCTTCTTAAATCTTATTTCTGCTAGTCTGAAGGACAGTTACAGCCTTTTGTCTGGAAACTCACAAACACTGATTACAGGCTTAAGCGACGGCATTCAATATAACACAATAAAATATTCAATTATAGTTTGATTAACAAACCCATATAGCACAGATTAATTCAGGTATATCTTTCAGTATCTGATACGTACAAGATACAGCAGATATTAATGAGGCAGCTAGACCTCAAGTAACTGTTGAATGGCATCCAGAAACAACAACGCCTGATGAACATCTGATGGGCTTGGGATCCAGGATGAAAGTCTCTCACAAACAACAAGACCAGGTTGTCATCTACAGAACCATTTCCTCTAGTGAACGATGTCATCTTGATATCTGGAAAAGAAGATAAAGGCTTAATAAAATCACAGCTCAAAATTCATTCAGGTCAAACAAGGAAAATGTGAAGTAAAATGATCAATAAATCAATAAAATTATCAATAAATTATCTGTAACATCCAATAGATTGTTTAATTGAGTCAAATGTATAATGTGATAAGTGGCCAATGCTCTGTGTGTTACAGTTGTGTATATAAAATAACAAGCATTATTTTTGTAATTTTTATATTTAAATTAACCCTCTATGGTACGCCGTTGCCATATGGCAACAATTACTCATTTCCTTGTTATTCAGAAAAAATACAATATATTGCATTATGTAAATTAAAAGGGCAGGCCTTAAGGTAGCCAATGATGTGCTGTTTAGAAGTCACATGACATTTGAATTTCCCTCCAAAACTCTCTTTCCCACTGTCACCCTCACGCAGAAGACACCTGTTGAAGTGCTCCAGAAATTGCCTCATTTCTAAACATCTCTTCTCAAGGGGGAGTTTTTGCAGCATCTTTGATAAGTAAATTAGATATTTTTATTCACAAATCAACTTTATTGCAAATTGAGAAAATATCAATGTTTCCATATGGCAACGCCGTACCACAGTGGAATTGCAGTAATGTATTTCCCCATTGGGATTTTTTTTTTATAGAAAGTAGCATCAACAATATGATTGCAGTTATTTATTTATTTGAAGTGTTTATTGTAGTATAGTTGTATTTATGTATAAATAATAAAATTATTTCTTCTTTTCAGAAAATTAATACCACTTTTTTTTTTTATGGAAAGGGCAATAGGAAGAGTGCAGAGTAGCACTGTAGCTCTTCCATGTGATGAGATTGAGGATGAGTTAGTCAAATGATAGGGAATTATAGGGATTAAATGATAGGGATGTACTTATTTTTAGTTATTTTTAGTTTGCATGAGTTCCAAGTATATATATATATATATATATATATATATATATATATATATATATATATATATATATATATATATATATATATATATATGTGTGCATTTAAATAGAAAAGAAAAGCATAATTTTATAGAAAAACTACTTTTTTGACCATTTTACATCGTAACCCCCTGAAAATACTGCCATAGCGTTGCTGTAAAATTTTGACATGCACTTCTCATTTTTCCATTTGATCTGTAAGTTCCAATATTCTCATGCAACTCAGCATGAATATTAAAGCAACACTGATTTGTGTGAAAGAGGAGCTTATATCAGCTTGTCTGAATACGTTAATTAAACTAACATAATCTATATATAATCTTTGCAGGTTTAGCAAAGATCATTATAAGCCTTGTGATAAGAAATCATTGGGAACATGGCATTATTTGTATTCCTGCGAAAAGATGGTCAAACTTAATATCCAGAAGCTACTATGTACGCCATTTGCAGCTTGATTCCTTGTGAAAAGCGCTTTGTGGTTCTTCTATCTATACTCTGTTTGAGAATCAACCAACCAATGGTGTGAGCTTTGCTCGACCAATGACAGACGGGGGGAGTGTTTGGGAAAACTTGTTTGAAATGTAACCCTTTTTCAGTTCCATTCAGTGGCGCTATAGTGGTGCTGAAATTACACCCGGTTCCTGCTGGTTTCAGCACCATGGACAGCAACCTCTAATTTACAGCTGCAGCGCGCACTGTGAATATGCTTCATTATTTGGGTTTTAAAAAAAAAAATGAAACCTTGCTCAAGCTACACAAGACACTGAAATACACACTATTTCACAAAACTAAACTGCTTCATTTTACTAATTAGAGTACTCAAAAGGAAGAAGGGCTCTCATTTGGCTGCCCCACGCAATCTCAATACTGTTTATTAAATTAATAATCACACCTCTATTTCACGCTTTTGTTGTGAAAGTACACAACAGACTGTTCATGTAATAAACACTTAGTTGAAAATACTGTCATAGCGTTGCTGTAAAATTTTGACATGCGTGTCTCATTTTTTCCATTTGATCTGTAAGTTCCAATATTCTTTTAATATTCATGCAACTCAGCATGAATATTAAAGCAACACTGATTTGTGTGAAAGAGGAGAGTCATATAAGCCTGTCTGAATATTTCACTGTTTAATGAAATGTGGTTTAACTGAACATCAGATGTAGATAGAATTACTGAACTTAATTTCTGAGAGAGGGAGAGAGAGAGAGAGAGAGAGAGAGAGAGAGAGAGAGAGAGATAGAGAGAGAGAGAGAGAGAGCGCGAGAGCGCACAGCCCACTGGCTGAAAGAGAGGATGCATCAGAGAGCGAGAGAAACTGTGATGATGATGGAGGAAGGAGAAATGAAAAGAGAGAAGAGAGATTCACAACACTCTCGCGATTGATCAGAAAGCAGGTGTTGGACCTTCATCCACATCAGACTGAAGTCAGAGGAGAAATGGATGTGCGGTAGGACTCGATGAGCTCCAGCATCTGACCGACCGAACTTCTGATTCACACGAATCTAGTCTCGAGATCATCGATCATCAGTTTTCCATTCTATTCCAAGCTTTGCGTGTTTCGCGGGATCTTTTCCTCATTTCTCGCCTTTAAATCAGTTTGAAGCGGCAGCGCGCGAACGGAGGCTGATCATGAATATAAAACACATCAGATTCGTCATATAATGGGGATCGAGGACGCGAGCATGAGGAACGGACGGGCTCTGTCCGATCAGTGGGCCGACAGCGTGGTGGTCCGGCCCCGGACGACCGAACAGCACATCACGGTGCATAAGAGGCTGGTGCTGGGCTTCGCCATCTCCATCCTCACCCTCATCATCGTCACGGCCATCGCCATCACGCTCAGCGTCAGCTTCGAGAGATGCGCCGCGGAGAGCAGCGGGGCTCTGGCCGCGAACGGGTCCAGCAACAGTAAGTGGAAACAGTCCCGGGACGGGAACATCAGTCACAGGGACACAGAGGACGGCCAGCAGCCCTGGAGACATCTGCGCTTACCGGCCACCCTGCGCCCTCGCCACTACGACCTCCGACTGTCCGTGTACATGGAGAACTTCACCTTCTCCGGCGAGGTGAACATTGAGTTTGAATGCGTCAACTCCACGAAGTTGATCGTGCTGCACACGGACCGGCTGGAGGTGGAGAAAGTGCTGGTGTATTCGGACAGTAAGAAAGCGGGCGCCATGAGGATCCAGCGCCGCTTCCACTACCAGCCCAAGCAGGTGTATGTGATCGCGCTGCACAGAGAGATGAAGCCCCTCAGAACATACAAGATCAACATCACTTTCCACGCGCACATCGAGCACGAGCTCTTGGGATTCTTCCGCAGCTCGTACTTGCTCAATGGAGAAAGAAGGTAAAAGCGGTTCAGTAAAAAAAAAAGTCTAAAAAATTCTTTCATATGTTTATGAGGTGTTGTTGATATAATGTACTGCTGTTACCATGGGCAGGGCCGCGGGTCATCGTGATTTTGCCAAGTAAGACATGTTCCTGGACCAACATATTTTGTTGATCCTGGAACAACATTCCAATCAACCAATCAGTTTTGAGGGACAAGTTTACCATTTATGTCAAGTTTAGGCTTACAACCAAGGTTAGGTGCTTCTACATCAATGTTATTCACCTATCTTTCCCCTCTGACTTTAGGGAGAAGTTATGGGTAGGAATAGGGTTAAGATAAAATTTTCAGACTGGAATGTTGTTCCAGGATCAACAAAATATGTTGATCCAGGAACATGTCCTACTTGGCAAAATCACAGTGACCTGATGCTGCCTGAAGTTCATATGCAAAATTAAGCCTTTTTTGGCTAATTATTTGCTCTTACAGAAATGTAATCAAAACACCATAGTTACTAGAACTGATATTACTGTAAAGAATATAATAAATAGAATGTCATTCAAACAGCTGTAATCTTACTGTCCCCAATTTACCACCATATTAACTGTGTTTTACATCAAACTATAATATTTTCAATAATAATGTTCACTACTTCAAAACCATAATAAATAAATGAACACGAGATGTTCTTATATAAATGGAGTTTAATAGCAGTAGCAACTATTGTATTTTTGTTGAAAATCTGGTTGCCATGCTAAGTTCTGTGAGGTTGGCTTTAATTTTTTGTTGTATAGAGATGTGATGTGCAGATGAATGCCAGTAAAGTGTTCCTGCTTACCAAATATGATTACAGCATATGTCAAAAGAAACCAGATATATTCTCTGGTTCTTCATTCATAACATTAACCGCTTTAAAGGGTTAGTTCACCCAAAAATGAAAATTCTGTCATAATTTACTCACCCCCAAGTTGTTCCAAATCTGTATAAATTTCTTTGTTCTGCTGAACACAAAGGAAGATATTTTGAAGAAAGTTTGTAACCAGGCTGCTTTGGGGCAACATTAACTTCCATTGTAAGAAAAAGTCATTGGTGCTCCAGAACTGTTCAGTTTCTCACATTCTCAACAGAACAAAGAAATTTATACAGATTTGGAACAACCTGACGGTGAGTAAATGATGACAGAATTGTAATTTTTGGGTGAACTATCCCTTTAAATCTAGGTTATAGTTAAGGTTAGGCAGTTCACCTGTAACTCTTAGTCAAACATTATTGTCTGCATGCAATTTTTATGTCTCGGTCTGAGACAGTAACTGTTCCTCAGTGTTCAGGGAGGTCAGAGGTCACACAGATCTGAACGCTAGTCAAACCTCTGGGTACTGAAGTCACAGTTGTCTGTCGCTGCACTCAGTGACTCATTTACTGTCAGACACTGACTGACACTCACATAATCATGGGAAGTTTTCCAGCACAGTGATAAACGTTCATGAACCCACACAGGGTTAGATTTACATATATAAACTATTTATGCAGCTACTATCATAATACATCAATAGCAGTGAGATTAGAGAGTTAGATTAAGGTGTTCGGTTCACATATGCTCCTGTTTATGCTGAGAAAACCCAGTTTTATGTTTGAAAATCTTCAGATCAGTAGTTATAATCTTATATAACTCTTTAAGATGCACCGTTGATTATCAGAAGCTCATATATGTGTAGTTTTACAGCCTCATATTCACAGTGATTTCAGTGAATATCAACTTCTTGCTCTTATTTTCTGGCTTCTGACTCTTTGTCCTCTGAGGGAAAAATGGCTCATGTCTGAATCTTTGCCCCAGGTTTTCTGTATTTGACACACGTTTAAGCCTTGTTTTACCCTGAAGGGTTCGCTTTCATGGACACAGTTCACAAACTTTTTGTCAGTCCACCAGTTGCCTTCTTGTTTTTTCAATAACTGTTGAACCTTCTACTTCCTTTCAGCTGTAAACAGCATATTAAGGGCTCAGGGCGATTCTTTCTGTTTTTAAACTGTATTGTGAGGTCGTAATTGAAGAGCACCTTTGAGACAAATTCAGTAGATGTTGATGTTGTTCAGACAGCGTTCTTCAGCAGCTCTCAGCTCCACAGGCTGTGAAGATCATTGAGTTTAGTGTAATCAGCGCCTGCTGGCTGCTCGTATATTCATGAACACTGAACGGCGGGGATCTCGCAGGATTGAGAAAATAACTGTGTTTATGTAGTTTGACATGGGCGCATGGTCTAATCTTTTCAGAAATTTAACAGTTTTCCTTCAACCTCACATTGCAGGTCAGTGATGTCACAACGAACATCTCCAACAAACTCAAACACTGCAGGGATTTTCACTCTGACATCCCAGTCGAATCTCCTCCTGTGTGTCTGTTAGTTGTTTGATTTCTCATCACCTCCTGCCTGCATCCCAATTGTGATATTTAAATAGTGTGAAGATGTTTAAATGGTACTAGCATCTATAAATGGTGAATGAAATGAAGAGGAGGTAAACAGATGGGACATTATAGATTGTTACTGCATGAATGGCTGCTAACAAGAGTAAAAAGTTGTGACAGAAATGCAGAAGTGAGCAGAACACCCCTCCTCCCCCGTCTGCTGGTCATGCTGTGGGTGGCGAAGACAAAAATCCCTGTGAGGTTTGAAACTGGCTTTAATATCCGCTAATGCAGCTGTCTGGAATGCAGTTTACGCTTTCTTCTCCAGAACCGCTTTTCCTGCTCTCTAACTAGATTTTTACTTTGATATTCAACTCAGTTCTGATGTCCTCAATGTGTCTCTATGTAGATTATTAACGCTGCATTACTACATGTAAGATCAATTTGACAGCTTTTTATTATTTTTTTGCCATCTAAATTAGCTCACGCTGTCAATTTGTTGATGTTGCGCTATCACAGATGGGTTTAATGTTTACAGCTGTGACAAGCAGATATCAGATATATCATTATTTCTGTGTAGTGAATCTTATGATATGTTAACGTTTGATGTGATTTAGTTGCGGTGGTTAAAAAGCTCTAAAAGTTTCGTCCATCTTCACTCCAGAAAGCTCATTAGTGTGATAAAAATGCACAGCGATGAGAACAGGGATGGCAGACAGAGCTAATTTACATTCAGGAAAGTCATGTGACAACCAATGTAATGAAGTTAAGGTGAAATGACTTTCCACTGTGGACTCCTGGACTAGTTCAATAGCATATATTTCAGCAGAGTTTTCTTTTATCTTACCTCTCTTATGTTCTTATTCCTGCTGTTATTCTGCAGGTATCTTGCGGTGACGCAGTTCTCTCCGACTCACGCTAGAAAGGCCTTCCCGTGTTTCGACGAGCCCATCTATAAAGCCACGTTCAGAGTGAGTCTGAAACACGAGAGCTCGTATCAGTCGCTGTCCAACATGCCAGTGGAGGCTTCAACGTCTGACGAGGACGGATGGGTGACCAACCATTTCTCCAGGACGCCCCGCATGTCCACGTACTACCTGGCCTGGGCCGTGTGCAACTTCACCTACAGAGAAGCAGTTACAGACAATGGAATTGTGGTGAGTCGCGTTTTCAGCCCTCAAAACTCAAAGTTAGAAACAGTATACTGAGATTTTATTATTTTATAACTCTTTTCTAAAATCTAGTAAGTAGAATTTTAAAGCATCATCACAGATGCACTTCTGAAGGCTGTTCCAGAAGATTTTCTGCCTCATTTTTCTAATTCTAAGGCTGCATCTCATGTATGCTTCAAAGTGAAGGCAATCCCAGAATGCATTGCACTGAGATCAGTAGATAAAGTCAATCCAATGTAAATGAGCAAAGAAACCAATGCAGAACATACATCTGATTGATCAAAAGTGACAGTAAAGACATTCATAATGTTACAAAATATTTGTATTTCAAATAAATTCTGTTCTTTTGAACTTTCTACTCATCATATATATACCAAAAATTATTCAGACATTTTTTTTTTTATGTATATATTTTTACTAGTGGGTGCAGGACACAATAGTTCATTTATGTAAGTGAGGATAGCAAAATAAAGTAAACTGTGACATATTATACCCAAAAATTATTTAGACACTTTGGCCTGACCATGTTTTGCTTAAGTGGTATCTGACATAATTAAGATTATTTTTTTTCTGACACAGTTTAACTATTTTTTTTTATTACCATTTATATATATATATATATATATATATATCAAATATATATATCACGTTTTCAACACTGATAATAATAAGAAATGTTTCTTGAGCACTAAATCATCATATTAGAATGATTTCTGAACGATCATGTGACACTGAAGTAATGATGTTGAAAATCCAGCTTTACCATCACAGGAATGAGTTAGAATTTTAATATATTAAAATAGAAAACAATTAAATATTAATAATATTTCACAATATTACATTTTCACTGCATTTTTTTTTTTTTTTTAATCAAATCAGCCTTGGTGAGCATAAGAGACTTCTTTCAAAAACATTCCAAAATATTAAAGATCTCGAACTTATGAACAGCACTTTATAAGAAAATATGTTTCATTAAATACTCAAAAGTATTCATAAAATAGTGTGACTATGCAATATTTGTGTGTGCTATGTAGTTCATTAGCGTATTGAATCATTAGCTTAGCCACAGACTAACGTCAAATTCGATTAATATCAATTGTGAGTCGAGTCTCATGTGTATTGCACTATATATATATATATATATATATAATGTAGCTGATGTTTATGTAGACTGTTTCAAATCTGTGACCTGTGAGGTTCCATCTCAGTTAGGATGTTCCCTTAGAAGGCAGCTGCCAAGACATTAAGTTTTGAAACAGAGCTATTATCTTACTCAAAGTCGATATGCTTATGTTACTTTACATTTCTATAGTCAATATATAACGGTTACACAATGGATAATGGAAATGGTTGTCTCCACTAACATTAGTCCAGCAACCACAAAGGCATATACGTGCCTTTTAAAAGGTTAACAATCATGTGTGCAACTGGTGTCCACTTATGCTCATGTCCAGGACTGTGTCCATGACAAACTCTTTCAGGTTTTATATAATATACAGGAACATGTTTGATGTGAAGTTTAGCCATTAAGATATAGTGTGCGTTGTATCACTTTCATCACATGCACTTAAATGTTTTTTTGACACTGAATCCTCACATTCTAAGCAGCTTCATCTGTCTGCCATTAGAGAGACGCTGCTTATGAGTTGTGTTACTGATATCACGTTCAGTCAAAGTCCTGTTGTCAAATTAGACACTTCCTGATGGCTTCCTCAGTGTCTCCTGTTGTGTGCCCTTGGCCGGCCTCCTCCTCCTCATATTAGTGTAATTAATCTATCTCCTTCAGCATGACCGCGCTCTCCTTTATATCAAATCAGTGGAGTGTGCTTCTATCTGGGGCATTTATACCCACACTGTGGCTCGTAGCAGTTAGCCGCGCGCTAGCTTCCCCCATCAATCTCATGAAAGAGGCAGGGTAGCCCCCTCGCTCCATTCATCATAGAGATTCGGCTGTGCGGAGCGAGAGGAAAGATCGTGGGAGAGGAACGTTGGAGAGGAGAGTGGAGTTATTACTCTGAGTTTAGGGGAAACACTGATCTACCACACGCACATGTGTAAAGATCACGACAGACCCAGTAGCAGTTTGTTGGGCAATATGTATTACGGTTTTTAAGGCTCTAGATGGTGTGCTGAATTTTAACCATGAATTTTAACTGCATACAACTAAGAGTTTATGAAGTATATACAGTAATTGATGCAGTTACAGCATAAGGAGCTGAGCGAATCATCTCTCTCTAACATCTAGCATGCTGATGTTGTTTTGGGAATTAATATTGATATTGCTATTTACCTGTTTCAATGTAGTTGTTTGCTTGCTTTTAAGTTAAGGCCATATTTGCTCGAATGCTTATGAAATTAAGTAAATGCAATACTTCCTTTGTTTGTTATAAGATAAGATGACTAAGCAACAGTTGTGAAGGTTAGGTTTTTGAGGTTTAATGATTGTAACCAACCTGAAAGGTTAACAAGAAGACACATGAGGATGAAGAGAGTGTGTTGCAACCTCAAGAGGATGTGAACCAGACAAAGACTTCGGTGAAGAAGAGGAAGAGTGCTAGAAGAAGACAACATCCGTCTTAGTAAGCAAGAGATAGGAAGATTGGATCATGGGCATTGATCAATTGATGAGTAATATGAATTTGGAATTTCGCCAAAAAGTAGTACAAAAGTCTGAGTAGTAAAAAGCCTCCTCAGATGCTGCCTGCATTAAGCACAGAAGGACACCTGATACCCTATTGAGGGGTGCTTAACAGCATCTCCAATAGAGCTTTTTAGCTTAAGCTGATTTAATTTTTATTTTGTTTTATTTTGCATTAACTGCTTTGTATTGTAACCAATTTTATTGGTTACATATTTTTTTTGTTACGTTTGCCTTCCATGAGACTTTACTTATAACTACAAACTGAGCCTCGATAAAGAACAACCATAAGGTAGTCTTCTACGTCATTCCTGAAGGACATCAACCTGCCGGTGGGTGAGTACTTTATGGTTTAGGCTAGATTTGACTTCCCTTACCCTACCTGAATAATCCTAGGGTTAAAAGGTGTACTATAAAAGGTCACACCGACTAACATGGCGCCCAACGTGAGTGGCTTGAGGTTAAGTTGAAAGTGTTGAAACCACATTGAAGAGCTGCCTGTAAGACCCACATAGACCAATCCAGAAAGGATTCAGTTAGATACTAGTCCAGAGAGACTTAGTATATTCCAGTCCAGAGAAAGGACTGAAGAGCCAGGAAATGGGATCGCTACCCGTGAGAACTAGAGAGGGGTCTAGAGGGGCTATTGAGTTGAAAAACCTGTAAAAAAAGACCAGAGAAAATGCAGTAATATATTAATTCAAGCCTACACCTGGGGAGACAACTGGGTAAAAGCATGGGAGAAAAAGGCCTTAAGGACAGAGACGTCGGTCCAGGAGACAGAGCCAGGTCAGATACTTTTATGGTTAACAAGCCGAGATGGATTGCAAAGAGGAAATTTTCAGGAATCTGAAGTTGCTTTAGCAGTCATGCCGTGGGCCATAGAGTTAGGAAGTCACTATGGACAGGAAGTGGCTATCCAGTGTAAAACCTCAGAGTCAGAGGGCATTATGAGCACAGTGTGTAAAAAAACCATGGGGAAAACAAAGCTGTGCACTATGAATGGAAAAAAAATAAATAAAGAAATCTCAGGGTGAAGTTCCAAATATGGAGAAAGTTAGGATTTACCAGGAAGTAATGACATACTTTCAAAATGCAAGTGAAATCTTCTTACTTTACCACCAGAAGAGGAAGACAGAGATAAAAATGTAATTAGAGAAGCTAACGACAGAGGTGATAAAGAAATACATATGTCCCCAGTAGTGACAGAACAATGTCTGGAGGGACTCGTAGCTGGAATAATAGAAATGTCCCAAGAAATTAAAATAACTATAAATCTCGTTAAAGAGACAGATCAAGAGAAAATAAAAAAGAGAAATACAAAGTAAAGCCAAGGTTAGCAGAAAAAGTAAGTAAGTTGAAACCTACTGCACCTTGGGAGGAAGATCTTGAACCCCAAGAGACAGAAGATCAAGGGTCACAAGAATGGCTATCAGATTCTATTGAGCAAGACACAACAGACAGTCAAATTAGTGAGTCATCAGATAATGATCTTAGAGAAGTAAGGTTATGTAATAAGAGGGCAGGAAAGCTTGAGCTCAAGGCAGTTGGATAAATGGATAAAATGTTAAAAGAAAATAGAGAGTTGCAGCAGGCATTACAGGAGCCAGAATCCGAGGATAGCATAGACAGCGAGTAAGATACAGATGAAAGTGACAATTGGGAGGAGGATCCCAGAGTACAGACTAGGAGAGTCAGGATTAAATCATCCACAACAATTCCAGTGAACAGAACAATCCTAGATATCTCACATTTAATTCCTCAAAAAAGCCAAATGAAGAACAAGTAGACTACCAGGCAAAATTATTAGAATTAAATTTAACAGAAGCAGTTACACAGCAGGTAGGAAAAATAAAACAGGGCGCAGAATTATGCAAACCACATAATGAAAGCAGTGGAAGCTGCGAGACTTGAAAAGCATTCAACAACACGGTCATTTCACACTTGTACTGGCCATGCAATTACTGCCGAGGCCTTAGAAAAGTCCAGACAACTCACAGGGGCAGAGGATAAGTATGCCCGATGGAAAAAGGATTTGATAGAAGCCCAAAAAGATGGGGTGCCAATTTAGAGTATGAACCGGAAAACCCAGAATAATGAATAAGACAGTTAGACCTGTTAAGATCAGTTATATTCCAGAGGAAAAATGAGACCAAATGACTCCTGAAGAATGAAAGAAAAAATAAACCAGTTAAAAAGCCAGAGACAGTAAGGGAGGTTCAACAAATGACGGGATTGATGGGATATGTTTGTGACATTATTCCAGAATATAGTCAAATGTCAAAACCAATTTATTCCACTATAAAAGGTGGAACATTGAATTGGGGAAGTGCAGCAGATGAGTCACTGCAGAAAATGAAATAAGCCATTTTAAACTCAGGGCAACTCGAAGGGAGAATGAATGACAAAAATCTGGAGTTAGACCTGTCAATAGATCATATTGGATACCAGTCAAGTAATGTGCCAATAAGTATAATTACAAGAACATGGGAAAACCCAGAGAAAAAATTAACACCAATTGAAAAGAAGTTAGCAGCCTTAAATAAAAGATATCCAGAATTAAAGGGCTTAGCCAGAGGGAAGATAATTTATATTAACACTGATGAGCCAGTAATGGCACACTTGAGTAAACGTAAAGTGAAAGATAGTAAGGCTCAAACCACAAGATGGGAAAGATGGGGAGACATGCTGTTAGACGCAAACCTGAAATTTAGACACAAAGAACAGAAAAAGTGTCAGAAGAAAAAAATAGACTTGGTAAGAAGTACGGTAGTTTATACTGATGGTTCAAAAACTCTTAAAGGATTAGTTCACTTTCAAATAAAATTTTTCTGATAATTTACTCACCCCATGTCATCCAAGATGTTCATGTCTTTCTTTCTTTGGTCAAAAAGAAATGAATGTTTTTGATGAAAACATTCCAGGATTATTCTCCTTATAGTGGACTTCAATGGTCTCCAAACGGTTGAAGGTAAAAATTACAGTTTCAGTGCAGCTTCAAAGGGCTTTAAACGATACCAGACGAGGAATAAAGGCGAAACAATCGGTCATTTTCTACAATAATATAACTGTATATGCTTTATAAACACAAAATATCGCCTCGCACGTGCTTCAAAAAGCTTACACTATATGCCCTACGCCTTCCCTATTCTACTTACGGAAAAAAAACAAAACTGGCGCTGCGTTCGTTCCGTAAGTAGAATAGGGAAGGGTAGGACATACAGCGTAAGCTTTTTGAAGAATACAGAATACGTCCAAGGCGATTATTAGTGTTTATAAGCATATACAGTTGTATTATTGTAGAAAATGACCGACTGTTTCGCTACATAAGACCCTTATTCCTCGTCTGGTATCGTTTAAAGCCCTTTGAAGCTGCACTGAAACTGTAATTTTTACCTTCAACCGTTTGGAGACCATTGAAGTCCACTATAAGGAGAATAATCCTGGAATGTTTTCATCAAAAAAATTCATTTCTTTTCAGCTGAAGAAAGAAAGACATGAACATCTTGGATGAGATGGGGGTGAGTAAATTATCAGGAAAATTTTATTTGAAAGTGGACTAATCCTTTAAGGATAAGCAGGCACACTGGGGTTATATAATAAAACATAAAGGCAAAGAGGAAGCTAGGAATACTGGCACTATACAAGGAACAGCACAGACCGAAAGTTAAAGCCATGTTGGAAGCCATAAAAAATTGAAAGAGCTAAACATAGAACAGGCGATATTAATGACAGACAGTAAGTAAGTTGAAACAGGAATGAATCAAAATTTGGACATTTGGAAAGAAAATGGTTATACAAAGTGTAAAGGGAAGCCAATAGAACACACAGACATTTGGAAAGAGGTAGAACAGAATATAGAAGGAATGGATCTTACGGTAATCCATCAACTGGTGAAACGGCAAGGGAAACATTGAAGTAGATAAATTAGTTAGGATGCGAATAATAGTAGTAATACAAGAAGCAGATAAAGACATTATAGGAAAAACCCATGATCAAACGAAATATCCTAGTGTAAACTTAATGGGGAAAATATTAAATGCTAAAAAAAAATTATACAGCCGGTCCCCTTAAACCTAAAACAAAGTTAGGACATAGATTCATCTTAGTAGTAACAGATGGTTACACTGGGAATATATGGGCTAAAGCTCTGAAAGAAACAAGTGGAAAAACAATAGTTAAATTAGAAGTTAAAAGATTTAATGACAGCTTGGGGAAGGCCTGAAACAGTACGAGAACGGAATTTATTTTGTCAGAGATGAATTAGGAAATTGGCTGGCAGAGAAATACATTGGATTACAGAAGGCATTAAGATACATGCCACAAAGCAACGGGACAGCGGTAAGATCCGTTGGTAAAATTAAGGAATTGATGAGAGTAAATTGTAACAATACACTTTGGGACACTCAAGTAGAGGAACTAACATATTACCCTAACCTCACAGATATAAAAAGAGGAACAAAGAATGACAGACCGATCGAGCATGAACATGTGTGCAAGGTAGGAGACACTGTGCGGATAAAATTAGAGAATAAAAACAAGAACAAACCATTCAAAGATTTAATCACGAAAAAAGATAAAATAGTAAAAATAATTGACCAGCACACAGTAGAATTACAGAATAATGGAATTTGGTCTAAAAGGTCTTTGGTCAAAGGTGACTAAAACATTACGAAAGCAAGACTTGCAAGATACAGAGGAAATGAAGCCTAAAAACATGATAACAATCAACAGTCAGAGAGGAGTGATAAGGGCAGAGACACGACTAGTCTCAAAAAGCAGAATGAATTACATTGTGACAAACACACTATAACGAATGTAGCGGTTCGTACAGTTATTAATTAATTTATGGATGAAATATGAATATAATAATTCATAAGGTTATGAATAAATTATGATTCATATATCAACCCAACGGGGAATTAAACATATATTGTGAATCAATTACAACGAATTATAATCAATTACATATATGATTAGTTCTGGTTTAATAATTATCTAGAGAAACTGTTCGTTTGTCCAGCAAACTAAGTCCCTCACAGAATATTATAAACAGAGTTATTTTCTGGCCATGAAAATAACTAAAGCATAAAGCGATCGAAAAACGTTAAAGTGACTTGGTTTTCAGCTGAAAGAACAAACAGAACAATCGAGCGTGAATAACGTTTTAATAAATGCAAACTACGAATACAGAGGTTATACATCTAAATATATATACAAGAATACACACCTATGTACAAGAGTGGAAGTAGAGAAGGAAAGAGAGAAGGCAAGTAGCAAACTCACAACCAGTCCTAGGCCAGCACGGAAATCAGTTTCATCATCTAAGATTGAGAAACGGCAGTATACTTGCATTGGTTGCGTGTGTCGAATTTCAGGTTAGCGCTGGTGCAGTTCGTTGGCTTCCTCCGTTCCGCGGGAAGGTTCGAACTGAGGACTTGAGAGTGAGTTTCGCTGGAAGATGGCGGTCCCGAAGCTGAGCGCGATGGCAGCGCGTGGTCACCGGAGATGTCCGGGAAAAACGTGCACGAGAGGCTCGTGAGACAATCGGGGAAGAGCCGGGAGAGCCAGAATTGTGCGTCTTTGCTTTTATGACAGATAAGCCGACACACCTCCTTGAGGTGGGGTAGCCAATAACATGGGTGCAAAGTTGGCGGGAAAGCTTTTCCTTTGCTTGGCCTCACGACTTAATCTGCATGATTTATGACTATCAGTTCAGATCTCCAAATGGAGTGTGTTCTTCACAGTATCATTAAACACATAGAAAAATGCATTTGTCAGCGGTGTGACATATCTCAGTAAATAGCTCGTGTCCGGAGCTTTACGGAGAGACCAAACTCGACAGATCATAAAGGCATAGACAAGAAGTTATGGTTTACAGACAGAATTCCACTATTAAAATGCACACTAGCACAAATACACTCATTTAAACACTAGGAAACATGCATAGGCCCTAAAATATATGAAATATATATTTCAGCATAGTGGTAGTTTGCAAATACAGTTCAAAATGTATGATTGTGTGTTTCTGTGTGTGTCTGTGTGTGTGTTTTTGTGTGTCCCTGTGCGTGTGGGGTGTTGGAATGTGGATCTGGTCAGTCTCTGGGGGGGGGGGTGCTCCTTTTGAAGTCACCAAAGAGAGGAAGTTGGACTTTACTGTTTACCATCGCTTGTCCACAAAAGTGTCAAGTGGGCTCATCTTATGGCAGACTATGCGGAGCCGAAATGGTTTTACAACCCAGTCCAGCATGCTAAAAGCGTTCTGAACATTCCCAAGTTTATTGATTATCCTGATACGTGTGCATATGCTACAACACAGCATGAAAAAGACAGGCAAAATGGAAAAATAGGCAGTGCTGTCAGTTTAAAGTGTAACAGGCTGTTTGCTGGAGGAAACGGTGTAATATGTGGATGTTTTGGAGAATATGTATGGTGGGACAGTCCAGCTAAAGAAAACCAAGGTGTAAATAGGATCTTAAGGAAAAGCCCCTAGAGGAACAAAAAAAATAAGAGCAGTCGGTATAAAGAGCATCCAGGAGCAATAAAGGGAGCACAGTGTGTCATATGCGAGGAATGCGGAATAAAGTTTCCCAAACTAGAGGTAATAATAACTCAAAGAACAGGAAATCTTAAGGATAACTTTGAGTGTATATGGACAGGCTTGAAATTGATAAAATGCGAGGAATGCATTAGTGATATGGAAAAAGGAGAATTACTGGTGGTAGGAAGGCATAGGGTGTGAGCGTGGCATAAAGCTTGTGGTTTAGTGTGGGCCTAGATAATGAGAATTATCTAAGACAGCTAAGCAACAGCAGTATTGATTATTCCTGGACGTCAAGATGTCGTACAGGAATAGAGGACGTTCAAAGCAAATGGGAACCTGAACCTGAAATTTTGCTTTGATGACAATGGATGACCAGTTAAACCAAAGAAAGAAAAATTAATTATCTGGTCAATTGTAACCATTGCTAAAGTGCTAATGGAAAATGGTGATGGAGAATAAATAATGTCACCAAGAGTTGATTTTCCTAGGCGAGGCGAATGTGACGAGGAAAATGTTAATATGAGATTGTCCAGTTTGGACAAATCGATGTAGAACGCTGGCCGAACAAAATAATACAAAAAGTTACCAGGGTCGGATGTGTGCCAATAGACTTCTGGCAGGAGAAAAAGAGGTATATTTGCTTGAATGCTTGAATGATTATGAAATTAAGTAAATGCAATAATTCCTTTGTTTGTTATAAGATAAGATGACTAAGCAACAGTTGTGAAAGTTATGTTTTTGAATTTTGATGATTGTAACCAACCTGAAAGGTTAACAAGAAGGCACATGAGGATGAAGAGAGTGTGTTGCAACCTCAAGAGGATGTGAACCAGACAAAGACTTTGGTGAAGAAGAGGAAGAGAGCTAGAAGAAGACAACAGCATAGGCGAAAAAGGAAGGACATCCGTCTTAGTAAGCAAGAGATACAGAGACTGAAACGGCTACAGTAGGACGACTGGATCATAGGCATTGATCAACTGAGTAATATGAATTTGGGATTTCCCAAAAAGTAGTACAAAAGTCTGAGGAGTAAAAGGCCTCCTCAGATGCTACCTGCATTAAGCGCAGAAGGACACCTGATACCCTATTGAGGGGCGCTTAACAGCATCTCCAATATTGCAGGGTAAAGCTAGGTTATAGAGCTTTTTAGCTTAAGCTGATTTAAGTTTCATTTTGTTTTATTTTGCATTAACTGCTTTGTATTGTAACCAATAAAAGAGATATTTTATTGTTACGTTTGCCTTCCGTTAGACTTTACTTATAACTCCAAACTGAGCCTCGATAAAGAACAACCATAAGGTAGTCTTCTAGGTTATTCCTGATGGATTTCAACCAGCTGGTGGGTGAGTACTTTATGGTTTAGGCTAGATTTGACTTCCCCCACCCTACCTGAATAATCCTAGGGTTAAAAGGTGTACTATAAAAGGTCACACCGACTAACAATGTGCATGTTTACAGGAGTAATGATGTCAAAGATCGAATCTGTCTTGCATGCATCAATCAATCAATCAATCAATCAATCAATCAATCAATCAATCAATCAACCAACCAATCAATCAATCAGCCAACCAACCAACCAACCAACCAATCAATCATGATTTTGCACACAAACACTACTGCTCAATCTTTTTGACCAGACATAATTTTTTACCTGGTGTCTTGTATTATTTTAAGTGATAAAATAAGAGAAACTGTTTATTTGATTGTCTTAAAGTTTAGTATATTCCATTTATAACACTGTAGCAGTCATTATGATATCCACTGGTTTAGTCAGTCAGTTTTTATTTATCTTTTCATTAAAATGACAAATGTTCTTGTAATATCTAATCAACATTCAACACCACTATACTAAATATGCTAATTACATATTCATAAAATTACTCAGCCTGATCAGAAAAGCATGTTTACTGCATTTAATGGACAGAATTATGGTTTTAGCAGCAGAATACAAATTCCTTGTAGTAACCTGTTTCAAAGTTAAAATACCAGCATTGATAGCCATACTGATTTATGTTGGTTTGGTGCTGGTCAAGCTGTTAAACCAGTCTGAACAACATAAGCTGGTGACTAACTAGACATTCTAAGAGGGAATCACATTATGTAAAATTTAGAAGACAAATTTCACATATTGTACAATTTTTATGGCACAGTTTGGATCTTTATAGAAATGAATTTGTGAAGTACCTGAAGTATCTCTCACATACAGGCATATATAGTGTAATAAGTCAACAGGTTGTTAATATCAGGTCAAGTGCTCCTTGTCATCTTAAGTGTGTTGACTAAACCTTCATCTTTTCATCAGAAAGAGCTTGTTCGCGGATCAATGTTGAGCAGCCGCTCATTGAGAAACTCTCTATTAAAGTTCAATTAACCCCATTTAAGCCTCTGTCAAGCTGCCTTCATCAAAACCAAACAAAGAAAGAAATGAAGCAGTCAGACTAGAGTCATTTTGAACAATCTTCACAATGACTGATTAATGAAGCTCCTCTTAATTGTCAACTTGAGCGCTTTGTCTAATTACAGTTTGTTTTAAAATCACATTGATTTGATTGAGCTTTGAATCATTTCCACAGCCCTAAGTGCCATCCATTCATCTTTATATCAGACACAGAGCTGATCGATACGGCAACATGTGAGGTAAACAACACATAATTCAATGTGCATTGCTGCCAGGCTCTGAAACAAAGGCTTTTTCCTCCTGCTTGTTTTGCACGATAACTCTGTTAGTGTAGGAGGACATTCATTCTGACTAGATGGATGCCCGTTCAGAAAGCCGTGCCATGCATCAGCCTTCGGCTAAAAGAGACCAAGATCATTTTTACTGTGAGAATACATTTCCCACAGAGCCACACCTCACACTTTCTCTTTCACACTTGTTTTTATGTCCCCCTCTCTCTCTTTCTCTCTCTCTCACACACACACATATAGTATTTCAGTGCTAACACAGAATAAAGGATCTCACAATAATGCAAATGTTTTGTCTGCTTTTTCCTGGAAATCTAATTTGTTTCCAAAGACAAATGTCTAAAAATGCTATTTTAATAAACTACAGCTTTAAAATGGATGGAAATAAGCAAAGATATTTAAATTTTTAAATATATCATAAGCTACAATCTAATAACATTATGGTTTATGAAAATGTAAACAATTCATTTAAAGGTGCCATAACTCAAAAACTGCCTACTTTTTCAATGGTCATGGTTCTAGAAGTCTAGAAGTACAAAATATTCATAAATATAAAACAAATATATATATTTTGTCAGCATATTATGTCACTCTTCATGCATTATGGAAGTAGATACCTCTTCAGGGTATTAGATAGTGTAGTTCTTCATTTGAGTGTAATTAAAAACACTGAATATGAGCTCATCTGCCTGCAGTCTACAGAAAATGAAAGGGTTTTTTACATGTGGAGTAGGTGACAGTAATACTTTTTAATGCCTCACACACTGGATGAGGGATGGCAAAAAGTGCACTTTTTGTGCAAAATTCACCAGCAAGATGAAGGCATTTGGCAGATATATTCATCAAGGATTACTCTTTCAAGTCCATAACAGTTATCCTTGAGGGAATTGAGGTTAGGAATAAACCCGGAGCCGTACAAGAGTTCATTCAGCACCTGACACAATTTGACTTTTGTTCTCCCTCTCTTCCGATGTTGTGTTGATGTAGATTCGGCTGTATGCCAGGCCTGACGCCATCCAGAGCGGATCGGGGGACTACGCTCTGCACATCACCAAGAGACTCCTGCAGTTTTACCAGGATTACTTCAAAGTCAAATATTCCCTCCCAAAATTAGGTAAGACGGGCGGTGAAATGTCTTCAGCTTTGTCTGGCTTCAGTGAAACGGGCAATAAATGTTCATGGGAAACCGAGTGATTTTTTTATTGTTCCATTTGTACTGCCAACCGGTTCTGTGTGATTTAGTGTTTTGTACTTGTGTGAAGAGGTGAAGGAGTGTCATTAGCAACTCAGTTCTTGCATTTATTGATCCCAAAAGCGGTTTAGGCTGTTTGTGGTTGTGTTTGGTCTTAGGAATTAGAGCACACACACCATTTATGTGTGGTAGTGTATGTATTGTAGTTGTGGTGGACTGGCTCACATCAGACCGTGTCTCGCTCCATTGGGTTCCTGTCAGCTCTCTGTATTCATTTGAATATAGCCATCAATCTCTCTGGGCGTCTATCCGTCACTCTCTTCCCCCGCTTGCCTACTTCCTCTCTAAATGTGTGTGTTTGTGCGTTTGCATGTAAGGCTGTGTATTTCAGAGCACATGTAATATTAATCATGTTCCTCTCTTAAACGCTCTCTGGGAAGCATTTGCTCTGTTTGCTAATAGGGTTAAGACCCTCTCAATATTCACACACAGACTACATTTCAGTGATTTTCTTTCATTCTCATTTCCACCTCTTGGTAAATCCAGCTTAAGCTATTAGCTGTGTTTGGGAACATGACTGTCGGTCTGCTAGTTTGGAGCAGCTAATGATCATCCTAGACCAGCTAATATGTTCCAAAACACAGTGACCAGCTTAAACTGGATTTTCCAGCATGATTTAAATCTACAGTTAAATCTTTAATTTAGTTCTAATGAGGAAAATGTAACACTCTTGCTAATGTTAGCACGTGTTACCTTGTGAAAAAGAAGTGCTTAAAATCATCATGCAACGGAAGTTTCGATTTTCTTTCTTTTCTGTCCTATTGTGCTGTATTAAGAGCAAAACGGTTTCTCAAACAAGAAAAATGTAGATGGGGACTTGATTTTGTCCATGAGGAATTGACTGGATCTTTGGATCTTTGTGATTTGCTATTGCTGTGATGTCATGTGATTGACAGGTTGTCCCGCCCTAACACCAGTAAACACGTCATCAGAGAAGAGAAGAGATGTCACTGCAAGTTATTTTGATTAAAGATTATGAGGGCAAATGAATTAAAAAATTACATTACATTGTGAAATTATAAAGATAGTAGGACAAAAGTTCAGCTAATTGCATTTACTATAAATTTAAGCTATGATATATTTTTATTTAATTGTAAATGACATGAAATTAAGTGTTAAAAACATTACATTTAGTACTGTATTCTTTTAAGTACATTATATAAACTGCCCCTATTATTGCTATTTGAAACGTTCCTAATTATGTTTAGGAGGTCTCCTACAAAAGGTTTACATGCAAAAATACTTTCATTTTCTCATAATATACACTGCACATCACATTTTACCAAGATTTTCAATTGACTCGTCCAA
This sequence comes from Megalobrama amblycephala, assembly GCF_018812025.1. Classification (NCBI taxonomy): domain Eukaryota; kingdom Metazoa; phylum Chordata; class Actinopteri; order Cypriniformes; family Xenocyprididae; genus Megalobrama; species Megalobrama amblycephala. Next base: position 20,527,082 of record NC_063057.1, on the reverse strand, counting down.
TGAATCAGTATCTCTAAATCCCTCCTTTCCGCGAGCCTGCTCTGCTCTTATTGGCCAGATGGCCCAGTCTGTTGTGACTGGTCGACAGTTTACAGCTCTGGAGGCTTCCTAAAGCTCAGCAATTGTATACACTGTAAAGACGGTAACGATGGTGTCGATTTTGCCATATTAATCAGAGCGCGAGTCCAATGATGAAATATTGGAAGAACTAGTTATTCAACCCAAACCTCCATTGCAAGGACGACTTGAGCAGGACGTTTCTCAGTGATACGCTACTCAGTTTGACGTTCATCATGAGATGTTGCCACTGTAATTTCTCACCATCAGCATTAACAAGTCCATCAACAACCAATGTGTATATTTCTATATATATTGGGCCCACAGCTGATTAGCCAATGTATTTCATTAAGACAGTAATAACGTGAGTTAGCCGGTTAGACATACACAATATAGCTAAAACACTATGTATTTTGAACACTCGGTATAAATTACAGTGGCATGAAAAAGTATGTGAACCCCTTGCAGAATCTGTGATAATGAGAATTATTTTAATAAAATAAGAGGGATAATAAAAAATGCATGTTATTTTTTGCATGTACTGTCCTGAGTAAGATATTTTACATAAAAGATGTTTGCATTTAGTTCGCAAGACAAAACAATAGCTGAATTTATTAAAATAACCCCATTCATAAGTATGTGAACCATTGATTCTCAATACTGTGTCTGGTGTTTTTATGTTTTGTGATGGTTGTTCTTCTGGAGGATTTTTCTGAAGAACAGAGCTCAGTTTAACTGCTCAGGACAAACAAGAGACTCATGAACAACCATCACAAAACAAAAAAAAACAGTCGTGGATCATCAGGTAACCACACACAGTATTGAGAATCAATGGTTCACATACTTATGAATGGGGTTATTTTAATAAATTCAGCTATTGTTTTGTCATGTGAACTAAATGCAAACATCTTTTATGTAAAATATCTCACTCAGGACAGTACTAAACAAAAAATAACATGCATTTTTTATTATCCCTCTTATTTTATTAAAATAATTCTCATTTTCACAGATTCTGCAAAGGGTTCACATACTTTTTTATGCCACTGTACATCAATAATTAATCACACTTACGGGTTGTGATTCTCTTGAGCAAGTTGGTCCAAATAAAGCAAATACTATCCCATCTTTAACCACAGACTCTTCACAGCCTCATCCTTTGGAAGTGAAAATAAACCAAATTTCCTTTCACAGTGCAGAGCACATCATCTTGACAACATGTTATCCACACAAACGAGCTACAGCATTGTGTACTTCTTTGCACAAGAGTTAGCATATGACATACTGGTCTAATGCTTCATACAGCTGGACGTTCTCTGCAGGATACGAGATAATCATCAATAACTTGTATACAGTATCAGAACAGGATTGGCATCTTTAAAAACCTCTCAACAACCCTTGTGCCACTAATGAGTTTTTTTTTCATTACTGCTGCTCTATTGATTGACGTCCTGCAGGATCGTTTCACTGAATCTTTTCAAACATGTTGAACCCTTTAATGAGGCTGGAGATTTTCACGACCTTCATTTTGTCACCTGCTAAAAAGATCGTCACGTCTGGGTGTTAAAATGTCACATCAAGGATGCTGCTTGTGCAGAGAAACTGTTTGTTTTCAACTCAGTTGGTGACCTTAAGATACTTTTGATGTGTTAATGTTGCTTGTCACTGCTAAACTGAGGAGTGAGATGGTGTCAGCATGAAGTGCGGCTTCATATGAGAAATGATGTGGACATAATTAATGCGTCCGTTACGTAAAGACACCATCTGTGTGTTGAGTGTTGGAGCAGTTGTTGCCCCTCTGGTCTCGAAACAGGGACATTCTGTCTTTCTGCTCATGCAAACGAGAAAAATACAGAGAAATTAAATCAGAGCGTACAGGTTGAGGACGGCATGCTATAGTAGCAGATCACATCGTAAGTCCTTGAAGCCTTGTTTTAAAAGCTTGTTATAGCTGTTGAAAGCATTTCCTAACACTCCTGTTCTTAATGTTTATGTGGTCGGAAAGATTTTAGGCCGTTTGTTTTGTTCCTTCTTTGACTTAAAGACTAAAGTTCTTTGTATCTGCGGCTCTTGGCATGTGATTCGGCGCTAATGGCATAACGATTTCTCTCAGAAGAAACAACGGCACAAACCGCAACACGACCCATTCATCAAAGTGGCCCATTGTTCGCTTGCCGAATCTGTAGCAGAGTCCAATTAGAGCAACTTAATCAGAGCCGCCATTTACTGTGACTGGCAAATGAGAGACAAAGAGCCACTGCACACTTTCTCTGTTTCTCTCTTTCATTCACTCTCTCTCTTTCAAAGAGGGTGAAAAAAGTAATGACAGTAAAGGGATTTAAAGAATGATGCAAGCCAGAGGAAAAAATGGACTTGCTGTCGGGTAGCAGTTAATACCTTCACATGATGATCAGTAATCGGTTTCATGCTTTTGACGCAAAAGCTTCCAGAAGCTTCATCATCAGTGAAGAGTCACTTGCAGAATGATAATAAGATGAAGAATCAGAGTGGAGTGTGTTTGCATCCATGACACCCTTCATCCATTTAGCTTTCATTACATCAACAAGTGTCTTCAGCTGCAAGAATCAAACCGTCTGATGCTTTTGGGAGTTGGTCCCAATGAACTGAGAAATAAATAAATCTGTCGTAAGTGAGCATTTGCAGGCACTTTCAATTAGACATTTTACCCCTGCAAATTTGTGTGCTGCAAAGCACATTTGACTGCTAATTCTCAGATTACATCGAAATCTAGAGAAAACAAGAGCTGTCTGGTGCTCAAGCATTGAGTCAATTTGTATATCAAATTAGATGCTGCTCAGATGGAGATGATAAAATGGACTCTTCAAATGGTGGTGGAAAATAAACCCCTTTGAGTGAGCAATCAGCAACAGAGAACTGAAGAAATTCAGATTCTTAGAACACTAGCTAGTTGCATACTGCACAGTACACATTTTTAAATATTTAACATATTTTTAAAATATATGTGCAATGATAAAAATTTAAAACGTAGCATGATACATGAATGCCATCCAGTTAAATAAAATTTAAAATTTAAAATTAATTATTTATATATGATATCTGATATTGTTTAATATATTTATTATATTTATTTCAATAAAAACAAAACTATTTATATGAATATTTTTTACATTATAATAGGTATAATTTATTTAATTCAACTATTTATTTGTGTATTTTAATTTATAATTGAATATAATTGTAATAATTTATTATATATTATTGTATTAATAATATCAAATAATCACTCAGATAATTGTAATTCAATCAATAAAGAGCAAATATGAGCAAATAAGAAAAAAATTCTGATACATTCAACACATTGGAAATGAAAGGTCAAGTGCCTTGCATTGCTGTTGCATATATTCAGGATGGAAATAACGGCGTTATATATAAACGGCGTTACTTTTTTCAGTAACGAGTAGTCAAACGAATTACTTTTCCCCCCGTTACAACGCCGTTACCGTTACTGACAAAAAAGTGCCACTTTACTATAATTGAGCTCACTGAAACGGTTTTCATCTGAGTAGGCTCTCTCTCTCAGCCATAGGTGCTGAAAAGTTTTTTTCTCTGGTGTTTGTGTTGGGGTGGGACACATGCTAACTGATGACGATTGGTGTGTGAGTAGAGATGATAGACCTGCAAAGCGATTTGTTGTAAAGAAATAGTACAGGTTATTTATTTTCGTTTTGAATTATTTTGTTTAAAGTAGACATTTCAAGCTTTCTATAGATATATTTCTCATGTCTGTGAGGCAAGCAACTGCTAAGTTTCGGTTAATTTAGCCTATAAGCTGCGCTCCAGTTCACGTGCAACTGATCGCGCCAGCGCCTCCAAGTCATGATTATATTTTCTGCTATATTTGCTTCTTATTTATTAAATCCAGGCAATTGGTTGATGAAATTCACTTTAAAGAAAGGCTTTCTACAAAACAAAACTTAATAAAGTGGTCAAAATCATGTCTGACCCACTCCATGTCTCCAGATATATTGCGCATCTTATGATGCATCTTACTCACGCTGTTCACTTTTCATAATCAAATAGATGAATTTAAAACATAACATCAGCCTACTTAAACAAAAAATAATTTAATTTTAGACTTATATTTACTATTGGGGGCATCCAAGTTATTTGACATATTTGATTTTTATTATTTTTTTTAAGTAACGCAATAGTTACTTTCCCTGGTAATTAGTTACTTTTATAATAATGTAACTCGGTTACTAACTCAGTTACTATTTGCGAGAACTAGTACCTACAAATAATTACTTTTTTTTTTAAAGTAACGTGCCCAACACTGCATATATTTTATTCAGAAAAAGTGCATACTATGTAGTATTTACTGCATAAATAATAAGAAAATATGACAGACCATTTAGATTTAAATTTCACTTAAAAAGTGCTTCAGAACTGTCATATTTACTCATTCCCATTTAAAATATGAGTTGACAGCTGGTCAGTCAGTCAATATCAAAAGTTGAAGACTGTAATGGAGCACATCATCTGTTTGTCAGAATAAAGAGGCGTGTGAGTGTTTGAAGTAGCATTTAGCGCGTCCTTTGAGAGGGACGTGATCTTTCTTAGATATTGATCTACAGTAAGTGCTTCTCAGAGAGATCAATGATCTATCAAAATGAGGCCGAGTCGCTCCAGACACTTCTTAAGTCTTGACAGCAGCATCTGAGTGACAGATATGGATGAATGAAAAAGGAAATCGAATGCGTGACAAATGTGGACAGGGTTCATGTTCCTTAGCTGTTAAAACTGCAGAAGTATCAGCAGAGTGTGTGTGTGATGAGATGAACACTGGGAAGAGATCCAGTCCATCGCCAACTAATCAGACCAATCAAATCCCAGTGTCATTCATTGGCTGTCATTCCTTTTGAACTTCCTGCATGTTGATCCAGGAACAAGTTCCTCTAGGCTTAAGAGAGTGCAGGTTCCCTGAGATCAGATCCAGCTCAGAATCACACATGTGACCTTCAGATTTGTTTGAACTCACTGCATGATGGGAATGATGACATTTATAACAATCACCTTTGGGGCCACCCCTACTTTAGGAGATTACAGTGAGAAGAGAGCATTCTGGGTAATTTGCTCAGTCTTGGGAGATCAGTGACAGTGCCAGAGCTGGAGAGATCAAACTATATGAATTAATCTGAGAGAATGAGACATTAAAGACTGACAGCAGGACGTCAGAGAACATCTGATACACTTTCAGATGCTGCATATACAATGTTTTCTGAGGTGAGTGATTGATTTTGAGGAGCATGAGAGCGTGTTTATTATTTCCTTGTTTTGAATGAGTCTATTTCTTCGCTCATTTTTGCAGTTCATGTCCTCTGCAAGGTCACCTTTCACTGAACCATTCCGGCTCTATTCTAACCATCATTATTTATTATCAATACAACTGTGACTGTCATTTCTCTTTAAGTTTGCTTCATCTCGCTCTTTTATTTCTTTCTTGCTCGCTCTTTCAGTCTCCTTCCTCCCCCAGTCTTGGCACACAAAATCTACTTATCATTCCTCACTACTTCTTCAAAAATTGAAGCATAAGCTGCAGTTTTTAAATACCTGTTTTTTTTTGTGTGTGTGTCTCGATCGCTGTCTCTGCCCGTCTCTCTGTGTGAATGCTCTGGGTCGGGCCCTTAATACAAAAAATCCCAAGGATAATGGTAATCTCTTCTAGAATTCATTAAAACTAATCATCAAGGTCGGATGAGGGGCGTTTTGAAAGCACCTCACCATCTATGTGAAAGTGACGGTCATAAAACTGAAGGGTATTTCACTAGAGATGAAAAATGAGGCACATTATAAAAGAATCACAAAGCCGCTGTATGTCTGATGAATGTTAACAGAGTGACGCTCTCCATCCCTCTTTGTTTACTGAGGAACAACTTGTATAGTGTTTGCCAAGTGTTTCTCAATCCTGACCTGTGACCCTTCAAGTTTTCCTAAGGAAGAAATGGAATAATAGCATACTGCTAACCACATACTGTGCAGTATAGACTGTATACTGCCTGCCATTTAAAACATGCGTGAAGCAGTACACATTATGCAACAATAAACATTTAGCCATCCAGATATCACATAGATGCAGAAAATCTCCATACTGTCCACAATATATGTACTGCACACTGCAAAAAGAAGTGTGCACTTACTGTACTAGTATGCTTTCCAAAAGAAGGGGGTTCAAATTCAATAATTCCAACATTACCATTATTTTAAAATGTGCCATTATGATTGATGAGCTCATTTTGTTTATCGATCGCTCCTTATTAGAGCACAAAATCATAATCCTCATCACAAGAATCGGAAATCTCCATTTCTCGATTCATCTGGTATAAAATGAAAAATCCAACCATTATTAACTTCTTTTTCTCGCATTTTAATGAATAACTTCCCAGCACTGACTGAGACCTTTATGTTTTTTCCATTACCAGCCTCTCAAAGCGAGAGCTCATTCACAATGCACTAATATGATAAGAGCGTGTGTGACTGGGTCTGCTTTATGTTGCTGTTTATCATAGAATGCTATTAAATCGCACGAGGTCACATGATCAAAGGAGACGTCTTGACACTGCTGGTGTCATAAACCACATGAGCTGTCACATTCATTTTTGGATGGTGCTAATAAACATACAGGTGTCTGCAGCTTCTCCATTAATAATAGATGAGCTTTTCTTTGCATTTCAATATGAGCTAGAAGCCTTCATCATCTACATATAACAGCGAGAGCAGTTATTCAAAAACAAGTGTGAAAATGCTGCTACATTTACAGATATCATAGGCATATTCGTAAAGGATAAGAAATGTTTACTTATTTATTTAATAATAATACATTTATTTGATGATATTTGTGTTTTTGTTATATTATTTTTATATTTTATATCAACATTATTTTGCCTTTTTAGATTTTTTTTTTGCTAATATTGTATGTATCACAAAAAGTAGAATCCTAAAATGCATTGCAACAGTTACAGTTTTCTTAATTAATATTTTGAATTTGTTTTATAAATATTTACAGTTACCATATAAAGAGAAATGTTGACAGTGAATATACTTACTAATCTAAATAAAAGACACAATTTTTGTCAATATTTGTGTATTTGTAATGCATGTTAAGTGCATAATGTCTTTAGCAACATGCTAAAGTGTACTGAGTTATTATTTAATTGATTAATTGACTCTAGTGTCTAGTATGAAGAGTGATCCAACATTTCCACAATGTTGCAATGTGTAATTTTTCTCACTTGTCATTTCTTGCATTGAGTTCTTCTGTCTTTATTTTCTGCTTTGAGAGCTCTAGCACCAGCAGTGCGTCTGTATTCAAGGAAACACACTAACCTTTAGTGTGTTTAATCATAGCTATGTGTGTGTGTGAATTCGGCCCGGTCGAGGCATGATGAAAGCTCAGCTCTTTCTGCTGAGTTTCACTCTTGCGTTTTTTGGAGGCCGAAGACAATGTCACGGACCTCGTGTCTCTTCATCTATCAGCTTCTCTCTGAAATCTACAGCCCTCTGGTCTCTATCGATTCTGCCCATCATTTTTTGTTCACCTCCTGCTGAGACTGAAACCTGAGCTGAGGCAGAGATGAAGATTCAGAACAGCAAGGAGGAACTCTGATGTTTCCTTTAAAAAGATTAAAAAGGAAGTTTGGGATCCAGACATCAGACTATACTGAAAACATACAGCAGGGGAACATGGCTGTGATGTTTCTGGCAGCTTGTGATGTCAGTTGAGTTTGTGTAATCTTTTCCCCAGTGTGAGCGTCTTTCCCATAATCCTCAGCTATGATTCTGGCCAGGCTGCAGGTGAGCTGTAGCTGCTCATCACTTGCTGTCTGACTCAAATTTACTGTCTCACCTTCAAGGTGAGATCAAGATCAAGTTCTTACCCTCCTGAACAGGCCATAGACCAGGTAGTTCAGACTGGTTTATGCTGGTTAGTGCTGGTCTTGTGCTGTTCATAATGTTCATCAGCAAAACTGGTAAATGTCATGGTTTGGTTGCAGCAGGGTGAAACAGAAGCAGGATTTAATTGCAGCAGTTGATGGAACAGAACAGCCAAACACATATCGACGAGAACAGGCAAGGTCTGAATCAAAACCAAGGCTATAAATACAGGGGATACTTATTTAAGGGGATAAATAATGAAGGACAGAACAGGTGTGTAACTTAATCAGTAACCATGACAACTCAAAGTACACAAACAGGCGGCAGAGGCCTGTTTCATGAAACTAGTTGAACAAACTCTGAGTTTCAGTATAGGTTTAGAGTTGATACAACCAGACAAACCCAACCCGGTTTAGATCAGGATCAGCTGTTGCACAACGCTCGGTATAAACTTTTTCTGTCAACTCAGGTTTGATCCAGAGTTTGTGAGGCATGTGCACCTGAAAGTGTGACAATCAGCCAATCACATGGAACATGGAAAGCATCACTTTGATTGATTTTTCGTGAGATTCTGCGCAATTCACTTGTTGACTATATCAATACAAGTGAATCAACTGAATTTAAATAATTTGTAAAAAATGTGTTTACAAAGAGTAAAAAAGATAACGTAAGTGTCATCAGTTTAAAAAGTTTTATATACTGAACCTTGTATTTATATGTACAGTATATAGTTACATTCATTTTAATGCTATTTTAATAGTAATTGTCAATTCATATTATAAATAAAGTGCACAGCATAAATGAGTACACCCCCTCTGAACAAATACAAAATATATGTATTTTCTTTATGATCACTAATACAATTCATGGAAAGATGGCAAAACTGGCAATGTATTAAATATATACATAATAAAAACTGAGAAATATATGTCATTAATAGCCATAAAATAAGTAAATTAGCCAATTTTGTTTAAATTAAGGGCTGCAGAAATGAGTACACCCTGATTTTAATTCAACAAATGTATAATATTCTAGCACTTAGTATGCCCTCCATAATTTTGAATATACTGCTCTGACCCTTCTTGGCACGGAGTGTACAAGTTCATGACAAATTGTCACATCTGTCCTGTTTAACTCCTGGATGATGAGCTCCTTAAATACCCTGATCTTTACTGGGGAGTGTTGCTCAACTCGTCTCTACAGAATCCCCACAGGTGCTCAAGAGTGTTAAGATTGAGTGCAATACATGTTTCCATGTAAGACATGTATCCTCATTGTCATGTTGAAAAAATGCCCAACAATGCAGGGAATGAGGAAAGGGTAACATCTTCTGTTTCAAGTTTGTGTATTAAATTACACAGTGGTGTGGGAATTCATGACAGCATTGATAAAGCACAGCTCCCTCACACCTTCAGCACTCTATATAAGAGCTTTACTACCACTGAACTTTACTGTGGGAACCAGGCACTTCTCACTTTACTCCTCCTCTAGCAACACCATAACATTTTGGATGCTGTTAGATCCAAAATGATTGATTTGGTCTCATGAGACCAGAGTATTTATTCCCCGAATCTATATTTTGTAAATATGGGCTTTGGAAATGGCTAACTGACTTTATTGTGCTTTGGCTACAGTAGGAAGTTCCAGTGAGAACATCAACCATGCATGTCATTTCTGCAGGCTGCATCTTACTCTGTGAGATAAACAGTCACTCTTTTCATAGCTTTTGCTGGCTCTGAGACACTCGCTTGGTATTTCTCCTGCTCTTTTTCTAGCAAAAAAATCCCTCATCACTAAATGAAAGCTTAAAATGAAGGCCTGATTATTTCAGGGGCCTTGTCACAAGTCCATTGTTTTTGAATTTCTGTGTTACTTTTGCTATATTTTCACACTTAAAACAATGATTTGGTAATCCTCTTGTAGCACTGTCCTCTTTTGTGCTAAGAAATAAGTCTCTTGACAGTTCTCTCCCAAGTAGTTCCATTGTTGTCAGCATTAAGTCTGAGAATGATTCAGTGGGTTATATAACACTTTTAATTTTCAAGAAATTACTTCTCTTTAAATGATTTGGTTCAACATACTTACCTGTTGATCAAACATTGCCTTAAACTTACACCACAAAAGGTTTTATTTAATTTTATTTAGTAATTTTTAGGAGGGTGTACTCATTTTTGCTACACAACATTTTATCACCTTGACAAGAAAATCTTATTTTCCTGAATAATTTTGACATGCTTCTTTGGTAATTAATTAAGCAGACTTGCTGGAACATTATATCTCTAAAGAACCCTAACATGTCTTCTAAGTAATTGAGTAATTGCTGACTTTCAGAAGTTTCAGAGGGGGTGTACTCATTTATGCTGTGCACAGTATATGAATAAATTATATGAATTATACATAATTATACATAATAATCTATACAATTTAATATAATAATTAGAGCTGATTGGTCCAGTTTTGGTTTGTGATCACTAACCCAGAATAAAACCTGCTCCGGAGCAGGGTAGTCTTGTAGTGTGTTACCATGGTGATGAAACCCGCTCAAAACTATCCCACCTTCTTGAGCCCGAAAACCTAGAGTTTGCTCAAACTAAACACAAACTTACCTAGATAAAAACTGAAATCAGCTTTGTGCAACAGGCCACAGGCAGGCAAAACCAAAACTTGAACACAAAGCAAACAGAAAATAACTCTGACAGTAAAACTGGTTAACCAATTCAATTCTTTCTGTGAAGGTAAGATGTGTGCTCGTTTACATGGTATGTAATTACAAAGATGTTGTATTTTGAATGCTGCAAAATACAACATCTGTGTAATTACATACCATGTAAATATCATGGTATTTGGTTGGGATTTTTAATAATTTTGATGCCAATAAGGACCCCCAAAAATGACATGATTTCCCTTTGTGAGAGACCTTCTTCCTACAATTTAAAGGCATTTTCATGGTTAATTAATGTTGTGTAAGCGTAATATTATAAAGACAACATGTTGTTTGAAAAAGTGAATAATTTAATGAAATTATTAAAAATGTCTTATTAAATTAAACTAGCATATTGCCATTCTTGTAGTATTAAGTAAAAAGAAATTATTAAAATAGTATCAGGAAAATAGTAATGTATTTATAAAATTGAAGAGAAACATGACCAGTTAAAATTATTAAATTGTATTTATAAAATCATTTTTAACATATAAAGATTCAACAAAATATACAAACGGTATGAAAGATGAACACTTAGAATTGAATTTGGAAATTATTATTATTATTTTACACAAACTGTATGCAGATATGATTTTATTAGTGGACCTGGACCCAATTTGAAAACCCCTGGTATATGGTAATCATTTATTTCCATGATAAATATGACTCATAGAAGTGTGGTGGTATTATCACCTGTTTCAGGTCACATGCTACCAACACAGAAATTTCAAGGAAAGAAGGAGTAAAGAAAATTAGCTGTATTGACTGCACACTAAAGAGCAAACACCCTACTGAGTGTGTGTTAATTATTTTGACCTCACAGTTAAACACAAACGAGCGTCACGCTGTTAAGGCTCACGGTTCTGCCGTCACTCCAGACTTCTGCCACAGTTTTAAATCAGTTTTATTTTGTGTATGTGGTGCTCAATGTGTTTGGAGTTCAGTTTCACTCACATTTGTGTTTGATTGCAGGATCCCGTCTTCATTCCTATTACAGGTTTAATTCAGCCTCAGTTTGTGCTGTAGATCAGAGTCATTTGTCTAAAAAAGCAACTCTGTCACTGGTTCAGTCAGAGCTGCACTGGAGACTCATTCATCACCTGTCGGACAGCCGGCGCCTCGTGCTGATTGGACATTTAGGATCAACTAGTAAAGAGAAAGAGAGAAAAAAATATTATATATAATACAGAAAGCTGTGCCTTTATAAATCCTTCATTTATCCACACATCTACCCATAATATAAAGGTGTAGTTTAATGGCCAACTGTCTGTTTGTGCTGATATATGAAGCTCTATGGAAATGATGGAAGTTTTTAAGCATTTATGGTCTCTTTAAATGGTTTAAAGGATAAAGGCCCTCAGACGGACGGTGATGCTGCTGAAGAGGGATTTGAGGGGCTCAGAGCAAAGTGAAAAACTCAAGAATTCATCCTCTCACAAATAGCAGAAGGCGTCTGATTTTATAATGCGGATTAGATCTGGACAAACTGGCTCTCAGAGGACTGTTCAATAAAGTGTGATGTAATCCTATAATTGGATTGATTATGACAGAGAGGCCAAATGACATGCCGGCCGTCACACTGTAGGAGCACGCAAACACAACACAGACAAATACATATGGCAGTTCTCACGATGTGACTATACTAAATGGACTATTTTAGATGAACCTAATGCTTCATTATGTTGAATTTGACCAACATCATTGTTCATGTTGATGGGTTAATGACAAATAATGAGTTTCAACGATAAAAAAATGGAAAAATCTTTTAAAAATCTACTTCATGTTGGTTTCATATTGTTTTGAAAAACTTTTGTGCCATTTTTAACAAATTTTCAATTTAATTACAATAAAAATGTAATGTGGTGTAACCATCATGTAATACGTAATAATATATTTTCCTTTGAATACATGTGTGTGTACATGTGCATATCATTATTTTCAAAAAAGTTTTTAAATACATTTTTCAATGTTGTTTTTATTATGGGGAGTTGCACCACATGGCATTTTAAAAAAAAATATATATATGCAGTAAAGCATTTTTGTTACTTTAAAGAAATAATAAAAATTATGTGAAGCTACAGAGTTTCATTCTTTTGCAGACTTTCATTCTTTTAATGAGGATTTTGTTTCTTCATTATGATATCAGGACAGTTGAATAAACGAATAAATATCAAAATTCATTTTAATTCAGAAATGAAAAACATGCTTAAAGGTGCCCTAGAACTTTTTTCAGTCTAAGGTGTCCCCTGGATGTGTCTGTGAAGTTGCAGCTCAAAATACCCCATAGATTTTTTTTTATTCATTTTTTTAAACTGGGGGCATAATTAGAAATGAGCCGATTCAGGGTGTGTGGCCCTTTAAATCTCGTGCTCCACGCCCCAAGAGCTCGCGTTTGCCTTAAACAACATAAAAAAAGTTCAAACAGCTAATATAACCCTCAAAATGGATCTTTACAAAGTGTTCGTCATGCAGCATGTCTAATCGCATAAGTATGGTATTTATTTTGATGTTTACATTTGATTCTGAATGAGTTTGAGGCTATGCTCCGTGGCTAACGGCTAATGCTACACTGTTGGAGAGATTTATAAAGAATGAAGTTGTGTTTATGAATTATACAGACTGCAAGTGTTTAAAAATGAAAATAGCGACAGCTCTTGTCTCCGTGAATACAGTAATAAACGATGGTAACTTTAACCACATTTAACAGTACATTAGCAACATGCTAACGAAACATTTAGAAAGACAATTTACAAATATCACTAAAAATATCATGTTATCATGAATCATGTCAGTTATTATTGCTCCATCTGCCATTTTTTTGCTATTGTCCTTGCTTGCTTACCTAGTCTGATGATTCAGCTGTGCACAGATCCAGACGTTCTGCCCTTGTCTAATGCCTTTCATAATGTTGGGAACATGGGCTGGCATATGCAAATATTGGGGGCGTACATATTAATGATCCCAACTGTTACGTAACAGTTGGTGTTATGTTGAGATTCGCCTGTTCTTTGGAGGTCTTTTAAACAAATGAGATTTATATAAGAAGGAGGAAACAATGGAGTTTGAGACTCACTGTATGTCATTTCCATGTACTGAACTCGTTATTCAACTATGCCGAGGTAAATTCAATTTTTGAATCTAGGGCACCTTTAACATAGAATAGATGTTTATGAACGACATTTCTTTTTGAATGTATTTTACCCAGCAACAGTTTCAAGTAATGCACCAATTAAATGTTTGACTGAAGGTGTCCACCCTTTTTTGAGCAATGATTCACTCTATTGTCTAAGATTTTCCTCCTCTTCACACAACATGAGATGTGTCATCTTCTGCTGATATCAGCTGAAACTGATTGACAGATGGAATATGCACTGAAATGCTTTAGAGATTCAGACGTGTTGAGGTGAGTTTGATATGCCTGTGATGTTCGGTGCTTTAACGATGAACTACATCAGCAACCTCTTTTAATTAGTCAGGGTTTGAGAGTAATTTTCACAGTATTCTCACTCTCTGTTGCTTGTCTAAAGTGTTTCCTTCACATCTGAGGTGGGTTGGAGTCTCATTGGATCTGCAGTGAAGTTACTGATTTCAATCACATCTCATTTACTCCAAATAAGCCATGAAATGAGAGTTTGAGCAATAACATAATCAGCTCTTCTGTCTCGTCTGGGCTGGTTTTATTTGCCCACTGATTAAAACTTCATGAAAGCTCACATTCTTCAAACAAGCAGTTTTTAGGTGAACATTTTCAACTGAGAGAGCGTTTAGTGATGTTTTTTCTGTAAAAGCACTTTTATGTTTAAACAAAGTTCCTCCCCGCAGAGTTTGTTCCTTGGGCTATTTCCTCAGGCTGTGTTGGTCGATTCTTTATAAAATGATTAAAAAATAGCAGCTTAGCATTACAGGATCTCTTATGTGTAAGCTACCTCCAGTTTTATTGATCTTACACTTTCTACTCTAGTAGGGTTTTTGAGTGTATTCATCTGCATTAGTTGAATATCCAGTATTTTTAAACTGAACTTTCAGCTGAATGTTGAGTCTGGTTTATTGTGACGAATGGTTTGATTAGATGCTGGTTTATGCTGAACATGTTGTTTTATTCAGTCTGAAAAGGAAGCTGTGTCTGATGCTTTTGTGCTAGTTTAGTTCTGAGATGTACGAGGCTGGAGTTCCCTTGTGAAAAAGAAGTGTGCTTAATTGTATTGAATGTGTATTTGTAGTGTATTCAAATCTTAAAAGTATTAATACATAAAATGTACTTCAAAGTAAAACTTTTAATTTGACATTATTACAAAGCTCACTTTTAAAAGTATACTTTAGTGTGTTAAGAAACATACAGTACCTATTAAGTGTACTCTATTCAAGTACACTTAAGGGACCTTTTATTTAATTCATATAAACATTATCTGCATGTACAGTTTTTTTTTTTTTTAAAATAAGGTAACATTTTATTTTGTCCTTGTTTAATGTCACATGCAGTTACTGTAGTAATAGCTATGAATTATAAATAATTACATGTAACTAACCCTAAACAACACCCTAAACTTATTTTTATACAGTAGAAAGTATATGTAGTTAATTTTATAATAATCTTTTGTCATGCTTTTAAAAAGCACACTTATTTTGATGTGTTGAGTAACATACTAAAGTACATGTAAGGTCCTCGATTATAATTTTAACTGTAGTGTTTCATTTACGTTTACTGTTAATATATTAAAGGTGCCATTGAACGTTTTTTTACAAGATGTAATATAAGTCAAAGGTGTCCCCTGAATGTGTCTGTGAAATTGCAGCTCAAAATACCCCATAGAGTTTTTTTTTTTTTAATAATTTTTTTAACTGCCTATTTTGGGACATAATTAGAAATGCGCCGATTCAGGCTGCTGCCCCTTTAATTGCTTGCTCTCTCCGCCCCCTCAGAGCTCTCGACTCTATAATTGCATAAACAAAGTTCACACAGCTAATATAACCCTCAAAATGGATCTTTACAAAGTGTTCATCATGCAGCATGAATAATCGCATAAGTATGGTCTTTATTTGGATGTTTACATTTGATTCTGAATGAGTTTGAGGCTGTGCTCCGTGGCTAACGGCTAATGCTACACTGTTGGAGAGATTTATAAAGAATGAAGTTGTGTTTATGAATTATACAGACTGCAAGTGTTTAATAATGAAAATAGCGACGGCTCTTGTCTCCGTGAATACAGTAATAAACGATGGTAACTTTAACCACATTTAACAGTACATTAGCAACATGCTAACGAAACATTTAGAAAGACAATTTACAAATATCACTAAAAATATCATGTTATCATGGATCATGTCAGTTATTATTGCTCCATCTGCCATTTTTCGCTATTGTCCTTGCTTGCTTACCTAGTCTGTTGATTCAGCTGTGCACATTCAGACGTTAATACTGGCTGCCCTTGTCTAATGCCTTTCATAATGTTGGAAACATGGGCTGGCATATGCAAATATTGGGGGCGTACACCCGACTGTTACGTAACAGTCAGTGTTATGTTGAGATTCGCCTGTTCTTAGATTTATATAAGGAGGAGGAAACAATGGTGTTTGAGACTCACTGTATGTCATTTCCATGTACTGAACTCTTGTTATTCAACTATGCCGAGGTAAATTAAATTTTCAATTCGGTGGCACCTTTAAAAATATACTAAACTGCAACTTCATAATTATAAGTTAACAATCACAAATTACAAATATATTTAAATACATGACATAACACATTTTCAATAGAAATGAAATTACAAATGATAAAATTATATATAAATGTACTGCACATTCTTGTCAGTACATTCGGCAGCACATTTTAAAGACAACAGAATTATGAAATTAAAGACATACTTAATTACATGCATAAAAAAACTCTAAATTTCAGCTAAAAGCATTTAATATAAGTTCAATTACATGACATTGCAGTTAACACAGTTATGGGTCAAACACATTACATTCAGTTTAAATTAAAGGTGCAGTAAGCAATTTCTGAGAAACGCTGTTGAAAATGAATTGGACCATGCAGCACAACACATGTGTAGCCAATCAGCAGTAGGGGGCATTTACACTCATGATGGTGGAGGAGAGAGAGTGAGCAAGAGGAGATTTGAAGAAAGACTGTAGAAAGAGAGATGTCTGAGAGACATTACAAAAGAGAAAAGGTCAGAGGAATATTACTGGAAAAAGAAGGGCTATGATCAGGTAACAGCTTTATGCGTTAATATTAGAAAAGCTTTCACAGAACCAAGAAATACTGTTGTAATGTTAACTATAGTAACAGGACAGTTTTGCATGTCATTGTCTGGAACTAGTGTGCTGCTGGCGACTAACAACTTGTTAGTTCGTCATTTTCACTTCATTTTTTGCAAAGCATTATATTTCTTCACTTCAGCTACGATAAAGATACATCCACTCTTGCAATACATGTTTGTGCATTTTTGGGGTGGAGCAATGAAGGAAGAGGGGTGTTTTTGTTTGGGTTGATTTCAAATATCAACAGTGTTTCTCAGAAATTGCTTACTGCACCTATAAGTATATTCTTTTAAAGTATATTATGCTAAAGTGTACTACTTACACATGAACAGAAGAAAGAGGTCAAATGGGTATTTTTTTACTGACATAGACCTCTTTTACTTTGTGCCCTAGACAATAAGAAGACATGGCAAAAGTGAAAAATAAAACACTAGGTCAAATTGTATATAAAAAAAAAATAATTAAAAAAAATTCAAGGGGGATGGTGTGTGATAAAGGGCTATGGGCAACTAACCTTAAGCAATGATTATAAATTTTGTAAACAGACACAGACACACACACACACACACACACACACACACAATCTCTGCGTGCCAAACTAAATTATGTCTTCAGGGGGAATTGAAGTGTTTATAGTCTAATGATTTAGCTAACATGTGAACGTGTGAATTACTGTATCCCCTCAGTGACTGCATTCACTTTTAATAATTCAATGCAACTTTGACAACGATCCCTTACTGAATCAATGCAATTTAGTTATGTTCGTTATTCTTTCTAATGTTATATCAGGGGAATGTCCTTAAATACTAATCAAAGAAATAGCAAACTTTCTGTTCTCTACTTTTGAAACAACATCAAAAGATTTGCTTGAACCGTTCTCTTGGCCATTTTTAACAGCGTAAAAAATTACAAAAGCTTGCTTGGCTGTGCGCAGCTCGTTACAATATTGAGTTCTGATTGGTCTATCGCTGTTATTTATAGTTTGTTAAATATCATACATAGAGAATTTTTATACTTCATTTGCATGATAAGGTTTACATAATACACAACATTGTTAATCTAATAGGGATGGTAAGGGGGGATGGTGTTTTTACAGAGGGGATGCTATTTGTAATTTTTATTTTTATATATATATATATATATATATATATATATACAAAAATAGATCTACCATTATTTAAGACACAGTCTTAACATAACGGCTATGTTCATGAAGTTTATGAAACTGGCCCCTGGCCTGAAGTCATGTCCTTCCCATCACCCCTATGCATGTGTGTGTTTTGTGGGAACATTTCCATGGACACAAAACGTTGCATGCATGTGTAATTAAGAGTGTTTATTTTGTGTGTGTACATGTGTATGCATGTGTTTGTGTAGCGCGTGTTTGTGTGTGTGCGCATATGAGCAGAATCAATGAGGTATATTCCCAGAGCAGCGTCAGTCAGTCCAGCCTCATCTGTTGCTGTGTGGTGATGTAACAGCATCCAGGGAGCCGCAGGCTGCCATCGGGAGAAAAAGGAGAGAGAGACAATGGTGCAGGATGATGAAAGATGGAGGGGGAAAGAGCGGGAATGTTTGGAGGACTCGAGTGGATGGGGTGAATGAGCTCTGGTCTGGTGAGCAAGGAAGACTGTCTTTATGGTTTTAATTGCCTCGACCCTGAGAGGGTCATCCGGGCTGAAAGGCCTTGACCAATCACAGTGCTCTGTCAGCCAGTGGCTGCGGCCTGTGGTTACAGCAGCTAAATCTATAACATGCTGCTATAAAAAGCACATCGCACACACTGAACTCTGACAAAACAATGAGAGAGCGATGCTGACCGCACCGTCATCCTCCCAAAGACTGATAAGACAAGCTTCAGCAAACTGTTCTGTTCAAAGTCTAAAACTGTTTCGGCTAAAATTAATATTTGATTTGAATGAAATGCTTTGAAGTGTGAACGAACACCTGACAGAAAGATTTGAAGGGGAATTTATGTCTTATTGGCTGTGTGGTTGGAACTGAATTAGCCAATCAGCAAGCAGTGCGGGTGATTTTTTTTCTTTAGCACTAGGTGTAGTGCTGAATATATAATATTTGAATTGAACTGATAATATATATATATATATATATATATATACAGTACAGTCCAAAAGTTTGGAACCACTAAGATTTTTAATGTTTTTAAAAGAAGTTTCGTCTGCTCACCAAGGCTACATTTATTTAATTAAAAATACAGTAAAAACCAGTAATATTGTGAAATATTATTACAATTTAAAATAACTGTGTACTATTTAAATATATTTGACAAAGTAATTTATTCCTGTGATGCAAAGCTGAATTTTCAGCATCGTTACTCCAGTCTTCAGTGTCACATGATCCTTCAGAAATCATTCTAATATGCTGATTTGCTGCTCAATAAACATTTATGATTATTTTCAATGTTGAAAACAGTTGTGTACTTTTTTTGCAGGATTCCTTGATGAATAGAAAGTTCAAAAGAACAGCATTTACCTGAAATACAAAGCTTCTGTAGCATTATACACTACCGTTCAAACGTTTGGGGTCAGTAAGAATTTTTATTTTTAATTTTTTGAAAAGAAATTAAAGAAATGAATACTTTTATTCAGCAAGGATGCATTACATCAATCAAAAGTGGCAGTAAAGACATTTATAATGTTACAAAAGATTAGATTTCAGATAAACACTGTTCTTTTGAACTTTCTATTCATCAAATAATCCTGAAAAAAAATATTGTACACAAAGTTTAGAGTCAGTAAGATTTTTTTGTTTAAAGAAATTAATTTTATTCAGCAACAACGCATTAAATTGATCAAAAGTAACATTTACAAGTAATCTACAAGTAATCTTTATAAGGCATCTACAAGTAATGGCTGCTGAAAGTTTAGCTTTGCTATCACAAGAATAAATTACACTTTAAAATAGATTAAAATAGAGAGCCGTTTGAATTGCAATAATATTTAAACTTATCGATCAAATAAATTGCAAGCATAAGTGCTTAGGTGATATTTGGGGATCCATGACATCAAAAGGTTTTATAAAAAAAAATTAATAAATAAATAAAAAACCCCTGCTTATTGCTCTTTTTCATATAGAAAATTTAAAATTCAAAGCTGATAACGGTGAAGATCACTTAAAAGACAAATCAATAGCATGTGGCTCATGAAAATCCATGTCACACGACTCCAGCACAGCACATTAAACTCTTAACAGGCTATGAATAATTAGCCCTTAAGCTTGTGTTTTGTGATTTATACACCAAACAGTTCATTGATTTCACTCATTAAGAAACAATCACGGCCAATCTGAGCGTAAAATGAAGAATCTGAGGTAATAATGGACAGAAACTCAATCCAAAATCCCTTAACATGAAGTCAATTACTATATAATGCGTCACTATATCACTGACACTACTAGCAGAGATCTGTGTGAGTTTTAAACCCGTTGAGCTCAATTTAATCTGCATAAAAATGCAAGCGAAAGACCTTAAGGACCGAAGCGTCAGCACATATTTGTTAAAAATGCTGCAGCAAATAATTGAATTGCTCAGGAAGTTGAAGCAAATGATCAGGCTAGTTAGATTCGAGAGTAATTATATTAATAATTTCATGTGTCGTGTGTCATTAGAATAAGCGTCCTGCTGGAAGTCAAAATAAACTGGTGTGCTGCTGTACCGAAATGATTTCATAGCTCAAAAAAACCTCAGAAACTGTGATAAATATAGACATAATTGAAGACTTTGGCAGATCAAAGCACAACACATTGTAGTTAAAACTGTGTGTGCACAGAAAATAACATTTAAAGATGTGTTACTAAAACACTGCAGGGGATTCTTTTCTAATCTGAGAAAGGTTTGAGATGCTGAACATGGTTTCAAATGAAGTGTGGTAAAATTTGTCTTTATTTTATTAGTTACTTTACTTGTTATTCTTTCTCGTTTTCTTCTAAATGTGTTGTTGTGCAATAACAATTATTCAGTCTAATGAATCAAAAATTTAGTATAAATCAATATTTGGCTTCAGTTCTATGAACACACAAACACTTTCACACATAGAAACTGTCTGATGTGATCAATAATTGACTCTGAACTGGTTTCCCAAATTGTTTTTTAATAAATAAGTGTCTTTTATAATTGCCAGTTCAGTCTGGTGATTAAATCTCAGATTTAAAACCGGCTCCAATATCAAACACTCTCAGACTCCATCATTTCATATAAAGATCGTCATTAAGATATGATCAGAGATAGTCTTCTCTCAGATTAGCCCAAATAACACTTGACCTCTGCAGTTCTTATCTCAACCGATCAATTTACACGTGGCATTGTGGTCATTCTCCCTGAGGGTCTTTTGTTTTGACTGTAATTAACTATTTCATACTTGCTTAGCTTGACTGTTGCCTTGGGCTACAAATATTCCTATTATCCTCCCTGAAATCATATTAAGTGTCTGTAGTGCTTTATAATTCTCTCTAACAGAGCTATATATCTGTCTCACCCGCTTTTCTCTCTGTCTGGCTCATAAATTGACACTCAGAGCGCTGCGGCATTATTCTGGGAGTTAATTGCTAGTTTTCTGTTAATTCTGTCTCAGTTTCTCTGAGCACCCTGATCACTGTCTGCGTCCTCACTGACCTTTTTTCTTAAAATTTAATCTTGACGTGTCGTTTAGAAGATGTCAGATTGCAGGATGAATGACCAGACTGCAGCTGCATTCAATCAATGATAAAATGGCAATAAAATGGCCAACTCTTTTGTCTTGCTAAGGCTAATTTCAGAGATAGCATTTTATGTATCTTTAATATACACAAATAATATTTTCACACTTTTTCCCCACACAGTTTGATTAGAAAATACACACAATAGATTTTGCTCACAAGTGATATTTACCTTGATTTTCTTCACACATCTCATATTTCATCTCAAGTTCTTCAGTGACACTGTTGTCTCCTTGTTAAAGAAGTACACAAACTACAAAAAAAGAAAAAAAGGAAATGTACCACAACTGTGGGACAGTTTTTTCATTAAAAAAGAAAAAATATATATAAATTTTTTAACTAATAATGATATATAATCGTCTAAATAAATATTAAAATGTTTTGTTTATTTCTAGAGGTTATCATTGTTTTAAATGTGCAATCATTCATATATTTATAATGAGTTTTAATAGTTTAAGCCTGAAAGTAAAATGACAAGATCAATGAATAAAACTCATTTGAAAAATGGCAAAAATAAATTAAGGCATGATCCAAGTTTTCAAAACCGTTCTAATGTAAAAGAGAAAGAAAAACTGTTAGTTTTAACTGTAAAGGCCCATTCACATCAAGAACAATAACTATATAAAGATAATATATAGTTCTAAAAATTGTTCTAAATATAAAAAAATAGCACAAAAATAGTTTGTGTCCAAACCACAGCTAGGATAACGATATGATAATGATATAGAGAAATAGAGAAATTATTTTTTCCAGCTGTTTTACTTTAAAACAATGACAGCCAATGAGAATCCATTCTAATTTAAGGGCTCGCGCATTTAAAATGGCAGACGACATTGCGGAGAAGTTAATTGCAGCGATCCAGAAAAAGACACCACTGTTTGACAAGTCAGGATATTTTAAAGAAAATGGATATATGGAAAACAATCCGTCATACCCTCCGAATAAACGGTGAGAAGTATTAACGATGAGATCATTATGCCAGGCTAGCAGACAATGTAACATAAAATTGCCTCAGGTATCCAGCACTAGATTTGACAACATTGCCTTCCTTTGAAGTTGCAGTGAAAAAGACCAGGCGTTGTTTTTATTCCACTATATTGACTTCGTCAGCTAAAAACACTATTAGATTAGATTCATTACACTAGCTAGATTCATGCTGAGGACATCTGCTGGTTAAAGCCATGAAAATGCAAAAAGAACAGCAAAAACATGTTGTACACACTTTGAGACACATACTGTTGGGGGCTCACCTTCAGGGAGGCCTGCTGAGGCCAGCTACCTGATAACGAGTCTTGTTGGCCGACAGGTACCCATACTAATGGGGAGTTAACCTTCAGTCAACTGATAGCAAATCTTGTTAGCGAATAGTACCCAAACCATTGGGGACTCGCACTCAGAGAGGCCTGCTAAGGCCAGCTAACTGTTACCAAATCATTGCTTGCTGCCAAGTACCCAGTTGTTGGGGATCCACTCTCCAGGGAGGCCTGGTAAGTCCAACTACCTGATAGCAAGTCTTGCTAGCTGCTATGTACCCAAGCATTCGGGAGTCGCCCTCAAGAAGGCCTGCTAAGGCTAGCAACCCGATAGCAAGTCTTGCTGCTCAAAATACCCACACAACCTACTAAGGCCTGCTTGTCTGATCGAAAGTCGTTGTTAGCTTCCAGGATCCCAAACTGTTGGGAACTCACCCACAGGTAGGCCTACTGAGACCAGCTACCTGATAGCAAGTGTCGCTTGCTGCTATGCACCCGAATTGTTGGGGGCTCACCCTCAGGGAGGCCTGCTAAGGCCAGCTACCTGAAAGCGAGCCTTACTGCTGAAAAATACCCATACCGTTGGGGACTCACCCTCAGAATGGCCTACTAGGGCCAGCATATCTGGTTGCGAGTCATTGCTAGCTGCCACATATCCCATTGTTGGGTACTCACTCATAGGGAGGTCTGCTAGAGCCAGCAAACTGATAGCAAGTCTTTACTAGCAGAAATAGACCACTTTATGCAGCACCTAAGCCTAGAACCTAAAGTAAAGTAAAAATACTGTTTTACCCTTTGAGCAAGGGGAGTACAGTCTTATGCCACCATGCTCTGGAGGAGGCCAAACCAAGGGCCTACCACTCCAGACAAACACGGGCGTCAGCTCGTGGCAATGCTTTGACTTCAAGGGAGCGTACTCAATAACCAGATCCGAGTGAAGGTTAACTATTCTGCTCGACCGGACCTATGATGGTGCAGAGCAGATAAGTACAGAGCTATAAGCGAAGTAGTCAAATAAGACCTTGTTTTAACAGGGGAGTACTATCAGCATGACCCTGAGAATGCTACAGGGTGGAGGCCTACTAGTGGGACTCTTACCATGACAGAATTGGTATCTGCACTCAGCCCTGGGGGAATGGAGGCCTTTTTTCTTAAAAAGCCAAACACATTCAACCCAACGCTTGAATGTCAGTTTAGCGGGCTAAAGGGAGAGCCAAAGCTGGAGGCCTAACTATTAACTAGCTTCTGAAGAGCAGGGCCACAGCAAAAACAAACTCTATTCACACAGTGAAAGGGGCCAAACACCACCCAGGAGACAACTGCACCGGGGAGGACTTAGTTAATAGCCTGCAGCCCTAGCCGCTATCTATTCTACCTCTACACCAACATGCATTTAACCAAATGCAGAGGGGGGTGGTCCTTGGCCAGATGAGTCTCGCAATGAGAGGAGGCCAACACTAAGGATGCTAGATGGAACCTACACTCAGATACTGAGGGGTCAGGTGCAAGAATGCTTTTCTTTTTTTTTTTAGCAGACCGCCTCCTCTATCCCTAGTATTAGACCAGGCCAGCTATTGAGGTGGCTATTGAAGCATAGATCTGTAGAGGCTGCTGCTCTTATGAGCCTCAGGTAGAACTACTCTTAATATCGAGAGGAGGCATAATCACTCAACCTGTGTAAACAGCTAAGGTGGCCTGAATTTATACTGAGAGCCAACGCACTGCTGCTAACTATATACAGAGCTCAAAGGAGTGATGCTTACCCAGGTAACAATGTCAGGCGGCCCCGTGAGCTGACGCTAGGCATTTGATCTATCTGAAGTTCAAGCACTAGTCTCTTGCACATCAACTCTCCAAACCTTGAGAAGAGACCAGCTACTTTACCATGAGGTGGCTATCAAGGCAGCCCGACGAGGACCAGCCCTTCAGACATGTACTAGTCAGAGTGGTGGCCTCAAAAACACTCCCATTCTGGGAGGAAGCCAACTCACTCAATACAGCAACTACATTCTCTGATGGATAGCTGAAATTAGCGACCTCACCAGTGAATTCAGAATAAGCAAAGCCAACACAGTCACTTAAGTAGACTGAAACGGTACTTCAATATCGTTCTAGCCAACCTACAAATGGAATTTCAGGGCCCTAAAAAACATCACTAGTTATAAAGAATTTTTCAGGTAAAAAATTCAGGAATTTTTTAGGTAAATCCCAACAAACACTATACAGGGAACAGTGGCCTACAACAAATACTATTTGGTATTTTAAAATAGCACAAGACCTAGACAGACAGCCAGCAGAGTGGAGACCTACCACGATAGAAAAACATGGGGTCTCTACAACCCTTTCGGGTCTGAAAGGGCACTCTCACTATCAAAGGCAAGGCGGACCATCAGAAAACACAAAGCTCTTCATAGGCCCAGCCTCAGGCCTGATGTAAGAAGCGCCTGGGGGGAAACTCAGGAGGAGAAAGAAGAATGGAGAGGATAGTTCTGGTCACCCTTGGAGTGAGGCGATCCATCACCAATGCTGAGCTTGTTTGCGCTGGATCACCTCCCTGTACAGTCCCTTAAGATGCAAAGAGGATGACATGTTTTCTAGGAGCCCCTTATATACTTTCGGGTCGCACATTGATTACGTCATGGGCTGTCGCCGGTCAAATATAATTGCCGTGATTTGATAGGCGTTTCAGACACCACATCACGCAGAGGCATTCCCAATAGCATTTCGACACAGTGCGAGTTCCCTTTTGAAAGGGAAATAAATACTATGGTAGTAAATGGGGGGCGAGACCTGTTTGGTAACTGACATTCTTCCAAATAGCTTCCTTTGTGTTCAGCAGAACAAATAAATTTATACAGGTTGGAACTACTTGAGGGTGAGAAAATGATGACAGAATTTTAAGAGGTGTTTCATTAGTATTTCATTAGTATTTTATTAAAGTGTATGGCCTCTGTGTCCCAGGAGTCGAATTATTGCTGAAACACACACGTAAGCAGATCAAACTTGCTTCTCTCTGTGTATGACCGCATGTCTCCACCATCTGCGAGACTCTCCATATGTTTCTCTGTCTCACTTTTGCCTTTCTTCATTCTCTGTGTCCCTGTCTCTTTATTTGCATGTTCCTCTCAAGCGCTCTTGTCCTTCTCTCTCGAGTGCCCCTCTCCTCTTCTCTTCCCTCTTTTCTTTTCCTGAATCATTTTTTGTGTGTTTTCATCTCCGTCCTCCTTGTCAAGTCCTCTTGTCTTTGCGAGCGCTGTGACCTGGCCTCTGTTCTCTGAGGAGCACGGCTGTTGAGTTAGAGCAAAAAAGTTTTGTGGACTTCACTGTGGATTTCTCTGCTTGTCAGTTTCCAGGCTCAGTGTCACTGAGGGTCTCCAGGGGTCAGTGGGGTCAAACCTCCGTCTCGCTCCTGTGGCTTTTGACAGCCTTACTGTAGTCAGCGCACGTAGACGCATTGGTTCAGCATGTTTAGGCTTGTATCTCATCCTCAATTGAAGACAAACTGATTCAAAGGAAACTCTCGTCCCTGCATATGTGTGTGTGTCGTCTAATCTCTTTCATGGCCGAAGTGTTGTTCGTGTTTTCCCGCTCCTCTTCAACAATAATAGACCTCTCCAGATCGCTCTTCACTCCAGGGGATTGTCAATACGTGCACTGAAAACAGGCCTCAGTCTCAACCTGGCAACAAGTCTCATCTCTCAGTGTCCCTCCTTTCCCTCCTCACTCAGCGTTTGTCTCAAGAGCTTCAGCAAATATTTATCCTCAGACTCCAAGAATTTGTCATTCCTGTCTTTATGAGTTCTCACATTTACTAAACCAACAAAACACAATTTCATATTTTGTTTTTCAGATCACACTGTCATCATTTGCATACATTTTGTTGTGCTGGTGGAGAAAAGCTGTTCTAGTTTATGTAACTACTAGCTAGGCCTTTTTTTTTAATTTCCCCTGCTGGAACATCCAGCTAAAACTAGCTTAAGGTGGTAACTGGTTTTATATTATATTTATATTTATATGATCTTCTGTTAGTCCAGGCTGGTTTAGATGGTTGATCAACTGGTAATGGGTCTGATTTTGATATGGTAGACCAGGATGCAAGATGGTGCAGGTAGAATGTTGTGGACCAAGCCACAAATTAGCTTGACAAATTAAGCTGGCATTAAACTGGTTCCTGGTTATACAAAAAAACAGTGATTTGAACTTATATTTGATTAGAATCATTAGAAGTGATTAGATATTGAACTCTCATTCAAACCGTTTGAGTTCATCAGTTTGCTTGGACTGCCATTGAAATTAAGAAGATATTGATACACAGATTCAGTTGGATCATCAATAAACAGTTTTTCAAAAAGTCCCTATGTATCAAAATAAATATTAGCTAAATACTACAATCATACCTATGTTTTGATTGAGATGAATTATTTTGTCATGTTTAGCTCACCACTGGTACAAATTTATCCCCAAAATATGGTTAAGTAGGAACACACACACACATACTGTATATATAGATGAACTATTGAATTTAGATGTAAATATAGATGTAATATGACATATATAGATGTAAATTGAATTTGCTGCTTGATTCCACAGGGTTTTATGTGCTGGATTCTGTGTTTCAGACTAACAGCACTGTCAAAGTCATTCAGTTTGAATTGTGACATTGGAGTCGCTCTAGAAGTCAAACAGCTAAAACAGCTTCTTTCCCTCAAAACTCTCATACATATTTAACAAAGAGCCTGAATTTCACCAGCTTGACTTACACTGAACCCATCGGTTTTTGTCTATTTCCTCCCTTGTTTCTTTTTTTTTTTCACTTGTTCTTCCACACTCTTGCTCCATTTCATGCTAGTTTCCCTGTTCACTCTGTCAGCAGCCTTCTGGACTCACAATCCCTCATGGCCTGAAAGTGCTCAAGCATGATAGGTGCACAGGAGCTCTGTGATCCATCCATCCATCCATCCATCCATCCATATTTCTCTCTCGCTCTCTCTCTCTTTATATATATGTATATATCTTTTTGATTTATTTCTTTATAAATCAGTCTTTCCAGTCCTGTTATATTTTAGTCAGATGGCGTCAATCTGTTTACATTGCCGAAGTGTCTGAACTCATCAGTGTTTCACAAAGAGCAAATTCTCTTTTTTAAATGTTTTAGTTTGAAACATACGCTTCTCTTTACACAACACACGGTTGTTATGTTCTTAGCTCCGAGTTGAGGACCCTTTTTTCTCAGATTCTACACATAAACAGCTGAAGTATCATGGTGATAGTCTGTTTTTGTCAAAGCGTCGGTGGGTTTGTCGCAGCGCAGTAGATTGATCCCCTTACTGTCAATGTGAAGTCAGTGAGGAGCTATTGCAATGTGCTGCTAAAAGCAAACAGATTTCTGCCGATGACAGAATGACACATCCAAACAAGACAAAGAAAAGAGTTTCAAACCCACGGCTTGGGACAAGCAGAGATAGAGTTTGTTCATTCTGTCACAGTCTCAGTATGTATATACAGTATGTACCACTAATATAAGTCTGTTTTCACACTTTTTTCACTTTCTTCAATCTGTTTTCACATTGTATTACTTGGTTTGAACTGCAGTACGTTTGTGTCACTGTGAGTGCTAGCGTTAGCTGTTTGGCACTGGACTTCAGGAGCAACTCAGGAAGAAAAGAAAGTGTTGCACTTCACTTTTTACTCATGATTTTGTTCTTTTTGTTTTACTACCAAAACGTAACAAGCACAGAATGACAATTGCATCAGTCTCCTGCGGAGGTTTCAAGAGATGTGAAGAATGTAAGCTGCTGGCCAAAGGCAATTTCTGCAGAGACAAGCGGCAATGAATTCAACTACATTTGCATTTCCTGAAGGAAAAATCTATGGTTTGCAAAACAGCAAAAGAATAGTGTTAAGGTTTTAGGTAAGTTGAGCTTTAAGGCTTTAATTCTGTGTAAATGACACTCAGCTCACTATTGTGTTCATCCGTCTCACACAAGAGTAAACATAGTGACTGTGCTATGTAAATATGGCTATAAAAGGTCAAATATATGCAAAAAAGTTAAGACCAATCACAATTTAGTGCACCAATCACAATGTTGTACATTCTAAGTAAAAAATTGCAAAAAACACAAGCTATGTGCACATCGGGAGACACCAAATCCTGCTCACATCCCAGTCAATTAGCCGAGATTCATCCAGATCAAAGAGTCATCAGGGTTCTGTGACACTTAGAGAGAAACAGCCAATGACAGAGAGCCATTTGAATCAGATTCAATCCAACCATCATCCAGGATTCACAGATACACCATTCAAGCTGTGAACACTATGAAAATCCTTCTGTGAAACAAACCCCCCGTTTCCCATTTCCATCCCGTCCATCCAAAGCAAACGAAAATCTTGCGGCACTGATCTGAGAGCAACAGGTGTGACTGATGATGGCGGCTGATCAGTATTCACTTCACTCTCATCGTGCTGCAGATCCTCTGCTGACTGTGCTGTCTCCGTCCAAATGAACCAGCTTGTGTTTTAGGTCACGAATAAGCTCATTCAGCACTGAGCCGTGACGAACCTGCTGCGAATTACCCTCTGTGATCTGAGCGTTCAGATTCAGTGACAGATTAGAAGATCCTCATGAATAAACCCACATAGACACAGATCCAATAGGGAACAGTGACAGTGTTTAATAGAAACATTATATAAACTCACTGGGTGTGTTTGAATGCGTCTTTATCCTAATGACACTCATCAGGTGCAAGAATTCAACAATAAGGTGTTTGTTCACATCTGAAATGCCTCTTTCCTGACCCTCATGAACAAATTAGAGTGTCTGCCAATACCATCGACCGTCTGAAGCATCTGCCGTATGAACGCTGTAAACAAAGGACAGATTGCTTTATTGAATACGAGGATACGAGGAGAAGAAAAGAATGTGTCATAAATGGAGGATATTGATTGGATGGTTTGTTTACCAAGCATTTGTTCTGCTGCATGTCAGAGAGTGAAAATCAGATGTTTCCCAATGTGTGTGTTTATGTGGAAGATTAGATATTTTTAAGAAGCCTTTGTGTTTAAAAGTCCTAAAAAGCATTAAGAGCAGCTCAAAGAGAAAATGTCCGTCACATTACTGCCCTTGTGTTCACCCCTGAATCCCTTTGTCTAAACTTTTTTTTGTTCACTTGCCTTCAAACCGAATGAAACTGAAAAGTCCCCGATTAGCCGAAGCCTTTTATATACACCCTGATATTGTGAGAGTGTTTGTGCTTCAGTCTTTATCTAATGCTGGCCGTTTCTTTTCATGTGCTTTTGAATGTCGCCCAACAAAACAGAACAAAGGCAGCAAAGCCTGAAACTCGCCATTAGAAATTTGCCAAGAAACATTCATATAAAAGCTTCACAAAGCTTTTTTTCTTTGTATCTCGCATTAAATTTGCCTGTAATGGCCATTTTTGTGCAACGGCTTTGTAAAAATATTGTTTATTCATCCAGTTTTTGTGTCATTCTGGCTTTTACTTAAAAGGTTATTGTTAGTTTATTGTTGATTTATTTTTTCCTTATGCCATAAAATATATATTATATATATATTTATATATTGTGGTGTAAATGGAAGTTCAGCACTGAGCGTCAGTTATGCAGTATATGAGATGAAATCTGTCACTTTGTGATGAATAATTTAAACTGGAGAGTTAAATGCACCTCATACACACGAAGGCTCTCATACTCAACGCCGGACTGAGACTTCTGGGTCCTGCAGCCCACATTCCTGTTCAACTGAGAGACAAAACCACTGCAGCTCAGACAGGATGGATACAATAACTGTACTAGCAACTCTTGAGCTTCTCATGTGGATCAAGAACCATTTTCAACCAATATTATGTAGTTGAATCTCTGTAGGAACATCAGGCCCAATTTTATTTCATCAGACACTTCACGAAACTTCTCTAAAATTACATTATCAAAAGCACTTTACAATATAACAATGTTTATAAATAAAATGAAAAGTGGGTGAATGAAATCTGGAGTTTAAGCATTTAAAATCCCTAGGCGATGACCGGCCAACTATAGTTTTACAAGCATATTGTTCAATTTTCCTTGAATAAATACATTACAAATATCTTTGAGTCTGTCATATTTTTAAGAATTTTTTTTTTAACCCAAAGTTAAATGTCCAGTTCACTGCCCCCTAGTGGACATTATTATGAGAAAAATTGTGAATAGTTTACAGTATTTTTTGATGTTTTGACTTGCAACTGGTAATTTTAATTATTATGATGCTTTACTGTATTTGGACAGACAGATAACCAGTGATGGGAATAACGGCGTTATAAATAACACGCGTTACTAACGCCGTTACTTTTTTCAGTAACGAGTAATCAAACGAATTACTTTTTCTCCCGTTACAACGCTGTTAGCGTTACTGACAAAAAAAATGCCGCGTTACTATAATTGAGCTCACTGAAGCGGTTTTCATCCGAGTAAGCTCTCTCTCAGCCATAGGACCTGCAAAGTTTTTTTCTCTGGTGTGTGCTGCGGTTAGTCATACACAAATATAATTTTAAACTGATAATAATGTATGATGCGCTGTGTGTGTGTCTGTCAGAGCATGCGCGCGAAGCACGAGCTAAAACCAGAATAGGCCTACCCTTTTTGATGCTTGATCGAAAATATGTGAAATTAGTTTTTTTTTCTAGTCGACTAGTAGTTGTTCATTTAAGCTATTAGTTGACTAATCACATTTATATTAATTTAATTTCTTAAATACTGGAGAGAATAAACCATAATAAGGAGCGTTTACATAATATAGGCCATATAGCACTCAAGGGCACGCATAATTGCCATAAAGAACCGGCAAAAGTAATGATTATGAGTGTGACAAAAACAGCAAGGAGACATTTTAATTGTTTATTAATAAAGTAATGTTTTCTGAATCAGTGTCGGCTGCAAAGATGAGGTTGACATTGCTGATTCTCATTGCTGATCATCTGCTCATATGGACGCGCCTAGAGAGATAACGCACATTTCATTCGGATTAGGCTACATAATCTGAGTAGCCTCTTTCTTTTCGTGTTTAATTACTTCATTTTCGTTAAAGTAGATATTTCAAGCATTCTATAGATATATTTCTGCGAGGCAAGCAGCCTCTGAGTTTCGGTTCATTTAGCCTATAAGACGCGCTCCAGTTCACGCGCCAGTGATCGCGCCCGCGCCTCCATGTCATGATTTTATTGTCTGCTATATTTGCTTGTTATATATTAAATCCAAGCAATTGGTTGATGAAACATAGATTAAAATTAAGATACAATTTTTACAAAACGAAATTCACTTCAAAGAAAGGCTTTCTATAAAACAAAACTTAATGAAGTGTTTAAAATTATGTCTGACCCACTCCATGTCTCCCGATATATTTGCGCATCTTATGATGCATCTTACTCACGCTGTTCACTTTTCATAATCGAATAAATGGATTTAAAACATAACATAGGACTATTTAAACATAAATATGAAACTACGTTTTCTTTAATGGCTACCAACACAGTACAGAGAAATTTCATGTCGTGAGCAAGAGCGGATCATGAGTCAGGAGTCGCATCAAGAATAATTTATTCTTAGACTTATATGTAATATTGGGGGCATTCAATTTATTTGGCATATTTTTATTTTTATTTTTTTTAAAGTAACGCAATAGTTACTTTTCCTGGTAATTAGTTACTTTTATAATGATGTAACTCAGTTACTAACTCCGTTACTATTTGTGAGAAGTAACTAGTAACTATAACTAATTACTTTTTTTAAAGTAACGTGCCCAACACTGCAGATAACTGAACAATTCAACAGTATGTTCACTGTAGATTTGGGTCTTTTTGTCCTCGTCTAATTGTTGAAATTTATCCAAAGAAGTGTCCGTGTGGGAAACTAGAAGCATGAATACACATTTAGGATTTCAGTCAGTTGGCATTTCTCAAAGCTACTGAAATTTTAGTTGTGATTAAATCAGGATGCAGCTAAGTTTACATTCAAATACATTTTAATGAAGTGAAGTTTCTTCTCTGCTTTCACTTTCTGCTCTCAGTGCAGTGCTGAATGTGTCAGTTTGGCAGCGTCTGTCGGGAAAAGCATCTCAGTGCTGCATTTTGCTTTTCATTCTATTTTTAACAATGTGACATTTCTGAAAGATGTGACAAAACACAGAAACCAGAGCCAAATGACTGACCAGTCTGAAACTCTCTGGAAAATGACAGCTCTCGACTGACAGAGGTCACGTCACAACTTCCCCTGAGATTGTAGATCTGAAGACAAAAATAAACACTGGCTAGTTCATTTGGGAGAGTGACTGAATTCAATGAAGAAAAGTCTAAAATCAACAACTACGACCAAAACACACCGAACTACTGAGAATTTCCTTAAACTTCTATATTTTCTATTTTAGAGAGAGAAAAGGAAGTTAAAGGAAGGGAAATGTTTCTCACTATTTTTTATCTTTGACTTGAAAAAGTGACAGTTTAAGTTCATGATCAAACAGTCTCCGGAAAGGAGGCAAACTCTGTTTTTGGAGAGGAGGGTCACGGCACTTATGATGTCAACTGAACACACACACGAACACGACACTGGGTGTGTGAGGACGGTATTGAAGCTTCTGCTTCATGCTCAGGAGTTTTTCCCACAGCCGAATGTATTGAATCTGCTTCCACATGTACAAAATCAAAACAAAGTGAAGATTTCAGTATCTCAGAGACACTTCAGATACAGTGAGAATCTTGAAAAAATATGGAAAAAAGACATGCTATTATTACGAAATATGAGTTTGGGGCACTTAACCCAGATAATTAACATTTAGAATTCTTAAAGGTAAGAGTAGGGAGAATATGCTGTTTATTTCTAATGGTTAGAGTGGAAAATGAATTAATTACATTATTAGGACTTCATAGACTTCAGGGAAAACAAAATGCTAGAAACGTGCAGAAAATGTCCCTTTAATGTTTTACATGAAGAACTGATGATATATAAGCAAAATCGTCATCCATGAGCAGGTTATTATCAATGATCTTGTTTTTCAACATTAAAAATGTTTAACGTAAAGTATTTAATTTTTATATTTAACATATTGTTCACCCTGATGAGATGAAGACACTTTAACCTCTATACTTTAGCTCTCATAGTCAAGTGTTCATCTTTACTGAAGTGTTGTGGGTTTGAGAGTCTCTATAATGATGGTTCTGATCTCAGACCTGCTTTTGAGTGGAGAAGCACCAGCTAAACTTAATGGCTGTTGACATGCTCGCACTTTGTAGGTTACATCCAACATCTCACTTGACTTTCAGCAGGATTAAATGTGAAGATGAATCAGCAATAATTTCCAGAAACAAATCTCACCTGGTTTCTCCGGAATGAACAAGCCGTATTATATGCTGCTGTAGTTGTTGTATGCGTTTTCCTCTAATATCAACACTGACATTTAGCCAAAGGTCAACAGTGAGGTTAGGGTGGAAACTGTGAAGTCACTAGTTACCCACCGAGTGCTAATGAGGTGTATGTGTTGTTATGGGCAAATGCCAAAATTTAGGGTGTTGAAATCCTCAGAAACATCATTTCACCTTCAAAACAAACATGAGTGTGTTGCTGGGTTTAATAGTGTTGTTTGCTAAGCTACTACATATGTTAACAAACTCTCAAAACACTTCAGCAAATAGATAGCAAAATGCTAGCAACCCCTCAGAACACCTTAGCAACCACACTGCAACATTCTAACCATTCAGGACACTTTAGCTACTGTATCATAGCATCATTAGTATCAAAGCAGCAAACTTAACTCAGACAACCATCACTAATTTTTCTTGAAAATGTAAAAATCTAGATTTATTCTGTCACCTCAAAACACGTATTTAGCACTGATTTGAGTTTTTAAATGAATCAGAGCAAAATAACAATCAGGAAGCTTGCCTGTTTTCCTCTAAACTTGCTGCATTTATTTTGTTGAGGGAATGTTTTGGGTGTATGAATGTTTTAGGCTCGATTCACCTTCGCTGGGAGTTTGATTGACAGGTGATTTGCATCTGAATCCACCATTCTGTCCCACAAACAAACCAGACAGGAGAGTTAGTAGATTAATGTCGGTGGACTTGAACTTGAAAAATGGTGTGTATTGAAGTCTATCTGTGGTTGAAACAACATATCTTCTGATGTTCATTCATTATATCATGCTATAACTAGTAGGAAGATGATCAGTTCACGTGCAGCTACAGTGTCACGACACATTAAAGAGCCACAAAATGGTATTTATTGTTTGAATTTCTTAAAAAACATTTAAAAAGCGGAGACTTTGTTTCATACCAAAAGTAACCCGCTCTGTCTTGCCTGTTGGGGCATTGTCAGTATCCACTTTGCTCTGCAATGTATTTTTCACTTCGTGAAAACATGATGTGTGGCGTGAGAGTGCCATGGCTTGTCAGACATAGCAACAGTAACTAAGGGGGTGGGTCTTTGCAAATAAGGCTCAAGAATAATTTTGGCAGGAATAAAAGAATAAAGGAAAATGTTGTGCCATGAGGAAGAGAAAAATGAAGCAGCCAAACAAACAATATGTTGCTTCAACTCGCATTTTTAAACTAGCATGGTTTCTGTTCCATTTCAGCTTTTGACAAAACAGCACACTGTTTTTCATGGACTTTTTCAGGAAGTACCTAAAGAAAAGCAACTATTAATTATCCCTACAATACGTTTCCTGTAGCACATTGTGTGTTTTTGTCTGAACATGCTGCTGTGGAAGCGCCTGACGATGCAGTTTAATAGTTTACTAGAACTGAGGGAATTTTCTCAGAGACACTGAGAAACTCTTTTACTTTCTGTTCAACAGTCCCTTGACGCTTTGCTAAATATGCTGTGTCTTCCCAGCAGTCTCTGCTGATAATTTCACAGTCGCACATATTAAAGTGCAAGTTCACGGTTTTGAATATTTTTTCTATTTCTGCCGCTCGTACACTTTCCATCCCGACGTCAGCAAAGAGACAAAAAGTCCAATAACAAGCAGCTTCGCCTTTCCTCCTCTTCCAATTACTGATAAAGACGAATAGCAAATGGAGAGCAGAAAACTGCTGGAGTGTTTCAGGACAATGTCTGTAGCTCACTGATCTGTGTCATAATAATTCCACCCGGCCTGTCGCTCCGGTCCTGAACACTCTCTCCAGGGAACCGAGAAGAAAAAAAATGTTTGTGTCCCTCCGTTGTGCTCCGGTGCTGCTCTGATTTGTAGTGAGCACCTGAATTTGACCACTTCTCACTGTTATTGCCTCTTGCCTCTAAAGACTTCTCTCCATTTCAGGAGCTGTGATTTGTGGAAGAGCAGAATGGGCCGCAGACATCATTAGAGAGAGCTGATACTAGCGGGACGCTCCAGCTGGAGCCGTAATAGTGCTTATAGTGGCTCTCACTGGCTGAAATTGCGATTGATTGTGTTATCAGGTTAAAAATGGGAACGCTGTGGGTTTGATCCACTGTGAGGAGAGAGACTGGGAATGTGTAAGTGTGAGGAACGCTCACAGATGTTGGGCGCTAAATAAAAAAAGGGTTATGAAACGGACAGGACATTATGTTACAAAGGTTTTCTTCAGGTTCCTGCTCTTCTTAAGTTTTAGAAAAGATCTCAATAATATCTCAAACTGTGCTCAGATTTGCCCATAAATAGTGCCAGTCTGCAATCAAAAGTCAAAGATCTCAATATGAACTCAAACATTTCTCGTTTAATAAGACCTAAAGATCAGAGCTGCTGTCCACATTCTTTTAATAGCTCTATACTCTTCTTTCACATCAACGTTGTTTCATTTGTGTTTATTTTTAGGTCTCCCAATGGGTTTTCTGAGGCTAGTCTAAATAAAACAGATCTAGTACTCCATTAGGACTCTTGAGCTATGAACGAGCAACTCTGAGCCGTACAATTGTATAATACTATTGCTATAGTGTAGCAGTTTGACTCCAAACAGTTTTCAGAAATCTAATCTTGAATGTTTTATTGGTTGTCAGTATTAACAAAATAATTTACAGCAACAGCTGTCTTGTTAAGGGGGAGTAAATGTTCAGATGCAGTTCTGATAGTTTGAGATAACAGAGGGAAAACACTGAATCTTTAGTGAATGATGAGC
The DNA here is from genome assembly GCF_018812025.1 of Megalobrama amblycephala. Classification (NCBI taxonomy): domain Eukaryota; kingdom Metazoa; phylum Chordata; class Actinopteri; order Cypriniformes; family Xenocyprididae; genus Megalobrama; species Megalobrama amblycephala. The sequence continues at coordinate 20,490,063 of NC_063057.1, read as the reverse complement.
ACAGAGCTTCATGGAGAGGTGGAGTGAACTGTGTGATAATGAGATGGGCTGAGAGCATCTGTTTGACCCTCTCTGGAGGCTTTTGTCCTCAGGCACCACTGCAGCTCCATGAAGGGCTGCTCTCTTCTGCCCCGCTGCCTGTGTTAAGAGCTCAGATGTGAGAGCAGACCGCAGGGCGTCAGGGGTGCTGTGGACCGAGAACGAGTCTCTCCACTTTACCATGAACACACACACAGAGACCCAAATGCTTCCCTCTCTTCTCATATTCAGCTTCATATGCTCCTGAGCTTAATGAAAGTCAGTGGTAAATGAGGGTCGACATTCTGCTGTTCACTGTTTCAGGACATTTTAAAAGGTAATTTTTGTTGGCATGTGTCTCTGAAGACTAGAAACGGAGTCTTCAGAGACACACTGAAACTGACAATTAGGAGTCGTGACCGCGTATTGACTTCTCTATGCTGCATTGGGAGTTAAAATTCAGTGCTGTTTGAACCAGGTGCAGGAAGTAAGAACAAAGATGACTGAGAATGAAAGGAATATGTGAGGAATATGGAGCCCAGGTGCATGTAGGAAGCACAAACTGCGCCCAAATCAACACAACAAACCCACCTAAACCATAACAAGGCTTCATCAGGAAGTCACAGTGTGAATTCAATAAGAGAAAAAGCCACAAGAGCACATATTTCATTTGTCTGAAATAAAAACAGTAATTTTAGGTCTGTTGCAATTTATTCAACAGCGTGATTCAGTCAAACATCTTCGTACTGAACTGAAATTTGTGGCCCAATTAGCCAACAAAACTGCAATTAAGGCAAACTGCAAACTGAGTCGCCACATGCAGAAACATCAACAGAAAATCAATGCAAATTGGGCAGATAATTCTGAAAATTAACATCCAGCTGAGAGACTTTAAGGTCTGGAAACATTTCAGATCAAGCCTTCATGATTTACCTCAATAGAAACCACTGGAACATCTCAAGACGAAAGTCCTTTTGATCAGCAACTGACGAAACTCTCTGAATATGTTCTAAATGCAGACCAGAATCACAACAGCACCTCTGACGAATAAAGCACAATTCTTTATAGTAATTTATAGTATATGTTCACAACAAAACCACAGCATACCGTAGCTGCACATTAAACTGCATGTTTGTTCTGAAAGGCCTCAGAAAGTCCACTTTTCAGTGGAAAAGGCCTCCTGACTCATTTCATTAACAGTTCATTAAAAATCCATTAACAGATAAAACAAAAAGGTAAGGAAAAAACAAGTAATCTTCCAATCATCACACATACAGTACCGGAAAGCTAATTAATATTACATGTATAGGTTTTTCTTTTTCAGACCACAAAAGGAGATATTTTAAAAAATGTCACACTCATGGTCATCCATTTATGGATATATATATTATAGCATTGAATAGCGACCAGCATCAAGCTTTAAAAAAGATGCACAGAATGATCCCATGTGTCGTATACCCCACATGTTCTGGGGTTATACGATAGGGTTTGGTAAAAATTAAATAAATGAAAACAAATTTAATTTAACTATTTAACGAAAATCCTGACCTTGGCCATTGGTCTTCTGTGCATGGCTATGATTCTGTTAGTGCCGCAATTCACTCTGACTTTCCTAGAAAAAGCACCCAAGTTGTGAGAAATATAGATTAATAAAAACGCAACATAAAATACAATGCCTAGAAATCTTATTCTTCACTGGGTTGAATATCTCCAGACCGGAACTCTGGTTGTCAGATGACAGTCAGAGTGACAGTAGACAGATAATTGGAGAACTTCTTGATGCGACACGCACAATGGATATATTCACCTCAGAGAAGAAAGAACATGGATTGTATTTCATGTCAGCGAGACGGAGTGAACTGTGGCACTAATAGAGTCTCACGCATGTGTTTTTTTTTTACCAAACCCTATTGTATACCCCCAGAGCACTTATAAAATTCAACACGTGTAGCACTAAAACATTCTTCGATACTTTTGCGTCTTTTTTTAAAAGCTTGATGCTGGTCACTATTCACTGCCATTATATGGATGAGCGTGAGCGGACATTTTTTTTTTTTTTTTAATTCTGCTTTTGTGGTCCAGAAAAGAAAGAAGGGCATACAGCATTAGAACAAGACCAGAGTATGTAAATGATGACTTAATTTTTAATTTTAGGGTGAACTATCCCTTTAAGTTCACTTAAAAAAAAAAAAAAAAAAAAGAATACTTGAAGTACATGAGATTATTCTTCAAAATGTACTGTCATAAACTTAAAAAAAAATTGGTTAGAAGTATATAACTAGTTCACTTGTAGTATAGTTGTGATACTAAAGAAAAGTATAGATATACATTAGTTCTGTACTCAAAGTTTATACTGTTACACTTAAAGTATACTTAAATAGTATATTTACACTTTTCTATAAACTTGTCAGTATAAGTCAAGTATATTTATGTACTTTTGATTACTATTACTTTAAGTACTATTTAAAATACTTTTTGCATATTTACATATAATTTTATATCTATGTTTAATGCCCAAATAGTAGACAAAGTATATTCTATGGTGGCCCAGTAGTGCACAACACAACAAAATTAAAAAAGCAAACATAAGTTCACAACACATCGGAATAAAGCCACAACACAACGAAATAAAGCCACAACACAACGAAATAAAGCCACAACGAAATAAAGCCACAACAAAACGGAATAAAGCCACAACACAATGGAATAAAGCCACAACACAACGGAATAAAGCCACAACACAACGGAATAAAGCCACAACACAACGAAATAAAGCCACAACACAACGGAATAAAGCCACAACGAAATAAAGCCACAACAAAACGGAATAAAGCCACAACACAATGGAATAAAGCCACAACACAACGGAATAAAGCCACAATACAACGGAATAAAGCCACAACACAATGGAATAAAGCCACAACACAACGGAATAAAGCCACAACACAATGGAATAAAGCCACAACACAACGGAATAAAGCCACAACACAACGGAATAAAGCCACAACACAACGAAATAAAGCCACAACACAACGGAATAAAGCCACAACGAAATAAAGCCACAACAAAACGGAATAAAGCCACAACACAATGGAATAAAGCCACAACACAACGGAATAAAGCCACAATACAACGAAATAAAGCCACAACACAACGAAATCAAACCAGAGAAAAAATAAAAAAACAGATAAAAAATAAAATCAGACTTGTTCAAATTCCAAAGCTTGTTAGTTCATGTTGGTAAGACTGACAAGCTTTGTAATTTGAACATGTCTGTTTTTAAATGTTAAAAGTAATTTTAATTAATACAAATTATACGTTTTAACCACTTGGTGTAACGTTCCCTTCATCATTCGCTGCGGTAGCACGTCAAATCATTCACAGGTATAAATATGAAGCTATTGTGCACTTAAGTGATTTTGAATTAATATTTCATGTCGATATACAGTGGTTACATACTGTTGAAACTAATCGTGGTGTTGATATCACTGCCGACTCTATAGAACAGTGGCAAGGAAAACTAACTTTACCCAGCTCTGAGAGCCCCCTAGTGGTCGGGAGCATTTCTGTTGTGTTGTGGCTTTATTCCGTTGTGTTGTGGCTTGATTTCGTTGTGTTGTGGCTTTTTTCCGTTGTGTTGTGGCTTTATTCCATTGTGTTGTGGCTTGATTTCATTGTGTTGTGGCTTTATTCCGTTGTGTTTTGGCTCGATTTTGTTGTGTTGTGAACTTATGTTTGCTTTTTTAATTTTGTTGTGTTGTGCACTACTGGGCCACCGTAATATTCTCTTATTTATATTTTAAAAGAAGTTTACCAGCAACACACTTGAATAAACTTCTCTTTTGTTAAGACTGACAAAATCTTGTTGAGAACATATAACAAGTGTTTCATTTTAGTAAAAAATACTAAACAGAAATTGATTCTGATCAAGCAACTGAAAGCTGGATGTTGAAAAATGCAGGCACAGAATGTTCTGGAAAATCAAAGGAAAGATCTGTGGGAATTGCACTACAAGATTGAAACATCAAAATGTCAAATAGCAAGTGAAACACTTTATACACTCAGTTATCTCAGTTTAGGGCACTTTCATGTACATCTATTTCCTAATTGGTTTAATCCACTGATGAATGTTCTGTCAATACTGTAATCCTGTAACACTGTTGAAGGTGAAACTATGACGATAGAGTGTGTGAAAGTGAACAACTGCTCTGTCAGTCGTCCCCACAGACCTTCATCACATCACATCAGTTCAACATGCTAAACAGACTCACACTACAAGAGCCCAGCACTGCAGTCAGGCCAGTTAAACTCTTATCCGAGTTATAAAACAGAAGAAACAAGACAGAGCTTATAGCATTAACAGCTGAGGTGTTTACAGCCTAAAGCGTTGACCGTGCTAATGCTGGATTGAATGTTTTCTATTGCTGTTTCAGGGCTATTGAGAACTTTTTAGCTGGTTTAATAGGAGAGATGCTATCCTCTCAGCCATGACTGTTGCTATAAAATGTCTATTCCTAAACAAAAGTCAGATTTTGAAGACAGAGTCTTAGATTTTTCTAATAACACAGAGGTTTTCAATATAATGACTTTATGGATATATAGTGCAGTGAATCTGACCTAACATGAAGTGAAGTTAGCGTTAGCATTATATTTCAGGGTTTGAATGATCATGATTCCTTACTGAACATGTCTGTACTGCAGCAGCTGTTTAAGATTAAGTAAATCAGGGTAAACAGAGTAAATAAGTTCATGTGTTTACATTTCTAACAGTGTATTTTCAGTGCACTGAGGGTAAATAAGCAGGTTGATATTAATAAACAGCCCTCACACATAGAACTAGCATCAAAAGAACTAGCGCTGTCATGTTCATGGACAAGTGCTTCAAACACAGATGCCTTCATAGTCATTAAGTGTAATAATAATGAATAAACTTCATTAAGTCTTTTCAGTGGTTTGGGATTCAGCGTTTCGTCCTCTCAGAGCTCTGTTTCCTCTGAGACAAATAATTGTAATTGTAAAAAAAATAAACATGTAATTATTAATGGAGTCATAATTACATCAGGTGATGTGTAAAAAAGTCTTCAACTATTGGGAAAGCGGCACTCTAGATTCAAGTCTATATTTGTTAACAAGGCTTTGTGTGAACAGATTGTGTTAAATATGGTGGTAATTTCTGCTCTTCAACTGTTAAGTTAAAACTCATGTCAAAACTTCTCCAGGCCCCAAATCAGCCTCAGACTCCAGAGGGTTAAGTAAAGCTAAGCTGGTCCACCAGCATTCCCACTTCCCATGATGGTGACTGACCAGCAAACCAGCATCTAATGCTGGTCCCAGCATTAGCAATGCTGGATTTGTGTGCTGTTACGTTTCTAAACTTACTACTTACATTTGATGAAGACTAGTAGGCAAATCATATATACATTGCTCAAAAAAAATTAAAGGAACACTTTGAAAACACATCAGTGTAATGTGCTAGGAACGAAAGGATGCCACATCATTTGATGGAAATGAAAATTATCAACCTACAGAGGAGTGAATTCAAAGACACCCTGGAAATCAAAGTAAAAAAAAAAAAATTATACACCAGGCTAGTCCATTTTGCTGAAATTTCATTGCAGCAACTCAAAATGGTACTCAGTAGTTTGTACACAACGTTGGGGCATGCTCCTAATGAGATGACGGATGGTGTCCTGGGGTATTTCCTCCCAGGACCAGGGCATCACTGAGCTCCTGGATAGTCTGAGGTGCAACCTGGCGATGTCAGATGGACCAAAACATAACGTCCCAGAGGTGTTCTATTGGATTTAGGTCAGGTGAGCGTTGGGGCCATTCAATGGTATCAATTCCTTCATCCACCAGGAACTGCCTGCTTACTCTCGTCACATGAGGCCAGGCATTGTTGTGAACCAGAAGGAACCCAGGACCCACTGCACTAGAGTAGGGTCTGATAATGGGTCCAAGGATACCTAATGGCGGTCAGGGTGCCATTGTCTAGCCACTAGAGGATGTCGGGCCCTCAGGCCACCCTCATCAAGTCTGTTTCTGATTGTTTGGTCAGAGACATTCACACCAGTGGCCGGCTGGAGGTCATTTTGTAGGGCTCTGGCAGTATTCATCCTGTTCCTCCTTGCACAAAGGAGCAGATAACGGTCCTGCTGATGGTTTAAGGACCTTCTACGGCCCTGTCCAGATCTCCTAGAGTAACTGCCTGTCTCCTGGAATCTCCTCCATGCTCTTGAGACTGTGTTGGGAGACACAGCAAACCTTCTGGCAATGGCACGTATTTATGTGCCATCCTTGAGGAGTTGGACTGCCTGTGCAACCTCTGTAGGTCCAGGTATCGCCTCATGCTACCAGTAGTGACACTGACCCTAGCCAAATGCAAAACTAGTCAAAAACAATCAGAAAAGATGAGTAGGGAAAAAATGTCAGTGGTCTCCACCTGTAAAACCATTCCTGTTTTGGGGGTCGTCTCATTGTTGCCCATCTAGTGCACCCTTTTGTTAATATCATTAACACCAAAGCAGACTGAACAGATCAATTTCCCAGGAGTTTAACTGACTTGATGCTATTCTCTGATTAAAAAGTGTTCTTTAATTTTTTTGAGCTGTGTATATAGACTAGAATATAACTGGGCTCTTTTGAGTTGGACCAGTAAACAACCACCAAAAACTCCCTAGGGACCACCTAGCAACACCCTAACAACCAACAGATAGACAGACAGACAGGCACCAGTCATTTTACTTTATGGAAATATATTCAGTTTTGATTTCATAATATTTATGCCTGGATAACAATATCTTCATATTTTTATACCGTATCAAACAAAAAATGTTCCTGTGATTTAAACAGAGAAATGAAGGAAACACAGCTGAAAAGCAAAATGTAGAGTTGCATTTATTCTTTTCTATTATGCTTCTCTTTATGAACTGAATGTTACCGTGTGTCTGTGCTGAATGAGAACAGGTGTGCGCTGACAGACGGAACCCTGCTGTGAGCAAAACCTCACATTCATTTCTTCTCACCTCCTTCTGCCTTACTTCCTCTGTCGCCTCAGGACCGTTCGCCCTAAAACAGCCTCAAAGAGCAGTGCAGGTATTAATACAGACCTTCAGATAAACCTGAATGTTCAGAACTAGACCTCAGGCTGTGTGTGTTTGTGTGTGAAACAGACTGAGGTGTGAGAAACGTGATGAATAATTGCTTTAGTGGAGCTAGAGGAGGTTCTGCTCTCTGAAAACACAAGCTGTTTGTTTATTTTGATCTTGCGGTTTTTCCATACGCTCTTGTTTCTGTGTCTCCCGCCATTCGCTGTGCCCTGGTCTACACCCCCTGTTTTGTCCCTTCATCTTCCCCTCAAGGATTCCTCAGCCTGTTTTAATAGCAAATGTGAAACACAGTGAATGACGGGGAGAGATGGAATTTCTCCAACTTTGCATCATCATCATCATGATTTCTGTAATGTTACAACACTCTGCCAAATGGAACCTGTTCAATCCAGCACACCAACACTATATCAACTACAGGTCATACACCTGATTCTAATGACTTACAGGTACAGCAGTGGAACTCTTCACTTTCCAAAAAATAAAAGATTTATAAATAAAAGATACCGGTGTACAATGATGGTATCAGGTGGAAATATTGTGGTATTTATTATATTTAAAATTTACTTTTGCCTGAATTTTTTGTATTCCTCATTTGTAAGTCACTTTGAATAAAAGCATCTGCTAAATAAATAAATGTAAACAGGGCTTGACATTAACTTTTTTTGATTACCAGCCACTGTGGCTAGTGGTTTTCCAAAGTTACTAGCCACTCAGCATTTTCACTGGCCACATTTTGCTGTTGGGAAATTACATTTTATATGATTAAAGTTGACTTTGACATGCTTAAATTACTTGATTTTGAGTCATTTTACTTGATTTAGAGGATTTAAAACCCTTTCAAACTTTCAAATGCAGATTGACCACCCAAACCAAGACTACATTGAATATCAGTTTTATAAGTTATTTTTCATTTTATAAGGTTTTTTTTTTTTTTTTTTGGCTATATAAAAGAACAAAGAAGCAAATTAGCAAATTGCAAAAACAACAGTAAAGTTAAAAAAATCTTTTTTTCAGATACAGTACGTTTATTTAACATGTACAGTGGGTACGGAAAGTATTCAGACCCACTTAAATTTTTCACTCTTTGTTATATTGCAGCCATTTGCTAAAATCATTTAAGTTCATTTTTTTCCTCATTAATGTACACACATCACCCCATATTGACAGAAAAACACAGAATTGTTGACATTTTTGCAGACTTATTAAAAAAGAAAAACTGAAATATCACATGGTCCTAAGTATTCAGACCCTTTGCTGTGACACTCATATTTAACTCAGGAGCTGTCCATTTCTTCTGATCATCCTTGAGATGGTTCTACGCATTCATTTGAGTCCAGCTGTGTTTGATTATCCTGATTGGACTTGATTAGGAAAGCCACACACCTGTCTATATAAGACCTTACAGCTCACAGTGCATGTCAGAGCAAATGAGAATCATGAGGTCAAAGGAACTGCCTGAAGAGCTCAGAGACAGAATTGTGGCAAGGCACAGATCTGGCCATGGTTACAAAAAAATTTCTGCTGCACTTAAGGTTCCTAAGAGCACAGTGGCCTCCATAATCTTTAAATGGAAGACGTTTGGGACAACCAGAACACTTCCTAGAGCTGGCCGTTCAGCCAAACTGAGCTATCGGGGGAGAAGAGCCTTGGTGAGAGAGGTAAAGAAGAACCCAAAGAATTGAGCATCTCTGGAGAGACCTAAAAATGGCTGTCCACCAACGTTTACCATCCAACCTGACAGAACTGGAGAGTATCTACAAGGAGGAATGGCAGAGGATCCCCAAATCCAGGTGTGAAAAACTTGTTGCATCTTTCCCAAAAAGACTCATGGCTGTATTAGATCAAAAGGGTGCTTCTACTACATACTGAGCAAAGGGTCTGAATACTTAGGACCATGCGATATTTCATTTTTTCTTTTTTAATAAATCTGCAAAAATGTCAACAATTCAGTGTTTTTCTGTCAATGGGGTGCTGTGTGTACATTAAAAAAAGAAAAAAAAAGAACTTAAATGATTTTAGTAAATGGCTGCAATATAACAAAGAGTGAAAAATTTAAGGGGGTCTGAATACTTTCCGTACCCACTGTATACATTTATTTACCATCTTTTGTTGTTTTATTAACATTAATGACAGACAGGTATTTATTTGGGGGCTGCTGAATGCATGGACGTAATATACTGACACATATCCAGTTATTACCCAGCTGTTTACGTCCACTTAAGCCATAACCGACTGTATTCAAGCGAGATACTCCAGACGATGGACATTTTGACATCTGTGTCTGCGTGTATTTGCCAATTAGACGCAAGGAGATCTGATCGCGCACAACGGAGAGAGAGCGCACGTGAGAGAGCGCTTCTGTTGTGTGTCATTCAGTGCGATTTCGCCTCTCCCGCCTACACTAACAGCAAGTTATTCAATTAAGAATTGTAATTGAATTGTAATTTTGTGATACGATGATCTTCGACGATCATTTGGCTGTAAGCTGAAATTAAATTCATCCCGCCAAAGTGGCTAGTGGGAGTGACTGTCTTACCCTCCACAGCTGAACTCTACCCACATTTGGCGGGTTGGCGGGCAGTGTTGCCAGATCTCGCGAGACAAATAAGCAATCAGGCCTGTGAAAACAAGCCCAAAACAAGCGACTTTTTCTACGGACCCCCCCCCCCCCCTTATTGTTTATTAAAACAAATTTTGATGTCACCGTATTCTGTTTGAACCTTATTGTGTATCTTTAAGACGCTATTTTAATCATCGCAGTTTCACTGTTCGTTTACCTAAAAATGCCACTCAATGTATATAAGAAATATGATTTATAGCCTATGTCATTTAATTCAGTGATAGTGTGTAACCTATTGTATTTTCTACATTTGTAGGAAACAACACACATAAACACGCTTCTCAAACAGCATCCCAAGATTGTTTTAGCCTATATCAACTGGATTCAAGTTTTTTTGTTTTGTTTTTTGGAAAGCTGGAGTAGTGCACCACTTTTTAATGGAAGATAGGAGGAAGAAAGTTTAATGCACATGATAAAAATAACAAACACATTATGTAATATATATATATATATATATATATATATATTTAAATGAGTACGGAAAATAAAGTTGGTTTAATCAAAAAGTCTTTAGAATTATAGAATAATCTGGCATCGTTCTGAAGGCAGCTGCCTGCGCTTGAGATGCTCTGTTGAATATTATGTTTATTACACAAACAATATGTTAAGTGTACATTTATTGAACAATGATTGATTAGCCTATATGTATTTATTTATTGTAAACTTTATTATTAAGTGAAGTAAACATTTAGCTGGCAAGATATATGAGCGCATGTTTTATCCGCCGATCAGATGCGCGTCAAAGTTGTGTTCGTTACTATAGCGTAGGGCTGGGCGATATATCGCATGCGATTCTCACGCGCATTTCGTCAGTAAAGCCGGTTCCCTGATTACCGCTAAATCACTATCACCTGCTTTAAAATGGAGCGCCTATTAATAGACAGAGCCGTAATTCACTGATAAGCCAAGCAAAATCGTGTTCATTATCGAAGTCGATTCATCTTCGATACTGAACGCGATTTTGCGTGGCTTGTCCGTGAACTACGGCTTTGTCTATTAATAGGCGCTCCATTTTAAAGCAGGTGATAGCGATTTAGCGGTAATCAGGGAACCGGCTTTACTGACGAAATGCGTGTGAGAATCGCATGCGATATATCGCCCAGCCCTACTATAGCGACAGTAGAATCCGGGTACAGTGTGTTTCAGAATCAATCATTGTAAAAAGAACTTTTATGTCGTGATCACGAGAAAAAACTCTGCTGTCTCCTGTGTGTATGGGGAAAGGGGAGGGACAGAGAGAACCGGCTAGACAAACTCCTACATTTAAATAACATATAGAAAATATCTGCTTGACAACTTATTATGGAGCTGGGGGATCAAGCCCAAATAAGCAACTACACTTTAGAAACAAGCCCAAAAAAACGCGACCCGCGACTAACGATATTTGTAAGCGACTTTACAGAAAAACAAGCCCAAAGTCGCTTATAATAAGCGGACTTGGCAACACTGTTGGCGGTTGTTAATGTCAAGCCCTGAATGTAAATATAAATGTGATTTACTCAAACAATTAGTTTAAAACACTAATTCATTAAGAAATGAATAAAGTGACTGCCTTAATGATTAAGTCATTGAAACATTCACTCAACCAATTTGTTTAAAACACTGACTCATTCAGGAGTGAATAAAGTGACTGCCATTATGAGTGAGTCATTAAATCATTCACTCAGCTGATTTGTTTAAAACACTGATACATTCAGGAAGGAATAATGTGACTGCCAAGTCATTGAATCATTCATTTAAATGATTTGTTAAAAATGATTATTCATTCAGGAATGGCACTACGTTGTGTGTGAGTTAGGAGAATGCATGTCTGAGCTGTGCAACTGCTTTGTTTGGAAATATTTTTTATTTTTAGTTATTGAAACAAAAAAAAAAGTAAGTTTCACTCTTAGTAAACAACACACTTGCTCTTGTGATAATGAACAAATATACTATTATGTGTGTTATAGAAGGTAATATACCTGTTATAATGACTATTTGTTACAGTACTATTTGTTGACAATATATGAATCAGTGTCCATCATTTTGCGAGCAACTGGTGATGAAGAGAAATGCCATGTCGCAATATTGAAAAAAAATTCATTTTAAACCATGAAGGCGAGCCAGTGGATATCACACAAACATTGTGCAAACTTTGCGTGAGATTTATGCAGGTGAAGAAGTCTCACATGCCAGTCACTACAGAAACTGAAAGTAAAAACTGACTGAGCTTTTGGCATCTGACACTGCATTCTCTTAGAGATGATGAGAGATTAATCTAATTTATTTTCTTAATATCTCTCTTGTGGCCCATAGTGAGAAAAAAAATAGTATTTTTCATGAATCGAGAAGTATTTCATGTTAAGCAAGTTGTTTTTTAAATGAACAGTAAGCTATGTAACTAATATTTTTTTATCATCGCAGCGCGTCAGTTATGCAGTGATGCACTATGATATCGTGGGGCAAATGAATTGCAATATTAATTTAATAAGCAGCATGATTATGATAAGAATAATTTAATAGCCCTGCGTGCCCGTCCATTATACACTACTGCGCAGGGATAGTCAGCGTTCAGGCACGGCATCAAAGCAATTAACTGTTTTATCCAAATCCACATGCATGGACCGTTCAATGTTCAGTACTGCAATGTCCGAGTCTCTCCTGTCTCATGATGTTTCTTATGTGTTTTCAGTCGGCACAAGCAAGAAACATTTACTAGACTGTGGACTAGCTTTGACTCTCTGAACAGTGGCTGCGTGCAGCCGAATTTTTATGACCACAGAAGGTGCGCGTGCATGCGCCGAACGCGTCTTTCCGCGCTTACGGGCAAAGGAGTATCTTTGAAAGACCCGCAAGCTCACGGGCAAAAGAGTCTCTTTGAAAGGCTCGCACGCTCAACTGTGCGTGAGACAGAGCAGAACGCGGGAAATGAGCGGGAAAAATATGGGGGCCCCCACTTGCCCCCCCCCAGTGTCACCCATGGTTACAGTTGTAGTAAATAGCATGTTTGTCTCTTTACCTCAAGCTCTCTTCGTTTCATTTACAAAAAGTTCTGTTAAGGTACTTTGATATAATATATCCTGAAGGATTACCATATTTTCTTACTGGTTCTGGGCCTTGAGGTGTCTAGACGGGGGGTGTTCTGGTATTGATCAAACTTTGAAAGTTCTGACGGAAGATGGATGAGTTGAAGTACATCTCTGATTACCATGGTAGTTTTGTCTCTCTCTTCAAGACCATCACTCGTGTAATTACCGCATGAGTCTGTATAAAAGCCCAATTAAAAGAGCATCAAGTCTCTCATCCATGAGGCACATTAACAATGGCTAATTAAACCTGCACTGTCTGCTTCTGATTTACTTTGTAAACTAATTTAATAGAGCAGCTCTTTCTGTCTCTCACCTTTGCTTTGCTGTTTTCATTGCTCTTTGCCTCTTGAATGAGCTTGTCACTCCATCTTCATCATCATCATCTCTGTAAAGGTAAAACATTAATCGTGGTGAATGAACAGTTCTAACAGGGACTCGTCGTTATCAGGGAAGCATTTGAAAGCTGTTTGCTTTTAAATTGTTTTTTTGTTTTCCTGCTGCAGCCCCTCAGATGTATTAGTTGCCATGACAATTGCAGCTTCCCTCCAAAACTCTGCAGCTGCTTTCAGACAAATTCATGAAACATGCAAATAAGACACACACACCAGCCCGGCGGATAATCACGTTACAGCTTTCGACTGTTCCTCTTTCTCTGTGGCTGAGACATGGATTTAACAGCGCCAGAGGTTTAACCACTTCTCTTCTCATTGGCATATGAATCGTTCCTGAGACGGGCTGATGGAGGTGGAGGCGTTTAAAACAGCTGATTCACTGTCTGCTGTTTCACTGATACACTGACTTGAGTAAATGAGCTATTTTAAATATGTTTGGGAAGAAATATAATTATAAAGCTGCATGTCTTGTTGCTTTGCCGTGTCTGGTTTTGGCTTTTTTTCTGGTTTTGATTATAGCAATTAGATGATAAATACATCTGATTAAGCACTAATCCACATCACTTGATATCTGGGATTAGAGCTCTTGTACTATGATGCAGTTATCTGTTACAGAAGAGCATTTGTCTGTTTTAAATGAAAACAATTTACAAATGAGTAAGATGCTTTACATGCAGTGGTGTCGAATTATTTGATTTTTTTTTTTTTTTTTTTTAATTGAATTGAAGAATATCTTTAAAGGATTAGTTCACTCTCAAATGAAAATTAACCCAAGCTTTACTCACCCTCAAGCCATCCAAGGTGTATATGACTTTCTATACGACAATAAACGTGTACTCCACATGGCTCTGGGGGGTTAATAAAGGGCTTCTGAAGTGAAGTGATGTGACTGTGTAAAAAAAAATATCCATATTTAACACATAGTTGTGAAGTAAAATATCTTGCTTCCACCAGACCGCCTTCCGTACACTTTTTCCATAAGTTGAATAGGGAAGGCGTAGGACGTAGCGTAAGCTTTTTGAACTGCAAGAGTTTTACACTTTTTTCAGTTGAAAAGAAATTAATGTTTTTGAGGACTTCACTGGGGTACGTGTTGGAGGTCCAAATTGCAGTTTAAATACAGCTTCAAAGGGCTCTACATGATCCCAGAAGAGGAATAAGGGTCTTATCTAGCGAAACGATCTGTCATTTTCTTGAAAAAATTTAAATTTATATACTTTTTAACCACAAATGCTCATCTTGAACTAGCTCTCTTCTTCTCTATTTGAATTATGGCAGTGTAGACACTGCTAAGTGTATTACTGCCCTCCACAGGTCAAAGTTTGAACTAAATTGTTATATACAATATGCTAGTGCAAGTATATAACAATTATTTCAAACTTTGACCTGTGGAGGGCAGTAATACACTTAGCAGTGTCTACACTGCCGGAATTCTAATAGAGAAGAAGAAGAAGAGAGCTAGTTCAAGATGAGCATTAATGGTTAAAACGTATAAAATTGTAATTTTTTTTTTTTTAGAAAATGAGTGATGGTTTCTCTAGATAAGACCCTCATTCATTGTCTGGGATCGTGTAGAACGCTTTAAAGCTGCACTGAAACTGTAATTTTTACCTTCAACCGTTTGGAGGCCATTGAATTCCACTATATGGAGAAAAATCCTGGAATGTTTTCATCAAAAACCTTAATTTCTTTTTGACTGAAGAGAGAAAGACATGGACATCTTGGATGACATGGGGGTGAGTAAATTATCAGGAAATTTTAATTTGAAAGTGAACTAATCCTTTAAGTTTGGGCAATAAATAATGGTGCAAATACCAGTAAATTGACTAGCTCAAACCTTAGTAAATCACCTTGCCTGATTCATTTAAATACTCTCCTCCCATAAATTTTAAAATCTGAAAGGGAAACTCTTATAAATGCATATGCAATACGGTCAGCCGCAAAAATAACCATGTCTATGCATTTTCAGTGGTAATTTTTCACTGCGTGTCTTTTATAAATCCTGGCAATCATTTTTTAATGCCAAAAGAGGGTTTGAACTGGCATAAGCAGTTAGTAAATCTGGCCCTTAATAACAAAGGAACTGTTACTGGATTTGTTATGATCCATTTATACTGTATATAATAAGTTTGTAAGGTGTCATTATTTACAGTTCTGTAGAATGACCCAGCTGCTGTTTTTAGGTACTTTGCAGTGTACCTTTACAACAGTTTTAGTTAACTTGCTTTATTTCAAACACTTACTTGTTCATTTTATGTATTACAATCATTCCTGTTTTCCCGTCATTGAGCTTGAATCCTCCTCAATGTGTGCAGATCTCCTGGCAGTGCCGAAGCATCCGTATGCAGCCATGGAGAACTGGGGCCTGAGTGTGTTTGTGGAGCAGAAGATCTTGTTGGATCCTGACGTCTCCTCCTTCTCCTATCAGATGGAGCTCACCATGGTGGTGGTCCACGAGATCTGCCATCAGGTAAAACACATTTACGGGAGCATATGATCTGCTGTGTGGTTTAACTGCGGTCACAGTCATCTTCCTGCTGGAAGAAGACAAAACAGATTTATATATAAGCAACAATATATCAGATGTGTTAATAATAAATGTGTTTATGTCAGGTGTGTTAATAATAAATCAAAATGGACTAATTTAGTCCAATCATATCACCTGATTTTTTTTTTTTTTTTTTTTTGACATGTTGTGTTGATTATTTCATGACTGTTAAAGTCAGCATGAAATGGAAGTTCCCTATTGTGAAGTTTGAATTCTTGAACAAGAAAACGTAGGGCGGGACTTGATTTTTTTTCCCATTGTGAATTGATTGGATGGATGTGGTTTGTGTCAGTCATCAGAGAAGAGATGTCACTGCAAGATAGGGAGGGGGAGTTATTTTGATTAAAGATTATGAGGGCACATAAATTGTAAATAATAATAATGATGATCATGATGTGCACGTATAAACATTTAAAACATGTTTTGAAAATTGTATTTTAATCCTTAAAGGATTAGTTCACTTTCAAATGAAAATTTCCTTATAATTTACTCACCCCCATGTCATCCAAGATGTTCATGTCTTTCTTTCTTCAGTCGAAAAGAAATAAAGGTTTTTGATGAAAACATCCGAGGATTATTCTCCTTGTAGTGGTCTTCAATTGAGCCCAAATGGTTGAAGGTCAAAATTACAGTTTCATTGCAGCTTCAAAGCGTTCTACACGATCCCAGACGAAAAAAAAAAAAAAAAAAAAAGTATATAAGTTTGAACCATAAATGCTCATCTTGAACTAGCTCTCTTCTTCTTCTCTATTAGAATTCCGGCAGTGTAGACACTGCTGAGTGTATTACTGCCCTCCACAGGTCAAAGTTTGAACTAATTGTTATATTTGCACTAGCATATTGTATATGACAATTTAGTTCAAACTTTGACCTGAGGAGGGCAGTAATACACTTAGCAGTGTCTACACTGCCGGAATTCTAATAGAGAAGAAGAAGAGAGCTAGTTCAAGATGAGCATTTATGGTTAAAATGTATAAAATTTTCCCTTTTTTTTTTTTTTTTTTTTTTTTTAGACAATGAGTGATGGTTTCTCTAAATAAGACCCTTATTTCTCATCTGGGATTGTGTAGAGCTCTTTGAAGCTGCACTGAAACTGTAATTCTGACCTTCAACCATTTGAGCTCCATTGAAGTCCACTATAAGGAGAAAAATCCTGGAATGTTTTCATCAAAAACCTTCATTTCTTTTCGACTGAAGAAAGAAAGACATAAACATCTTGGATGACATGGGTGTAAGTAAATTATCAAGAAATTTTAATTTGAAAGTGAACTAATCCTTTAAATTAGGTGCAAGAAGCAATGCCTTAAAACTCTCTAAACTACTTGCAATTATATATTTGATTGTTATGCCTAATTTATGTTTATACATTCTGTATTTGTTATCTGTAAGTAATTTTTTTGTTGTTGTTCGTTTATTTATTTGTGTTTGTTTTCTCTTTCTATGAAAGCTGCTTGAACTTCAATGTGTTTGTGTTTTAAAAGGTAGTTTGAGGCATCTCATCAGCAACTGTTCCAGCAGGAATTCAGATAAACAACAATAATGGAGATGATCGAAAACGAATTTCATTATGGATAGATTAACCGGGTCTGCTCGATGTGCACTGAAAACCTCAGCTCTGTTAATTTAACAGTAACACATTTCTAAGAAAAGCACCTAAAAATAGCTCACAACGTGAGCTGCTGCGGGAAAAGTTCATGACCCAAGCTTCCCAAAACACAAGAATGCTTTATATTAAGCTCATAAACAAACTCGTAAGTGTATAGCCTAGCGTACCTGCCCTGTCAGGTGCTCGGTTAGATATGTTTCCCGTTTAATGCGTGAGACATGATTTCCCCAACACACTTAGCGCTTAACTTACATTTAATGTTTATATCCTTGTTTGTAAATGTTATAAATTCACATGAGTATTTCCATTTTGTTTTAAGACGTCCTGACAGCAAGCGAATCTCCGCCAAACTTCACTGACTAAACGAGCGCCAGCGCGCGCATGCGCATCAAACAGACGGAGCGCGTCAGAGAGTAATTTATTAATTCTACTGAATATTTCTTGTTTGTCGTTAAATTTAGGTTTAAAATTCTACATGTAAGGCACATCATTTTATTTTTTATCAATGCATGTTACTGTAAAGGGATTAGCATAAATGAATATAAATGATGTCTCTTATTGACATTTAGCCTACACATAAAAAAATAAGGCGTTTGTGTTCCTTTTTAATAGTTAACACTTAGTTTGTGCTTCAGTTCTTTATTATAACTATAATTATTATTATTTCTCAAAACTGTTGACAAGATCTGCAGGTGCTATAATGTAAGGCCTTTTTTTTTTTTTTTTTTTTTTTTGCAGATAATGTATACAACACAGGCACATGCATATTGGCTATATTTGTTGTCATACTGTAGCAATTCACAGAAAATAAAAATCAAAAAATGAATCAATTAACAAAATAATTATTTGCAGACTGACACATTCTGACTTGAATCAGCTATTTACCAGTGTCCCCTGAAAAAGCACTTATAGATTTATACCTATATCCAGTTTGTCACCTTGAAGACAGAGAAAGAAAGCCAGAAAGAGTAAAAACTCCAGGAGTCAGAGAGTAACAGAGAGTGTGAAGATGATCAGTTGTTGAGTTAAAGGGCAGAACAGCAGCAGATGTAATTGGACATCTGGAGAATTTGATGCACAGCTCATATAAAAAGAGCTTCACACATCACCTCCATTGGGATTGTGAAAGTAAAGATTTCTTTCCTTAATCCCTCTTTCTTTCTCTCTGTGTTTTGCCTTTTCTCTAGAGCGTTTCCCTCATACACAAGTCTTTCTTGTGTTAAATAACCTATTTTTTGTGTCTTTGCATCATTGCAGACTATTAGATGCAGATCAAACAAGCAGTCTGGGTTAAAAAGTGATTTTTTCTTCTTCTTTTGGCATTGAAATAACGTTCAGTAAAGGACTTTAAGCCCACAAATGCATCATCGGCATGATTTGTAAAGGAAACGTTGGAATTATTCATTGCATATGCTCATTTTTCACCAGCTTTTGTTTGCAGCTCTTATGTTGCTGAGAACCTTGGATTTTATTATGCCTTTTGTTATGGAGGATTATTGATGAGCATGTTGGAGATGTTCTGCTCTCTCCAGTATTGTTCTGGATTCATAGTCTTCCTCATTTGCTGCTGAATCACAGTTTTGCATTATGTCCTAGCTCAAAGCTCAATGTGTGGTATGAAACAGCATGTCTGCAGTTCTTTCCTCTTTTCTTTTTGTTTGTTTTCTTGTTTTTGTTTTATTTTTAGGGAGCAGAAAACAATCCCCTCATCTCTCATTTCTGCACAGATAATACAGCTCTGTCTGAACTCAGTCTGAACCTTATACAGTAAAACACTCTCACAAGGAGCATGAAATCATGATATTATTTCAGAAACAGCAATATTGTGCGTATTTAGAGCTGAAATTCATGAAATTTAATTTTATAATCATTAATAATTGAAAAGAAGCTGCAGTGGAGGCTAGAACTATATATATATATATATATATATATATATATATATATATATATATATATATATATATATATATATAAAAAAAATGTGCCAAAACATAAAATAGTTATGAATTGTCATGGCAGTGTGTTGATGCTATAATGTTAGATGTCATATTAAACATTGAAAGCATGTGTCATTTAAGCTTTAAACACAAGTGTGTGCATATGTAAGTGTGCTTACTTATGAATAAGAGAAAGAAGGAGAGACAGAGAGAATAAAAGACAGAGATTAGCGTCACACATTTTTGAATTCACCGCAGGCTGTTTCACCCTTTTGTGTCGCAGCTCTCTGGAGCTTCTGCTCATCTTTATGTTTTTAATTAAGACTTCCATTTTCTATTCAAACTGTTTTTCTGTTTCAGTCTCATGCCCATCATATTTCATATAGAGTTAAATAGCACACTGCTAATTATTTTCCACTGTAAATTACCTCAGATCATAAGAGTGGGCGGAGCTTATGCTCATCTGAAATATTGATTGGCTCCTTCATTTGAAAGCATTAGATCAGTCCTCATCCAGCACGTATTTTGTCATACATTAATAGTCTGTCTGCGTACTAATAACTCGAGCTGGTGGCAAAGTGCCGGCTTCTTATAAATCACATTTGTATCTCGTTGCTCACGCTGACTGCCTGCAGAGAATTGATTAGTGGACGACAGGCACTGTTTGCAATTGTATAGCTTTGTCCTGTGGACTCTCCTGGACTCATTTTAATGTCATATAGTGTAGCAGCGGATTGTTAGCAGATTTGCCGCCGCCAGCAATGGGGTTTATATGTCACAAAAGCTCAATCACTGTTCATTTCTCATCTCATTTTAGCCTCTCAGAATTAAATGATGCTGCTGCGGTCATTCATACGCAGTTATTCAGGCAATAACATAAACCTAATAGAGGCCGATGCCGCTGATGTTGAGTTTCTTATTTTCCCACAGATTGGAGAGGTTACATTCTGCCCTCTGGATATGAATTTGTTTGGAGAGTGAGGCTTCGGTTCTCATTCGTCACATACATCTTATCACAGTTGCTTTAAACATAGTTAGACATTAAATACGAGTTACACATGAGGATAAATCTGTCAGTGAAACTGAGTCTTGTCTAAATGACTCATGTCTGTTGGCTGGTGTTTTACTCTCTGCTCATTTATAAAAGACAGCATCCATAAACACATGTGAAATTGGGGATTTCACACTCTCACTCTGAATTCGGACAAATAAATGAATTTTGTCACTCTAAACAGAGGGTTTCAGATTCTCTTATTGTGATTTAGAGCAATTTCTAGTTCTAGTTCAGATTTACTGAGATTCAAATTTGAACAGGATAAACAGTCATGTTTGTTTTATTAGTGCAGACAGGTACTGTAGTGTGATAACGGCTCTGTTCCAAAACCTAGTGTCTACTGTCTATACAGGCAGCTGCTTTAAGGACACATCCTCACTGAAACTGAACCCCATAAGTGACTGAGTTGAAAGGCTGTACAGTCATTAACTGTTCATGTTCATGGATCATTCCAGTAGAGTGTGATTTTCAACATGGTGTTAAGCGGAAAACAAAAAGTTATCTTACACTCATCTACTTTTTAATCAGAGAATAGCATCAAGTCAGTTAAACTCCTGGGATATTGATCTGGTCAGTTCAGTAGCAGAGGGGGTTGTTAATCAGTTTCCGCTGCTTTGGTGTTAATGAAATTAACAACAGGTGCACTAGATGGGAAACAATAAGACGACCCCCAAATGCATGAGGTGATACCTGGACCCTACAGAGGTTGCACAGGCAGTCCAACTCTTCAAGGATGGAACATCAATATGTGCCATTGCCAGAAGGATTCCTGTGTGTCCCAGCACAGTCTCAAGAGCATGGAGGAGATTTCAGGAGACAGGCAGTTTCTCTAGGAGAGCTGGACAGGGCCGTAGAAGGTCCCTAACCCATCAGCAGGACCGGTATCTGCTCCTTTGTGCAAGGAGGAACAGGATGAGCACTGCCAGAGCCCTACAAAATGACCTCCAGCAGGCCACTGGTGTGAATGTCTCTGATCAAACAATCAGAAACGGATTTCATGAGGGTGGCCTGAGGGCCCAACCTCCTCTAGTGGGCCCTGTGCTCACTGCCCGGCACCATGGAGCTCGATTGGAATTTGCCATTGAACACCAGAATTGGCAGGTCTGCCACTGGCGCCCTGTGCTTTTCAGATGAGGGCAGGTTCACCCTGAGCACGTGACAGACGTGAAAGGGTCTGGAGAAGCCGTGAAGAACTTTATGCTACCTGTAACATCGTTCAGCATGACCGGTTTGGTGGTGGGTCAGTGATGGTCTGGGGAGGCATTTCCATGAAGGGACACACAGACCTCTACAGGCTAGACAATGGCACCCTGACTGCCATTAATTATCAGGATGAAATCCTTGGACCCATTGTCAGACCCTACACTGGTGCAGCGGATACTGGGTTCCTCCTGGTGCACAACATTGCCCAGCCCCATGTGGCGAGAGTATGCAGGCAGTTCCTGGAGGATGAAGGAACTGATACCATTGAATGGCCCCCACGCTAATCTGACCTAAATCCAATAGAACACCTCTGGGACATTATGTTTCGGTCCATCCGACTCTGCCAGGTTGCACCTCAGACTGTCCAGGAGCTCAGTGATGCCCTGGTCCAGATCTGGGAGGAAATACCCCGGGACACCATCCGTCGTCTCATTAGGAGCATGCCCCGATGTTGTCAGGCATGCATACAAGCACGTGGGGGCCTTTCAAACTACTGAGTACCATTTTGAGTTGCTGCAATGAAATTTCAGCAAAATAGACTAGCCTGCTGCATCATTTTTTCACTTTGATTTTCAGGGTGTCTTTGAATTTAGTCCTCTGTAGGTTGATAATTTTCATTTCCATCAAATGATGTGGCATCTTTTCGCTCCTAACACATTACCCAGTCCATATCAGTATAAATATCCAGCATGATATTTTTGTTTTTTGAGCAGTGTAGATACTTTGCAGTATTGAATGAGATATGTTTATAATCAACATTTAAATATCCATAGTACACTTAAAAGTAAACTTTTATAAACAAAAAGTAAGCCAATTTATCCACAGAAAGTATTGAAATAGTTTACTTACAACTACTAGTAGTACATTCATATTAGTGTAATTATAAGAAAGTATACTTGAAAAATATACTTGAATTTTGCTTAAAGGGATAGTTCACACAAAAATGAAAATCACCCCATAATTTACTAACCCTCAAGCCATCCTAGGTCTATATGACTTTCGTCTTTCAGCCAAACACAATAAGAGTTCCTATATTAAAAATATCCTGGCTCTTATAATGGTAGTGATTAGGGGATGAGATTTTGAAGCCCAAAAAAGTGCATCCATCGATCATAAAATGCATTTCCAGGGGGTTCAAATTAAGGGTATACCATAGGACATAGCGTAGTACATCATGGCGTAGCATAGAACGTCATGTCATTTTATACTACGTCGCGGAAGTTAACGATTTTTTTAGACGTAGGTCGAATACGTATGGAATAACGTTAGACTATGGTCCTTGTGCAGGAGATGCAGGTTTGATCCTATGGGCCATATAACATTTGAACTTGTACTACAATATAGCTTCAGGACTTCTTTCTTGTGGTTTTCCAGATGAGAAGACAATGACCTTGTCTGAACCTCTTTGTTAAATTTCAATAAAGGACATTTACACTTAATTTTTAGCCATTTACTATATACAAGACTGCCAGTTTGGTTGAAGGCTTCATGTCAGTATGACTCTTCAGAGCGAATCTCAGCTGCTTTGGTGAGTTTCATGTCTTAAGGTTGTTTTTTAATGATGCAGTTGAAGGTTTTCTCCTGCCTCAAATATAATTTGTATGCTGCAGTATAGAGGTACACAGTGAACTCTTTTTTTGCCAAAAGTTTCAGCTTTCGTCTCACAGACATTTTTGAATGCGTAATTGAGTGAGTGTCTCATGGTTCATACTGTTCATTGGCATATTAGTGTTGTTGAGCTATCTGTATTTGACTGTACCAATCCATTTGCTCTGCAGCTTCTGTCTTTTTAAACACAATAAATGACGTGATGTGACTCACCGTCCTGGTTCACTGTCATTAGCATCAAAACATCTGACAAATCAGAAGAGGTTCAGAAAAAGTCACTAGACCTTTGGGAAGCCACTTGAAGTGTGACTAGCCGAGAGTTCCTTTGAGAGTATAACAGCTGTTTCTCTCCACGCTGTGGCTCTGCTATCAGTCCGTGTGTCTAAGTCACAGATGAACGTCCCGTCAGCTGCTGTAATGATGTCACGTTCGGATGAAAGAGGCACGACTCCCACAGAGGTTTGTGTGTTGCAACAATGAGATCCGGCATTCAGTAGCACACCTGCTTGAGCCTGTGGAAAATATCCAGCCCATTTACAACTGCAATGTTGCATCTTTTCCAGTCAATAGCCCTGTTTTGCTCACTGTCATCTGCTCACAATGGCAGGGGTCATTTGAATACTTTCTACCTTCCAGATGGGACGTTTCATAATCGAATCCTTATTTTTCTCTTTTCTGTTCATTTACGGTGTCCTTGGCGGAGCACCCAGATATGAATGCTGTGAAACAGAAAAATGTGTTTTTAATTGTGTAACTGTAGGTAATTGATTGTTGTGTCGTTAATCATAGTTGGTTTTCAATGTTCTGTGAAGCCATTTGTGAACAACTTTTCTGTTGAACCAGAGTGCAACTGTTTATTAGAAGTGTTTGTTTGAACTTCTACTTCTGAAGGAAGAGAGTTATTTTTCTTCTGTATTGGACTTTTCTAATAAACCGTGTTTGCCACCAGATGTACTGTAATATCCTTTTGCAGATATTGGATGAATAGGAGAGTGTATATTTTTCCTGATGGTTTGTCCAAATAAAGTTTGCTTTCAGTTTACTCAAAAACACTTTTGTTGTATAAAAGTTTGTCATAATTCTTCGCAAGTGAACATGAAATCGATCTTTGTAATGGTCACTCTGTTTCTCGGTTGATGATTGATGGTTCATTTCTTCTCTTCTAGTGGTTCGGGGATCTAGTCACACCAGTTTGGTGGGAGGATGTTTGGCTGAAGGAAGGATTCGCTCATTATTTCGAGTACATCGGAACTGATTTCCTCTTTCCAAAGTGGAACATGGTGAGTTGTTGCTCAGTAGTGAGCACTGTAATATTGGGTTCATTTCATTCAATGAATCATACATAACTTTGAATGGGAAAAAAAAGTGATGTGAAACAACACATTTGTCTCATAATGTGCATACATACACTCTATACAGAGATAATTTTGATAGTTTTCATGCTATTCAGATATCTGAATCTCTTCAAATAAGAGCAAATCTGTAATGCTTTTCACACTCACAAGATCTTGAGCATTTCTTTTTGTGCCAAGATTCAGTTAAGCAGAAAACAACAATTCTCTGGCAGTGCATTTGAGTGCTATACTTTGATTGCTCAATTCTGCCTGTTAAATGTTGAAAACAGTCTCTCAAGACCAAATTTTATGGACATTTATGTCTTATTTAATCTGTTTCATATCAAATAAAACAACAGAAGGCAATTTTCAGTTGTTTGGCTATTTCTTGCCAGGTACAGATTTTTGTGTGTGTGTGTCTCTCTGTGGGTTGAGTTGCTCTGTCCAGTGATTTCTCAGTATTGGGTCAGTCAACTGTCAGAATGTAATTGTATCACTGTATGCCAGTCACTGCTACCTGGTCAGTGTCACTCAGCATGACCAGTAACATCACTCTAAAAAAAGTATTGTTAGTTCTCGCTGCAAGTCGTCCAAGAGAGATGTTAAAGGTGCCCTAGAACTTTTTTTTTTTTAAGCTGTAATATAAGTCTAAGGTGTCCCCTGAATGTGTCTGTGAAGTTTCAGCTCAAAATACCCCATAGATTTTTTTTAATTAATTTTTTTTAACTGCCTATTTTGGGGCATAATTAGAAATGAGCCGATTCAGGGTGTGTTGCCCTTTAAATCTCGTGTTCCACGCCCCAAGAGCTCTCGCTTGCCTTAAACAACATAAAAAAAAAAGTTCAAACAGCTAATATAACCCTCAAAATGGATCTTTACAAAGTGTTCGTCATGCAGCTTGTCTAATCGCGTAAGTATGGTATTTATTTGGATGTTTACATTTGATTCTGAATGAGTTTGAGGCTATATGCTCCGTGGCTAACGGCTAATGCTACACTGTTGGAGAGATTTATAAAGAATGAAGTTGTGTTTATGAATTATACAGACTGCAAGTGTTTAAAAATGAAAATAGAGATGGCTCTTGTCTCCATGAATACAGTAAGAAACAATGGTAACTTTAACCACATTTAACAGTACATTAGCAACATGCTAATGAAACATTTAGAAAGACAATTTACAAATATCACTAAAAATATCATGTTATCATGGATCATGTCAGTTATTATTGCTCCATCTGCCATTTTTTGCTATTGTCCTTCCTTGCTTACCTAGCCTGATGATTCAGCTGTGCACATCCAGACGTTCTGCCCTTGTTTAATGCCTTTCATAATGTTGGGAACATGGGCTGGCATATGCAAATATTGGGGCGTACACCCCGACTGTTACGTAACAGTCGGTGTTATGTTGAGATTCGCCTGTTCTTCAGAGGTCTTTTAAACAAATGAGATTTATATAAGAAGGAGGAAACACTGGTGTTTGAGACTCACTGTATGTCTTTTCCATGTACTGAACTCTTGTTATTTAACTATGCCAAGGTAAATTCAATTTTTGAATCTAGGGCACCTTTAAAGTTTATAGTCACTTTCCTTAACAGGTATTTAGTTCAATGCTTTTGTAGTTGTTGAAATTGTTGAACCATGGTCGATGTGAATCTGGTCTTCTTCTATCATTTCTTGTGCTTTCTTTAACATTTCTGACTAGAAGTGGCAAAAAAACAAAAATAGAATCTTTTAAAAAGTAAAATTAGGATTTACTAAAATTGAAACACAAACAAACAAATAATACTATTTAAATTTGTATTTTAGTCTCAAAGTTTCTTTCTGGGTAGCTCAAATGACAATGATTTACAATGACAAAGTATGCATTTGATCTTACTAGCTGTCAGTATATTAGTGGGCTCAATGGAGGCATGCAGAGACTGGTTCATTATGAGCTTGTAAAAACAAATTGTTCCAACAGTTTTAATGGTTATTATGAGCACAGTTTGAGTTTGAGTTCATGTGCAGAAAGAGTCATATCTAATAGTGTTGAGCTCTGTTATCACACGCCTCTATTTTTCAGTCCTGCTGCATTGCCACAGCAACCGGTGCTTATGCCATCATATTTTGCTGTTTTAATGAAACTTCAGTCTATATGTAGTCTTCTCCAGATGTTCAATCAATTATCAGAGCTGTGAAATAATATTACAGCACCACAAGCTTGTAATGTGTTCTGAACAATGTGTTTAAATATTCTTAGTTTGCAAAAATTACTATACAATTTGCAAATATTATTCATGGGAAAAGACAAACTACATTATTACACTCCAAAAAATGATACTTTAAACTAACCCAAGTCAATTATGGACAGTGGTTCCACGCAACCAACTTAGTTTTTATTAACATTAAAGGTTTATTTTAAATCTATGCAAAATCATTGAGTTGTGACAACACATCTGACTAAGGAAGAATCTATGTAAAATATTTATGTCCAACCAACTCAATTCAATCATGGACAGTGGTTCCACATGATTGAAACAAGTAAAACGCAATAGAATCATCCTTGTTAAACTGACTAGAATCATTTGTGTTCATTGAACTTGAATGAATGAATTAGTTGAAATAAAATTAATAGTTTTCATATAAAATGATTTTTACAAATAATCCTACAATAAATGCTTTTTGTTTAGTCTTATGATTTTCATACACTGCCCTCCAAAAGTTTGGAAACACCCCTTATCATTTTTTGGTGCAAATACATTACAGTAACTTGATATTATCATTGAAGACCAGCAATAATAATTTTCATTTTGATTCCATAATAATGGCAATATATACATGTCAAAGTCAGACATGCCCCTTTGCCAGCTGTGATGCCTGGTTACTGGTTTAAACTTGGCCCAGGTTTGTAAAAGATTTTTGGGTCAGCACACCTTAATAGCTTCAACAATTAAGTTTAGAATACAATGAACCAATTAGAACCCAGTTTAAGTCAGATGCTAATGGTGGATATTTTGATGAATCGAAAATGTAATTTTTTTTCTATGTATAAACTGTTTATATAATAAAATATGTTTTTGTAGTTTGCGTTGTCCCTTATCAGTGCAAAATTATCACAAATTAAAAAGGATTCACGCCAATATTGTCCAAAACCCCACTTTTCTAGGGTGTTTCCAAACTTTTGAAGGGCAGTGTAACTTTTGTGATGTGATGTTCTGTGTTGGCAGTCTAGAAGTGATACTGGTTTCATCCAGAGCACTACCATAGTGAATACTTTATTATTAAAGTAAGTATTGAAATTTTGTTAGCAGGTCCTCAACCCAAGCACAATACAAGTACTCCAAAACTATTAATATAACAAACTTTTAAATACCAACATAATAGAACAGTAAACATTAAAAAATATCTCAATTTTCTCATCTTGCTAAAAACTGCTTAATATAACATTTTATTTCAACATTTACTCTCCCAATTCAGCCCCTTTGCAAAGCATGATGGGAAGTGAAAGTCCTGTTGGGTTTACTTGATTGAAATATGTTAATTTTAATATGAAAACATCAAGTTAAGTCAAAAAGTAATTGTTAAAAAAAAGTCAATTTAACATGAAGCAATTACATTTGAACCAGAAACCTAATGCAATGGTGTTGAATCAAAATAGGTTGTTTAAAGGTGCTATCGAATTGAAAATTGAATTTACCTCGGCATAGTTGAATAACAAGAGTTCAGTACATGGAAATGACATACAGTGAGTCTCAAACTCCATTGTTTCCTCCTTCTTATATAAATCTCATTTGTTTAAAAGACCTCTGGAAAACAGGTGAATCTCAACATAACACCGACTGTTACGTAACAGGATCATTAATATGTACGCCCCCAATATTTGCATATGCCAGCCCATGATCGAGGCATTACACAAGGGCAGCCAGCATTAATGTCTGGATGTGCACAGCTGAATCATCAGACTAGGTAAGCAAGCAAGGACAATAGCGAAAAATGGCAGATGGAGCGATAATAACTGACATGATCCATGATATCATGATATTTTTAGTGATATTTGTAAATTGTCTTTCTAAATGTTTTGTTAGCATGTTGCTAATCTACTGTTAAATGTGGTTAAAGTTACCATCGTTTATTACTGTATTCAAGGAGACAAGAGCTGTCGCTATTTTCATTTTTAAACACTTGCAGTCTGTATAATTCATAAACACAACTTCATTCTTTATAAATCTCTCCAACAGTGTAGCATAAGCCATTAGACACGAAGCATATAGCCTCAAACTCATTCAGAATCAAATGTAAACATCCAAATAAACACTGTACTTACGCAATTAGACATGCTGCATGATGAACACTTTTGTTAAGATCCATTTTGAGGGTTATATTAGCTGTGTAAACTTTGTTTATGCAATGATAAAGTCGAGAGCTCTGGGGGGCGGAGAGCACAAGCAATTAAAGGGGCAGCAGCCCTAAATCGGCGCATTTCTAATTATGCCTCAAAATAGGCAGTTAAAAAAATTATTTAAAAAAAATCTATGGGGTATTTTGAGCTGAAACTTCACAGACACATTCAGGCGACACCTTAGACTTATATTACATCTTGTAAAAAAAACGTTCGATGGCACCTTTAAATAAAGTGAACAGCATAAAAAAAAAATCTATTTTCTTTTTTTCTTTCTTTTTTTTTGAGTGTAGTTTTTTTGAGTTACACACCTCTGTGTCAGTCTGATCAAAAACTGCTAATTTACTGCAGAGCTTCACAGAGCTGGAATCTGTGCCAAAGCTGCCATTGACAAAACACTTGAATTCAAGGCTGGCGCATTTAATCTAGAGCACAAATTCGAAACTCCCATAAACAAAGTGCAATGTAAAAAAAGATTCATGGTCTAATGATTCATCCACATCCATTTCCTCCATCCAGATGGGTTCACGTTTGGAGAAAGACAGTCAATAGGTTCAGTGATGCTCTGAATGGTTGTATAACAGCCAAGAATTATGAGGCTATTTGACCAGACCAGGTGCGCCAAACACAATATCATCTCGTGATATTCCTGCATTATAGGATGATAAATAGATCCAGGAGTGTTTGTGAACACCAGGAGGAAGTCAAACACCTTCAAAGACTTCTCGAGTCACTATATCTGAACATTATTAATATTTTATGGGAATTTCTAGTCACGACGAGAACAGGACTTCCACCTTTAAAACTTCTTTTTGAAGAATTATGCAATCCTACAGTTCTTCTGAAGGCCATTCTCCTCATGAGGATCTGGATATCAGTATATTAGACCATCAGTTTAATTCATGTAGCATAAGTAGCATACATTATGATAACTAATTTATTTGTTTGTTAACTGCTTAATGTCTGTGTATCACTTACATTCCATAGTAAAATCCATTTTTAGGTGTTACTGAAAAAGCAACCTGATAAAATGATACAAGGACAAGGTTTGTTTGAGTGTAATGGTGTTAGTATTATGCTATTCTACTCCAGTTACAGTCATCTGTAATGCTGCAATTGTGATGCACTTGAAGCTTCACTCATAAAATGAAATAAGTATGTCATCTGCACAACAAAAATGTAAAAGTTTTCCAATTTTGGTGATACTGATGGTCCCCAGCTAACAAAAATATGTTCTAAAATCGTTTTGCCAACATGCTCTCTGAATGTTCAAAATGTCATTCATTTTGCAAACATTATGGTAACATTACTTTTGAATGTTCTCTGAATATTCTGAAATAAGCAGCAACATTTAAAAAATGTTATATGAACGTCCAACTAAAATGTTTCAGAAAAAATGTTCCATGAACAATGTATAGATAACGTTTTGTGATAATGTTTTGAGAAGACCAGATAACTTTGAACAAACGTTCTATGAACGTTACTGGAAGAATGTTCATAACTTATTATAAAAATTGCCAAAACGTTAGTAAATTTCTGCACTATAAACCCAAATAAGTTGGCAAAACTCAAAAAAACTGAGGAAAATCAGTTTCCTCAGAATCGTTTAAGTTAAGAAATTTAAAGTTTAAGTAAGCA
This sequence comes from Megalobrama amblycephala, assembly GCF_018812025.1. Taxonomy (NCBI): domain Eukaryota; kingdom Metazoa; phylum Chordata; class Actinopteri; order Cypriniformes; family Xenocyprididae; genus Megalobrama; species Megalobrama amblycephala. Next base: position 20,459,551 of record NC_063057.1, on the reverse strand, counting down.
AAATTGGCAGATTTTTATTTAATTATTCTTAACTTGAAATGTTTGAGTACACTACTTCTACATGTAACTTAAAATTATCATGTAATCTCAATGTGAACATTTTTTTTAGTGTAAACTTAGCTAGTTATAACAAGCTAATTCAGAAAATGCTAATTTGCTAACATGTTAACAATATCATAGTAGAGCACTTGCTAAATGAGTGCAGCAATACTTTTCTCTTAAACCAAGCCTAATGCACCACTTGTCACCATGATGGTAACTCTCCAAAAACCCACATTAACAGAAACTCTTCTAAATTAGCATAACAAAACATTAATCACTACTAAATCTCCCACTTAACCTTAATATTGTACAAAAGAACATATAACATACATTATCTAGCATTTACTCTCCATTTCAAGTACCATAGGCTAAGCATGCTGGGAAATACAAATCCCAGCCCAGTTCCAGTTAAACTTAAAGGTGCCCTAGAACTTTTAAAAAAAAAAATGTAATATAAGTCTAAGGTGTCCCCTGAATGTGTCTGTAAAGTTTCAGCTCAAAATACCCCATAGATTTTTTTTTAATTCATTTTTTTAACTGCCTATTTTGGGGCATAATTAGAAATGAGCCGATTCAGGGTGTGTGGCCCTTTAATTCTCGTGCTCTACGCCCCAAGAGCTCGCGCTTGCCTTAAACAACATAAAAAAGTTCAAACAGCTAATATAACCCTCAAAATGGATCTTTACAAAGTGTTCGTCATGCAGCTTGTCTAATCGCTTAAGTAAAGTGTTTATTTTGATGTTTACATCGATTCTGAATGAGTTTGAGGCTGTGCTCCGTGGCTAACGGCTAATGCTACACTGTTGCAGAGATTTATAAAGAATGAAGTTGTGTTTATGCATTATACAGACTGCAAGTGTTTAAAAATGAAAATAGCGACGGCTCTTGTCTCGTGAATACAGTAAGAAATGATGGTAACTTTAACCACATTTAACAGTACATTAGCAACATGCTAACGAAACATTTAGAAAGACAATTTACAAAAATCACTAAAAATATCATGTTATCATGGATCATGTCAGTTATTATTGCTCCATCTGCCATTTTTCGCTATTGTCCTTGCTTGCTTACCTAGTCTGTTGATTCAGCTCTGCACATCCAGACGTTAATACTGCCTGCCCTTGTGTAATGCCTCGATCATGGACTGGCATATGCAAATATTGGGGGCGTACATATTAATGATCCCGACTGTTACGTAACAGTCTGTGTTATGTTGTGATTCGCCTGTTCTTCGGAGGTCTTTTAAACAAATGAGATTTATATAAGAAGGAGTAAACAATGGAGTTTGAGACTCACTGTATGTTTTTTCCATGTACTGAACTCTTTTTATTTAACTATGCCGAGGTAAATTCAAATTTTGAATCTAGGGCACCTTTAAGTTCATCTAAATTAAAAGAAATAAGTTCACAAAACTCAAAACAATGAAACAGTTCAGTTTACTTAAAATATATCAGTTCTGTGAACTTGAAAGAAAAGGTGCTATAAAAGTTCATTTGACTGAACTAATTTGTTTAATTTATGTTTGTCCTACTTGAACCAATTAGTGTTTTTGAGATTTAGTGTTTACAGTGATGAGAATGTTCCCTGTTAGCTGTCTTTATTATGAATTCGCAGTTCTGAATCTGTTTGAATCTTCTGCTCATTATGATTCACTTACTGTGTTTAGTTTTATCATGAGCTAGTGTGAAGATTAGTGTGTGTTCATCACTCAGACCTGATATGTCTTAGTCTGAACATAGTGTACACGGTATATGCTAAGTGTAAGTGCTGACGGCTAAAGCACATTTTTATTTATTTGTCTAATTTGAGTAAGATAAATGTCAATACAGATCCTTTGTTTAATACTTGTGTGCTTTCTGCTCACACACTCACATTCTCATTCACATAATGACCTTCCCGTCTCGTCTGTCCCAGTATTTCATACCTCTCTGCTCCAAGCCACCTTGGTTATGGGGCATCGGCCAAGCAGAGAGACCATTTAGGGAACATCATTTCAGGGAGCAATTGGGTCTTTCTCATCCGATAAGCTTTGTCTCTAAGCATTCCCCTTCCACAATTTGGATAATATTGCACATTTCAAGGAAAAGGAGTCTAAACCAGGACTGAAAACTCACAAATGCACAGAGAAATGTGGGAATGGATTTGACAAGAGTCATTAATAGGTCATTAAAACAGCCTATAGATCCTTCACCTGCTCATATACTGGACTGTTGGCTTTCCTCCTCTTTCTCACATCCGTCATGCTTCAGAAGCTCTTAGCGAGGTTTGGTTACCCATCATGCATTGCTCCAAAGCTGCTGACTTGAACACCGCTGTGATCTTAAAGTGGTTAATCAGTAAGAAACTTCAGGTGATGATGTTGAGACGTTAATAAGCAGGATCTAAATGAAGTATCATTGGACGTAAACACCTTGTTGAGAGGACATATGGGCCAGATGGAAGCTCTTCTCATGGCACTCATTTTATAGTGCCCACTTACGTGACTCGCATAAAATCGACCAGCTGTTCTCTCCCTGTCTTTCTCTGTTTCTCTGTATTCACATTCACTCGGCTCATTCGCATATATTGATTCCATCTATATATATACGGTCAAATGATTTTGCCATGTAAAACATGTTCCTCAACATATTTTGTTGATCCTGGAACATCATTTCTGTCCAAAATTTTAGGCCTAATCCTATCCCTACCGTTAAACCTAACCCTACCCATAACTTATTCCTAAAATCAGAGGGAAATGATAGGTGAATAACACTGATGTAGAAGCACCTCACCCTGGTTGTAAGCCCAAACTTGACATAAACTGTAAACTTGTCCCACATATCTGATGGTTGCTTGGAATGTTGTTCCAGGATCAACAAATATGTCACTCTCTATAGACATAGTATTTACATTAGCCTGTGAAGCTCATATTAGTCTGGTCTGGACTTTAAAGCGACTGTCCATCAGGAAATACTAATAAGACAAAAACTGTTCTCTTCTACAAGACCACTTAAGTGATGATATAAATAGCCTGAGAAATTAGGACACTAATTTCAAAAAGTAGCTACTTCCTCTAAGATCTTCTTTCTGAAGTTAAATATGAGGGCTAAATTATTGCAGCAGTCCATTAAGTGAAGCATGTTTCAGTTTTTATATATGACACAAATATCTAAAGATAATTATACTTCAGATGTAATTGTATTGTAGGACATTTCACCCTTCATTAGCTACTGCCTTTAGTAATACAGTTGTCAAGAATAAAATCATTTATTTCAATTCCATTCAACAGACACTTTCAAATATGATAAAAAGCCGCCCAACAATCCCACATCAATCTTAGTTTGGCACTCAGATAAATAATCTCTGTATTGATTTGTATGACTTCTCACTTTTATGTGAGTCGGTTTTATGTCTCATGTCATTTCATTAATCTGCTTTTAGCAGAACATCTGAATATGAGATATTGACATAAAACTATGGTTTTGATAAACATTTGTTTCTGGACTTATTTCCATATGTTGTTTGTTTGAGCTCAAATCCCTTGATTAAAATATCCTGCTTTATTAATGTCTTCAACGGGATTTTTAATCAAGCTGCCAAAAGCTTTAATGGATAAGAATTATTCATAATGATGGAGAATGAAGGTGTAATAAAGTATTCAGAGTATCAAAACCAGACATGTTTAAAACAGCTGGTAGTTTGGTGATTTCTTTTAGTCACGCACATTTAATAAATACATAGATGAGAAGATAATAAAATGTTAATTTAGCATGGTTTTGAATTTGGTCAGTTAGCCCAGAGATTTTGCCAAAGGGCCCATTATGAAGATATTCAGAATATGAGCATACAGTGTAATGCTTTCATATATAATTCATAGGATTCATATTTAAAACATTTTCATATACGGTAACTGGCAAACCGCCACTTGAGGTACAAAACTGGAGCAAGTGATATTCAAACATTTAATATGAACATTAAGTTTCTGTGCTTATTCTGTTATAAAATGTTGTGTTTGTGTATTTACATGGTGTGTCAAGATAATTCAAAGAAAAAAATGGTATTTTTTTATTGCTTTCATCGTGATGTATTTTCTTATTATGTTACTTTTTAAACAGTTAAAAAAATATTTGAGACTTCCTCCTTATAAACAGGAAATAACCTGATATCAGAGTAACTTCCTCATGTGGCCCTGAACAACTGACTGTATTTCAGACTGAGACTCTCTGCTGATCCACAGACACAGGGAATGATGAGGGTCTTCTTCAACTGACCCAAAACATCTACCTGTCTTTATAGTGAATCCTACAGAGAGACAGAGAGACCCTTGTACAACTCAAACACACACACACACACACACACACACACACACACTGAGTGTGTTGTAGCTCAAGTAGCAGCAGTGAATCGTGTTGGTGTTCGTGTGGCGGCAGTGAATATTCATCAGATCAATGAATTACGGAAGCTTCTGCAGGTATAAAGGCTTCGGTCATAAGAGATATGAGCTAGATTTTCCCATAACCACTTTCTAATTTCATTTATAGAGCAGCTCAAAGTTATTTTTACTTTTGAAAATAAAACAGAAGCTTTTATGAGACAGGTTTATGTGTTTGATAATGTAAAAAACGAATAAAGTCTCTCATTCTCATCCACAGGAGAAGCAGAGGTTTCTGACTGATGTTCTTCATGAGGTGATGTTATTGGACGGTTTGGCCAGTTCTCATCCGATCTCTCAGGAAGTGTTTGAAGCCACAGACATCGATAGAGTGTTTGACTGGATCGCATATAAGAAGGCAAGAGAATCACAAACTCCTACAGGCTTTATCTGCATGATGGAAAAGATTATAAACCTGTAATGTTGAGCTGAACTAAATGAACTGGGGCTGTATTCACAAAACATTTTATATATACCACTAAGAGTTTCTCCTAAATCGGCAAGTTAGGAGCTACTTTTAGCCTTAAGATGTTTTGTGAATACGGCCCCTGGTTTATACTCAAAAGTAAACATGAATAAACACATTGCACTTCTCTTTTATACAGCAAGACAGTAGAAGAGAAACAATGACTTAAAAACAACAGTTTCGTCGGTCTAATCAGTCAATTATTTATGTGCGGACTTCACTGTTAACTTTATCTTTTATTAGGTTCAGTAAACACCTCAGTTTGCTTGTTATTTTTCTCCCAAGTAAAGAATTCTCAGTTTATCTTTGTGAATTGTAAATTGAGTCGTGCTGTTATAAGCCTCTTCACATACACAAGAAAAACAGTTTAATTAAAAGCTTGTTTTGTAGTAAGTCGAGGACGGAAACTGTTACACCGAGAGATTGTGAGGTTTTGTGTCCTCTGGAGACTTATGTGGCACAATAAACATTTCATCTTAAACCAGACAACATCTATTTAATTACCTCTTTCTCACTGGAACACACTTTACAGCACCCAAATATATCCTCTCATCCTGACCATCTGAAAGCCATTAAATCACAAAGAGCAATGAAGAAAAATCAAATGCAGATAAAATCATGAAGATTTCAGTTCTGCTTCAACTCTCCCTTGAGCTGTCAGTCAGCTCAAAGCCGGTTTGTGATTGGCTCTTGCTCTTCCTTAAGCCCCTCCCCCGTTTCCCCACAGGTTCTGTGATGTTATGAACGCTGTCAGTCACACTGCAGTGACCCTGACACCCGACCGTCCCTCATCACTTCCTCCTCACACTCTAAGGACTCTGATATCCCACAACATCCCAGCGCTAACATGAAGTGACACTCATCACACAGATAGTGGAGGGAGGGATGGGAATTAGATGCTCTCAAATGAGCATGTCAAAGTCACTCAAAATCAAAAAAGATACAGACTCATAAAACAGCAGAAAAAAGTGTCATGGAGTCCTTGTTTAGATGAACAAGCAGACCTGCTAGAAAATGAACCATGCTATAATTAATAACTGAACTGTTATTACAGAATGTTAAACATTTTCTGTGGTGTATAAAAATGCTAATTTAATTTAAATAGGAAATTAAATAGTAAAAAGATTCAGAAGATCATCCGCCTTGAACAGTCACACCACTAGAATTATGATTTTGACAACTTTCCTGTTCAAATAACACACATTTATGTACAGAATTCATATAAGTGCTTTGATAAAATTACAAGCTTCACATTTCTGCGTTTAACCCCTACAGAATGTATATTTATATATGTAAATTTATATTTACTATTATTTTGTTGGGTTTTGTATGCATGTGAACAGAAGCCGTGTGTTCTTTATTGAACGTGAGTTTACTGTTTGTCTGCAGGGAGCCGCTCTGATCCGTATGCTGGCGAACGTCATGGGACAGACGCTATTCCAGAGAGGCCTCAATGTAAGTCAATAGTTTTCTTTCATCTTCTCTCTTTGTGGACACAGATGATTTCACTCTCATGTTTTTACTCCTAATGTGTCTTGTGAATATGTATATAAGGCTCTACGGTATGTATGAATTATACATTTAGCTTCATAACAGGACTGTGGCAAAATACCTATAAAACTTCTCAATTAAATATTTTAAAGCTCCATCCTCTTTAAATCCTGTAAATCTCACCATTTAAAACTTGAAAATTGCAACAAATGTTCATTTCTCGAGCCACTTCATGTTGTTCTGAGTGTCACATATGTTATTGCTACGAGCGTTTGTGAGATTATTCAACCAACCGTGACGGTTTTTACATGCGCTTCTTATCTTTGGAGCTACAACAGCTTGTTGTCGTGTCACGCGTTGCCATTAAGCTTGAGGTGAAAGCAACACAATCAGGCAAGCAATTGAACATGCCAGAAATTAATTTTATATCTGAAATACTCACAATCAGAAGTTTCAGACTCATTCTCTGTGTTAAACTGGTTTACAGTCATTGATTCGTCAAGATCTGACGAAACACATCAGCTGTATTAAAGCACTAGTGTCTTGTATTGTGTCGATGTAGGGTAACGGAGTTGTGCTGTTAGTCACACGATCATCTTCTGTGAAGCTCTTCCTGCGTTCAGGCCCCTCAGAAGTGAACAGCAGATCTCTAGATGTATTATTAGACAGTATTAATGGTTTTGTGGACACCATATGGCTGCTACATGAAACTACATCCTGAAAAGTAGTTTTGGCTGTGAACAAACAAGCTGCAGTTTTGAATTCAGTGAGAGTAAATCCATAAATGGATGAAAATTAAATGTAAATTAGTTGAAGCTACAAATCCCTTTTTCTTTGACATGTAAGTTTATACTTTCAGAGGTGTAAGACTCCTCACATTCTAGATCCAAATAAATCATTTCATTTCTTCTCGTTTCATTTCTTTATGACTGAGACGCTGTCAAATATCTGTCAGTTTCTGAGTTTCTTTCTGGGTTATTTTTGACACTGTGGTTTAATGTTGCTCTTAGTGGCTGGAAGCACAATCAGGTCATGTTTTCTGCAGAACTGCAGATTTAATGCTTCATTTACAGATGTAAAAGCCACACATACAAGCTTTATATTGCAGCACAAACACACGTCTGACCAGTAGACTGATGTGTCTAATGCACACGTGTTCACATATCTTGGATATGACTATAAATTAGTGTGTTTGGTTTTGTCCAATATCTACCTGTGGTACACCAATATACTGATTAGTGCAAAATCATCATTTAAATTTTGGTTAATCAGTAAATCAATATATGACATTGTGGAGGGTTCTGGAAAATCTTTTATTTCTTTCTTAATGTCATTTTTTTTTTACTTTTATAAAATAAATTGAACACAATAAAATAAATTGTTTTTAATCTCATAATTTTTGACAGATGTATAGAAATATTTTGATTAAAATTAAAGGTCACACTTTATTCCGATGGTCCAGTTCTACTAACTATACAGGTATGTAACTTTGCAACTACATGTCAACTAACTCTCATTAGAGTATTAGTAGACTGTTAAGTTAGATGTTAGGATTTGGGTGATTAGAATAAGTTACTTATAGTCTGTAGAATGTTTCTCATCTTTGATGAGCATCAAATTAAGTGTTAGCAGATTTAAAAAGGGTTAGTTCAGCCCAAAATGAAAATTCTGTCATTAATTACTCACGCTCATCTCGTTCCAAACCCGTAGGACTTTCGTTCTTCTTCAGAAGACAAATTAAGATATTTTTCATACGGGAATTGTGTCAGATTTCCTTCCATAGACTGCCTTTGCAAATTTGGATTAAACCGCTTGATTTATATGGATTAGTTTTCAGATCTTTTTATGAACTTTTTGAAGCATCAAAGTGGTTATTGCAAAGACAGTCTATGGAAGGAAATCTGATAGCATTCTGTCATCAAAAAGATCTTTATTTGTGTTCTGAAGATGAATGAAAGTCTTATGGGTGTGGAACGACATTAGGGTGAGTAATTAATGACTGAATTTTTATTTTGGGGTGAACTAACCCTTTAAGCAAACAGTCTACCAATACTCTAATGAGATTAAGTTGACATGTAGTTACAAAATTACTTATAAAGTGGACCATCGAAATAAAGTGTCATTAATTAAATTAATAAAAATATTCATTCATTCATTCATTCTCTGATTTTTTTGTTGTATTAACCATAGTTTCTGCTTGATGAACTCCTAAACCCCTCTAGATCTGCAAGTCTGTGTATTTAATTGGAAAAATACAACATTACACCTCTTCCAGGGATCCATCTCTCCTCTCTCATCTGCTGTCTGTGTTTCTCTGTTCACTGAAGCTCATTTCATTCTCTCAGTGTCTTTTGCTCTGTGTGGCATCTCTTCTCCTCCTCGTGTCTCTGCATAATTGAAGCAGCAGACAGCCGTGAATGCTGAACAGTTCAGAAGCAGCAGACAGGCTGAAGTCCCACCCGGATCACCATTTACCATCCCTCCCTCTCTCTGTGAGGATGAGGGCGTTTTTATTGGTAAATGGTGGATGGACTGGTGAGGCCGTCGGATGAATGTCTCTTGTAAAAGAATAGTGGGAGTCATAAATGAAGTCTGAATGGCTCATACAGCTACTGGAGTGATGAAGCGCTCCCGTCTCATTTACACACACTGCCCATCGCTTTTAAAGCCACTTTCAGATGGATCATATTATGGGATGTAGGAAATATTCATTCCGGCTAGAAATGTGAAATGCTTGACCTATGAATAGCAGAGGACAAGTGCGCTACTGCCCTGGAGAAATAAACTTCAGCATATTACACTCCATCTTCATCCTCTGGATGTGATTTGGAACAGCGGGAAGCTTCTTCCCTGGATTCAGGGCTTCATAGTCCTGTTTTTCACTCTCAGTGGGATCCTGACTTGGAGAATGACAGTTCGTCAGATCCCTGTGGATATTGTGGGCTAATAATTCGTTCTGAACACAGATGAAATAGCCAGATACTCCTCGATTCAATTTCCCAACATTCTTGAACACAGAGAAGATCAATTTTTCCGATCTTCCTCTTCTTCTCCCAGCAGCCCCTTCTGGTTTGGCTGTTCCGCCTCATTATCACTGTTTTCTCTCTCTCTCATGTGGGAACTTTCAGTATCTCTGTCTGTCTCTGTGTGATTGATGGGAAGAAGAGGTAAACACAACACCTCACCAAACAATCTACCTCCATTGCCTCAAAATTACTTTCATATGCAGAGAAATTGTAGACATATTTCTTCTTGTATTACTTTTGAGGGAACTCATTTAGAAGTATGAATAATGAATTATTTATGATCTGCTTTGACTGTTGTGATGAAGGCTCTCACAGAAAACTCATGTTTTAGCTCCAGGGGATTTACATATCGAAAGCGATCAATCTTTTGTCTTCCTTGGTAAGTAATTTGCCTTTACAGAAAGAGGAACCAAAACTGAATGTGGTTATAATATCTGATGAAGGAACGTTCAGGATATTACGCTGTCCTGAAGAGTGTCAGAAGAGTAACTAGCCATCGCTAATTACATTAAATTAATTACACACACAACCATCCCAATGGAATCTGTTTAGTTATGAAGTGCGCCTTTAGATCTGAACCCATCTAACTAGACGGACTTTTCAGCATCATAAATACAAATATAAGTATAGTACAAATTTTTCCGAATGGTAGAACAGCATTATGCTGGCTACTAAAATAACATAGTTTGGCTAAAAACAGCCTCAGTGTGCTTTGAAACATTGAAAATTCATAGGATGTAGGATGGCGTAATTGTAAATATATTTCATTTAAAGGTCCCATGGCATGAAAATTTCACTTAATTTAACATTAACATGAGTTCCCCTAGCCTGTATATGGTCCCCCAGTGGCTAGAAAAGGTGATGGGTGTAAACCGAGCACTGGGTATTTTGCTTCGCCTTTGAGAAAATGAAAGCTCAGACGGCCCAATTTTTTTTTTTTTTTTTTTTTTCCCTCGAGAGACATCATCACAGCAAAATCTCCAGTTACATAAACTCTGCTCAGAGTACATATGGTCCTTCTCTAAATAGTGTTAAAATAACACTGAAACAGAATTAAAGTTAATGAGAAAACTAAGCATATAATTAAGTAATGATTGCACATTAGTGATAAACACCTGCTATTAACAAGCAGAATCACTGAAGAAAAGAGAAACACAAGAACTACAACTGACTTCAGTCACAGCCAAAAATAATTGCTTAATTATCTCATTAACTTTAACTCTGGTTCAGTGTTACTTTAACAATATTTAGAAAGGGACCATATGTACTCTGAGCAGAGTTGATTTAACGGTGGGCATTTTACAGTGATGGCTTGCAAACGAGCGAAGCATGGCAGTTGCTCAGTGTCTGGATGTACAAATGAACACCTTAGTATATTTTTAGTTCCTTCATCCGAGCCTATGAAGAAACAGTGGGTTAATTTTATTTTCTCTGGTAATGCGATACAACTTTCCAAAGTTTTGTATGTCTGCGCCACACATTTCACCAACGACTGTTTCCTCAACTTGGGCCAATACAGCCCAGTTACTGTCACTAATGTAAAGGTAGACAGCATCAAGTATGTGTGTGAATACGAACACTGTAATGCGAGTGTTGTATATTTCTTTGTTGTTTTTATAACCGTTCTGCTGTTGGCGCACGCAATATCCACATTTCCAGATTGCAGAGCTTGATGTAATTGTAATAAGATTGTAAAAACTTTTAAGATATATGAAATATAAAATATGTAAACAAATAAATGATGTTGGCATGGTAGCACATTTTCCACAATGGCACCTATCTGAAAAGGTATTTGTAATAATGGTAGAGGTCTGACTAATTTAGTTGCGCTGGTTAGTGTCTTTAGCTGATAATTATATATATAATATATATACGATAGCAAATCAGAGCAACATGAAGAGCCAACAATGTAGGCTAGCATTAGCTACATGATAATAACTGTAACAGCATACATAAACCAACTAAAGTACTGTATCCTGACACAATGTTTTAAACTAACCATTCGGAGACGTCCTGCTGTAGCCGCTGAGTTGCAACTTCTTCATCCGGTGCTTCTCCATCCGGATCAGATTCTGGGTCAAACTGAAACGCTTGAATGACTGCGTGTCTACGAGCCATTGCCATACATCCACTGTCAACATTAGCGCATGGTACAGTAGCCATAAGCTGGTTAAGGCCACACCCACCCTCCACCTTGCCCCGCCTCTCTCCTCCTCATTAGCATTTAAAGCTACAGACCCAGAAACGGCACGTCCTGAGGAAAGCTCATTGTTGGACTGGCTCATAGTGGCTGAAATTCTGCAGCAAGGCTGAATTTCGGGTAAAGAGACTTTAGATACAGTACTAAGGGACCACTTAAGTCTATATAAAAGCATCCAAAAAGTAGCATGTCATGGGACCTTTAAACATTGTCTCCAAATTAAAATTTCCCATGCTGTATATTGTTTATTCTCATTACAGTGTCACATTATCTTAACTTAGCAGCACCAGTCTCTGTAATTGACTGACGGTTAGTGCTAGTCAACTCTCATGCATGAGGAACACTATATAGACACTATGTTGAATGTTTTAAATCAGTCACATAAGGTTCCATGTAGGTTAGTGTACACTACTGCCTTACAACATAGATGTCTATAGTATGTAGACAGTTGAAAGCTGTTAATGCGATTATGATTTCACTGTATGTGTGTTTTTCTCTTTTTCCTGTCTCTCTATAAGAGCTTTTTGGTCACTAAACAGTGGTGGGTAGCAAAACAGTAATTAAAATACACACTTTTAGGCCAAGCAGACTGGAAAATGTCAACACAAACATAAAATGGCTCTGGGTGGTCCCTCGCTGCTATGCAAATGTATGCAAATGAATGGGTATTTCTTACTGCAACATTTGAATTCAAACTGCCTCAGCATTTAGACCTACCAAAAAAGAATGGACAACAGTTTAATATACCCTGATACATTTATCAATCATTATAGAAGCATGAGTGCAGAATTTAGCTAGCCACATACATTATATTATATCTACAGTATATATGAAATCTGTCACTTCGCTTCAGGGCAAAAAGGGGGAGAGAAAGAGAAAGAGTAATTGCACTGGTTTAAAACAGATTCATCAGGGTGGTAACATGAATCTGGTTCGGCTCCATACTCAAATCCCAGACTCTCTGAGAGCTCAGCAGAGCATGTAGAGAGATGGAGGCCAGCTGGATTGGGTCACACTTTCAGGATCCCAATGCAATTTGCTCAAACCTCTCAGCATGAAACCTGTCCACGTTTCAACAAGTGCCCATTTTGATTTGATTCATGAAGCAAAGGCTAAAATAATTGCCTTATCAAAGGAATAATTCACTCTAAAATAAGTAAAAAGCTCTGCCATTATATGCTTATGCTCATGTCATTTCAAATTCATATTTTTTTAGTCTTCAGTTATTCACTTAAAGGGTTAGTTCAACCAAAAATGAAAATTCTGTCATTTATTACTCACCCTCATGCTGTTTTACACCCATAAGACCTTCATTAATCTTCATAACACAAATTAAGATATTTTAGTTGAAATCCGATGGCTCCGTGAGGCCTTCATAGGGAGCAATGACATTTCCTCTCTCAAGATCCATAAAGGTACTAAAAACATATTTAAATCGGTTCATGTGAGTACAGTGGTTCAATATTAATATTATAAAGCGGCGAGAATATTTTGGAGCGCCAAAAAAAACTAAATAATGACTTATTTAGTGATGGCTGATTTCAAAACAATGTTTCAGGAAGCATCGGAGCACAGATGAATCAGTGTGTCGAATCTGCTGTTCGGAGCGTCAAAGTCACATGATTCCAGCCGTTGGCAGTTTGACACGCGATCTGAATCATGATTCGACACACTGATTCATTTATGATCCAATGCTTCCTGAAGTAGTGTTTTGAAATCGGCCATCACTAAATAAGTCGTTATTTTGTTTTTTTGGCACACCAAAAATATTCTCGTCGCTTTATAATATTAATATTGAACCACTGTACTCACATGAACCGATTTAAATATGTTTTTAGTACCTTTATGGATCTTGATAGAGGAAGTGTCCATTGCTCCCTATGGAGGCCTCATGGAGCCATCGGATTTCAACTAAAATATCTTAATTTGTGTTCTGAAGATTAACGAAGGTCTTACGGATGTGGAACGGCATGAGGGTGAGTAATGAATGACAGAATTTTCATTTTTGGGTGAACTAACCCTTGGGTGAAGTCTTCCCTTCTCTAAGATCTAATTTATGATTTTGCAAATTCAAACCTATAGTGCATCATAATACACCCAAGAACCAATGATGTCTGTGTCCAGTTTTGTTCGTTTAATGGTGTTGAGTGCTGGTATCATTGTTTGAAAATGTGAAAAAACATTTGTATTTTCATCACAAAGCTTTCTTATGACTTCAGAAGAGTTTAAATATATTCATAAAGCCTAATTGTATGGTGCTTTATGGTACTTTTTTGTCTTTTTAAGCTTGACAGCCACTAATTATTTGTTTTTGATGTAAAAAGAGCAGCTTAGACATTCTACAAAATCTCTCCATTTGTAATTTTAGAGAATTAATCCTTTAAAACACATATGAAGGAAGTGTACTGTAAACCAGTCTATTGTATGTCACATGCCCTAGAATTAACAGAGAACATGCTGTTTTTTGTCAGCATGTTCTCTTGACTCCAGCAACAGGCAGAGGATTACAGTTGACGGGTTTATCGCTCACGGTCACTCGAGAGTTATCGATGAATCTTGTAGTGCAGGGAAAAGGCTTCCCACCAGCTGTTCTTATCAGATAAATGTAAATGTGCTCTCCAGGATCAGACTCCTTCTTCATGTCGCCCACCACCTGTATGACTGAGACTGCAGGGCAGAACAGACACACTGATAATGTAGCGTTTGGCACAAGCGCTGCCTTTGTTTAACAGATTAAAGTCTTTTTGCAGTGAAATGAACACCCACCAGTGTCTTAACTTCAATGGTACTCAACATTACAGATATTACATCCACTTTTCTATGCACATTTGATGTTGAAGCACTTGTACTAGGATACGTTAAATATGATTTTATCATTATTTACTTTGCTGACTTATGGTGAGGTATTTCCTTTCTTTGCAAAGCTCACTTTTTACTTATTACTTATTAATAAAAGTACCATGTTTACTAAATTTAGGTAATAGCTAGTGGTACATGGGAAGTACCTTGGAGCATCATGTAAATACAACTATGATATGGCGCGTACATCTTCAAAGTACTTCTTTGTATAAGTATTTTAGTTTTTAGTCACTTAATGAATTAATGATTTTCCCCTATTATTTTTTTCAAAACTCAAGGTGTTTATTTCAATATGCATAATTTGACCATCATCTTGAAAGAAACTCCTGTAAAATCATGTTGTTGATTTGTATGTTACTCATTCTGTGACTCGCTGATGCTGCATCGACTTGAACAACATAATCAGCCTCTAATTGGCCTCCTTATGGTCCTCCTTGAACTGACAGCCAATCACACCCAAACATCTGCTGCTCATTTACATATGTTCAGCTTGAATTGAGCAGATTAGTAATGTTATTGTTTGGGCTTATTTGGTTTCCCAAGTTGACCGTTCCTGTCTGAGTCCATTTTATTTCTCTTCCAATATTGATCTCCGTCTCTGTCTGTTTGCAGGATTACTTGATGACGCACATGTATGGGAACGCGGCGAGAGATGACTTGTGGAACAAATTCTCTGAGGTAAGATCTTAAGCATCTTCTGGCCGTAAGACCTCCATCCATGAGCAGGAATCATCGCTGGGGTCAGCGAGTGGCGAGCTGACGAGTGAAATTGTTTGTGTTCAACCTACTTAAATTCACCCAGTGCGTCTCCTGCAGGCAGGTGCTCAGAGATTCATACGCTACATATACATGTAGGTCAGAGGCCATTATATAACTTCACATCATCAGCGGTGCACAAATTCATGCCAATACACCACCTACTCACATCAACGCATGAGGGTTTTATGGAAATGCCACACGGGAAGGAGTTTGATGCGCAAGCTGGGTTGTGTTTGATAGTTTTGCTTTTACACTTGAGGTTTCACTTAATATGAAAACGTTTTCCAAGTTTGTGGGTCACATATTGATCCAAAAATCTGATGGCTGTAACCTGCTAAATGTAAATGTTCAAAGTCTTGCTGCTGCTGATTCTGGTGGTTTTAATTAACTTATAAATTACATGAGTCTTATCAGAACCGATTAGTGAAGTGTCACATAATTGCTGACAAGCCTGATGAGTTTCTCAGATTAAACATGAGCATCTGCCCTTCAGCTCAGGTGTAGCCAAGAATAAGCCAAGAAAAATCTAAAAATGATCTATTGCTGAAGGAAAGTTGACCTATTTAGGTGCATTACTCAGGCATCAAAAATACAGTTTTTATTGGGTTTGGCATGACTGCCCTCCTCCTGACAAAAACAATCAGGTATGTTTCCTGTGATTCACACTACATCTTTTATAGTACCACAGAAGGTTTAGCAACCATATAGTTACTATCGGACTTCATTTCCCATAATTCCTTGAGTTTAGTTACTGGGACAGATAAAGCTTCAATGCTAATGCTAATGCAAATCTCTTATATTAAATGCCAATAAAACCTGTTTAAAAAACAATTTAAATGATTGTTTCTTTATTATAATCACACACATGCAAAACAAGTGCTAGCACTGCCATTTTGTTTCTCCATTTTCATACACCTCATACACCTTCATAGACGGATGTATCGAGTAAGGATATCCCACATCTAAATGATTAAGCACAGCTTTAGAGGGAATTGGTAAGATGACAATATAAATTAAGGCTTGATGTGTGGCGCTACATGATGCTAATATGCTAACTCACCTGTGCAGTGCAGTTGTAAACAATACAGACTAAATATACAACCTTAACTATCTAATATGTAAGATTTCAGTTTTTCAAGAGGCAGATGAGGACATAAAAAAGCTTAAGACACCGAGAGCGATGGGAACTGCTGGCCATTGTTAGGAAATATTGTAGCCAACGTCCATAATCACAGTGAAGTCGAGCGTTGGGTTCAAGTTATCAGAGCAGATATGCGCTTTTAAAGTCAGACGACTCTCAGCAAGTCCTCTCAGTACTCATCTCACAAAGTGTCATGACTTTAATGAGATTACTTTCAAGCGTAATCTCAAAGTTATTATACTTTGTAATGGAACAGCAGGACATTTAGCAGCTATCAGCACCGTATGAAGCGTTTTGTCATTCACATCACTCTCCTAAATGCCGGCTGATGGGCGACTGCTTCTTCATTTTCTCTTTCTGAACAGAAAGGATTTAAAGGTGTATTCATGTGAAGGGGCCAAACCAGGACCTCATATCCTCTCAGTGACCGTGTTTGTGAGGCACTGACGAATTTAGCTACGTTAACAGTCCATGACAGCCCATCATCTAATGAATACTGATATGCGCAGTGTTCATTAGCTATTCATGAAATCCAATTTGCTGCAATAATCTGGCAGTGCTTAGCACCCACAAAGCCCTTTGTCATGCTCATGACCAATCGCCGGACCGGCCTTCACTTCCTTTAATTGTTTCCACTATAGTGCAAAGGTACAGTAGCTTCCTGAAAACCGTCATACAGAAAATGATTCATAATGTAGGAACATCAGCTGCGTCATCAGGCTCTGCAGAGCCTCTTCTTCTATATTCACATGGTAAACAAACTGAGTCATTGACAGATGTGAGAAATTGTCTGGTTTGACTTATCATTTTCTATATAACATCCTACACCCTAATCAATTCTCAAACACTAAGTCATCTCATTCAAGCTTAGTCTCATATTTGAATACTCACAATGATCATAATCAGTTGCTATAAGCAGGATGGTCCCAGTTATACTGAAAGTTCACATGCTCGACTGATCTAGTCAAGTTGTAGTTTGCACAATACAAGAGAGCCTGACAGAGCACTTTGTTTCTGCCTGCCACATTTCTCTTCCAATCCCACGGGTCTCCACAACACACTGACTCTCTCTGTGCTGTAGCTCTCCACTGGTTTAAAACCAGTTTCATGCAAAACTACTGATTAGCTCCAGTAAATATGAAATGCTGCACCTCTTTAGGATGCGGTGAATGGACATGATTGGAAATAGCAATGAAGCTTTGAAACCTATCAAACTGCCTCACTGTCTACAGCTATATCAGGACTGAAATGAAAACCTAAAAATACTGACTTTACATTGTCAGTGTACAAATACTCTATATATGAAACACTCAGAAAACTTGACTCACAAATGATTCCAGTAGAATTTCATGTTAATGTTGCTAACAACATGACTCTTATAACCATAAAAATACACTACACACAAATACTAAGTAAAATAGTCCATGCATTTCAGTTCTAAGTGAAATGTGTATATTTATTATCAATATTTTTTCTCCAATCAAGTTTTTTGTTCCAAATTTTCCTTGACCAAACTCTTTAAAATATGTGATGTATATGGAGAACAGTTTAACACTTTTTCTCAAAGGTTTTTCCAATGATTTCCTGTCACCCACCCTAAATAAACACATATGAACTATAATTATTAATATAATCCTTTAAATTATACGGTTTTGAACTGTAAAATAGACAGTAAACTAAGTGCTGTCCTGTAAAACCTAAAATGTTGCTACCATATTTTTTACGGTAAAGTTCTGGAAACCACAGCTGCTGTTTTTTTTTTTTTTTTACCATAAATTTTACTTATTTATTTATTTATTTATTTATTTTTTACAATGTATGTCCATTTCCAAAATAGATGCAGTAGCTCAAAGTGAAAAATAGATAAAGCATTAAAACGTTCCTCATGCATACAGAGAGCTTTTGAAAACAATTCATACAGAAAACTGCCAGTTGTCCATTGTGCTGAGGCATTTATAGCAGCATTTTCAAAGAACAAGTAGAAAGAGTGAACACAGTATATTTCCCCCAGGGACAAAATTCAGTCACATTACGAGCTTTCCTCATTAATGAGCCATGAGATCCAATTTTATGTTTTACTTCTTTAAAATAAGAGGAGAGCAGCTTCCTCTGAAGACTTATAAATCTAATTCTGTTCCTTTACAAGCGTCGCTCTTGTATAGAGAGGTTAGATAACCTTGTGAAGTTCCCCCGTGTGTGGTGTAAAAGAACAGTAAATTTTAATCACCTTTCTATTCATTGAAAGTTTTTAATTAAAAGTCCTGGATGGGTTTCTATTTAGATCTGTTTTAGTTTTGCATGACAATGAAAACCTGAATCAGTTCAAATATGTGCATAAGAACCCATTAAAGGCATCAAATTTGAATGAATTAGGTGGTCCCTAAAGCCCACCAACCCAACTCACTTCCACTTAACTGATGCTATCAGACACAATCTATTCTACTCTGAGCTGTTAGATGCCACACATGGTGATCTGTGTATGATGTGATTTGATATGATATTTTGTGTCGCAGGCCATGCAGCGGGAGGGAAAGGACATCAACATCACGCAGGTCATGGACCGCTGGACCCTGCAGATGGGCTACCCTGTCGTCACCATCAGCAAGAACGACAGTCTTGACAACAGTGTCTCCATCTCCCAAGAGCACTTTGTCTATGACACGGACGCAAAGATCCAGAATCCTGAGCTGTTCAACAAAAGGTAGTGTGCTATATGTCAAATGCGAGAGGTTGTTGCATGAAAATTAAACACCATCTGTAAACTGACCTCTTAATATTGATTCTCCATGAGCTTATACATCAGTGCAGAAAATACACCTTAAAGGTGCCTTAAAAGGAGCACGCAATTTAAAGGGGCCGCAGCCTGAATCGGTGCATATTTAATGATGTCCCAAAATAGGCAGTTAAAAAAATTAATTAAAAAAAATCTATGGGGTATTTTGAGCTGAAATTTCACAGACACATTAAGGGGACACCTTAGACTTATATTACATCTTGTAAAAACTGGTTCTAGGGCACCTTTAATACGCAGAGGCTGGTTTGTTTGCTGAACACTGCAATGCTGAATAATGTAAAAATCCCACACTGTAAGTGAATCTCCTCCCAGAATACTTTAATAGTTTCCAATGATCAGATCAAGCTCAGAGAGGAAAAGATGCTACAGTTATACTGCATCTGTAGAGAAGATAAACAATTTTATTAAAAAATGAGATTAAACTTTAAGATATTGTGGAAGAAATACAGAAGAATAGACCATCTGGAGATTATAAGCAGAGCTAGACAGCTAAAGACTATCATAGCGCCCCAAAACACCATGAAGACCCAAAGGATTTCCTCACTTATCCAAAGGATGTGAACAGTTTACTGCTTAGCACATCTTTAGATGTCTGCCTGTACCACTGCCATTAAAAGAAACAGCTTAAACCAGCCTAAAATGGTTTGCCGGTTTTCACTGGCCAGCAAACTATTTTAGACTGTTTTAAGCAGGACAATAAAGATTAACACAGCACTGTTTTATAAATTAGATCTCACATCATGTTCACGTACACAAGCTGTCAAGCTGCTATTAACTGAGCATTTCATTTATTATTAGTGACCCATGCTAACCCGCCACATGCTGTTTGGCACCCGTCTGCGTCGTCACAGAAAACTGTGCGTGTCACTGGCAGATAGATTAGTTTAATTTTTTGTTAGAGTGAGATGAATAATTCAATACCTCCTCTCATCCGTTTTTGAAATCCTACTATTGTTTTGTATTAGCAGCACAAGAATTGATTGAAGAAATGAATTTTAATGCTGAACTGTCAGTTTGAGTGTGTGTAGTGAGGGTTGTTAAGCGGTATTGCCATTTAGATTGTAATAATAAAGTTTCTCAAGTTGAGAACAATATCAGTGTCAAACATCTGCAATTTCAGGACATGAGAAAAAAGTCCTGAGCTTGTAGCATCTATTTAATATATTATTGTGGCTTGTTTTTTGTTTTTTTTACTAAAGATGCTTAAAAACCAAATCTATCCATTAGAAATGGGAGAAAATACTAATTCCAGAGAGTTTAAAGCATAATTTCTGTAATCATAAACAGAAAATCAAAGGCAGTGTGTTTTTGCGCGGCTAGGCTAGCTCTCAACGTGTCATCTGATTTCATAAATATGAAACATACAGGTAGAAATCTGTTAGTCCGCCTTTTTCCTGAGATCATTTGTTCAGAGCAGACAAAGCCACGGTCTTTTGAACGTCTCCTCCTACATGAACGTGTTTTCTGAGAGCTGCGGTCTTCTGCAGAGGCGTTCAGAAGCAGAGCCGCTCCAGGAATCAATAGCAAAGCTGTGTTGTGAGTAGGGGGCGTCTCTTTCCTGTTTTGCCCCTCAGGCGGGTTTTCAGCTGAGCACTAGACAACCTGCCAGAATGCAGGGGGATTTGGCACCTTTGTAAATGCAGTGTAACACCTCACTTGAGGCTTTAGGCCAGCCTAGCAAAATGTGCTGACAGAAACATTGGCTGCAACAAAAGGAAAACAGAGAAGGTCAGTTTGAATGTATTTCACACTCCTTCTGTGTGTTTCATGTCCACTGCCATCTCATTAAAGTTCATAGAGGATCCAGAGTCTGTTTGGAGGTGTCTAAACTCCACAGAAAAAGACATTTCTTCCACACCGTTGTACTCAAAACACATGCTGGCTTTTATGTGAAACTTTGATATTCTCTTGAAACAGCTCCATAATCCACCTAACAAAGAGATGCTAATCCACATCTTCTTTCAAACTTGCATTAAAGGAATTTCTTTTGGGTTAAATACAATGGCAGCTGTACTGACATCATATTTGCTCTGTTATTTATTACCACAGTAATTCATTTTGACTCATCCTTCAGTTTGTAAAAAGAATGAAATCATGTTTATGGTAATGCATTTATATACAGTATGAATGCATTTACAGTGGAAGTCTAGCATTCTAGCATTCTAAAAGTAGATTTTTTCAAAGTTAGGGTTTTGTATAGATCTTGTAATTTGTATTTAAATGCTGAATATTTATTTGAAATTGCCACAGAAGTTTACAGCTACAGCTATCTGGGGTGCGTTTCCCGAAAGCATCATTAGCCAGCTATGGTCGCAAGTTCCATCGTTATCAGCATAGTTCAATGAGTTGGTGTTTCCATAACACCATAGTTCCAATGAACATTCGCAAACAGCATGATTTGTGACTTTGACAACAGCTCTCGACCTGTGGTTAGAACACACTTTCATTTTAATTCATGAAATACGACCCATAGGAGCGTTTGCTAAAGTTGCGCCCCTATCGACAACACGACACTTTCATTTTAATTCATGAAATACGACCCATAGGAGCGTTAGCTAAAGTTGCGCCCCTATCGACAACAGGAAACTTTCATTTTAATTCTTGAAATACGACCCGTATGAGCGTTTGCTAAAGTTGCGCCCCTATCGACAACAGGACACTTTCATTTTAATTCATGAAATACGACCCATATGAGCGTTTGCTAAAGTTGCGCCCCTGTCGACAACAGGACACTTTCATTTTAATTCATGAAATACGACCCATAGGAGCGTTAGCTAAAGTTGCGCCCCTATCGACAACAGGAAACTTTCATTTTAATTCTTGAAATACGACCCGTATGAGCGTTTGCTAAAGTTGCGCCCCTATCGACAACAGGACACTTTCATTTTAATTCATGAAATACGACCCATATGAGCGTTTGCTAAAGTTGCGCCCCTGTCGACAACAGGACACTTTCATTTTAATTCATGAAATACGACCCATAGGAGCGTTAGCTAAAGTTGCGCCCCTATCGACAACAGGAAACTTTCATTTTAATTCTTGAAATACGACCCGTATGAGCGTTTGCTAAAGTTGCGCCCCTATCGACAACAGGACACTTTCATTTTAATTCATGAAATACGACCCATAGGAGCGTTAGCTAAAGTTGCGCCCCTATCGACAACAGGAAACTTTCATTTTAATTCTTGAAATACGACCCGTATGAGCGTTTGCTAAAGTTGCGCCCCTATCGACAACAGGACACTTTCATTTTAATTCATGAAATACGACCCATATGAGCGTTTGCTAAAGTTGCGCCCCTATCGACAACAGGACACTTTCATTTTAATTCATGAAATACGACCCATAGGAGCGTTAGCTAAAGTTGCGCCCCTATCGACAACAGGAAACTTTCATTTTAATTCTTGAAATACGACCCGTATGAGCGTTTGCTAAAGTTGCGCCCCTATCGACAACAGGACACTTTCATTTTAATTCATGAAATACGACCCATATGAGCATTTGCTAAAGTTGCGCCCCTATCGACAACAGAACACTTTCATTTTAATTCATGAAATACGACCCATATGAGCGTTTGCTAAAGTTGCGCCCCTATCGACAACAGGACACTTTCATTTTAATTCATGAAATACGACCCATAGGAGCGTTTGCTAATGTTGCGCCCCTATCGACAACAGGACACTTTCATTTTAATTCATGAAGTACGACCCATATGAGCGTTTGCTAAAGTTGCACCCCTATCGACAACAGGACACTTTCATTTTAATTCATGAAATACGACCCATATGAGCGTTTGCTAAAGTTGCGCCCCTATCGACAACAGGACACTTTCATTTTAATTCATGAAATACGACCATAGGAGCGTTTGCTAATGTTGCGCCCCTATCGACAACAGGACACTTTCATTTTAATTCATGAAGTACGACCCATATGAGCGTTTGCTAAAGTTGCACCCCTATCGACAACAGGACACTTTCATTTTAATTCATGAAATACGACCCATATGAGCGTTTGCTAAAGTTGCGCCCCTATCGACAACAGGACACTTTCATTTTAATTCATGAAATACGACCCGTATGAGCGTTTGCTAAAGTTGCGCCCCTATCGACAACAGGACACTTTCATTTTAATTCATGAAATACGACCCATAGGAGCGTTTGCTAAAGTTGCGCCCCTGTCGACAACAGGACACTTTCATTTTAATTCATGAAATACGACCCATATGAGCATTTGCTAAAGTTGCGCCCCTATCGACAACAGAACACTTTCATTTTAATTCATGAAATACGACCCATAGGAGCGTTTGCTAATGTTGCGCCCCTATCGACAACAGGACACTTTCATTTTAATTCATGAAGTACGACCCATATGAGCGTTTGCTAAAGTTGCACCCCTATCGACAACAGGACACTTTCATTTTAATTCATGAAATACGACCCATATGAGCGTTTGCTAAAGTTGCGCCCCTATCGACAACAGGACACTTTCATTTTAATTCATGAAATACGACCCATAGGAGCGTTTGCTAATGTTGCGCCCCTATCGACAACAGGACACTTTCATTTTAATTCATGAAGTACGACCCATATGAGCGTTTGCTAAAGTTGCACCCCTATCGACAACAGGACACTTTCATTTTAATTCATGAAATACGACCCATATGAGCGTTTGCTAAAGTTGCGCCCCTATCGACAACAGGACACTTTCATTTTAATTCATGAAATACAACCCATAGGAGCGTTTGCTAAAGTTGCGCCCCTATCGACAACAGGACACTTTCATTTTAATTCCTGAAATACAACCCATATGAGCGTTAGCTAAAGTTTCGCCCCTATCGACAACAGGAAACTTTCATTTTAATTCTTGAAATACGACCCGTATGAGCGTTTGCTAAAGTTGCGCCCCTATCGACAACAGGACACTTTCATTTTAATTCATGAAATACGACCCGTATGAGCGTTTGCTAAAGTTGCGCCCCTATCGACAACAGGACACTTTCATTTTAATTCTTGAAATACGACCCGTATGAGCGTTTGCTAAAGTTGCGCCCCTATCGACAACAGGACACTTTCATTTTAATTCCTGAAATACAACCCATATGAGCGTTTGCTAAAGTTGTGCTCCTATCGACAACAGGACACTTTCATTTTAATGCATTGTCCCCTTTTATCTGCGTCATATTTCGGGTTTTGTGTAGCTCAATTGGCAGAGCATTGCAATATACAACAATATGCAATCATGTGATCATGCGATCGTGGGTTCGATCCTAGGGAACGCATGTGCTCATAAAGTGTATGCACTATAAATCACTAAGGGTAGGTTTAGGGGTGGGGTGGGTGTAGTCGTTAATAAAAAGTTTTGCTAAATGGAAATAGGACAAATGGTGTAAAAAGTCCACACATTGCATTTAAATGAACACGCATTTTGATTGGTAACGACAGTCATACGTCATTTCATGACGACAGACGTAACACGACACTGTCATTATTTTTACGTCAGCTAGAGGGCGCATGATTTCATGTAAATATCGTAAGGTCGTAATAAAAAAATGACCTATAGGGTTGTTGTTTTGAGGACAGTCTGGGTTAGAAGCATAGTTTCTTGTTTGTATGACATGTGGACTTAATACAAGATCTAGCATTAATACAATAATCAAAAGGAGTTATTACTCCATCACCTGTTTGACATTATTAACCAACGTGGTTGAAGGACAAATTTGCGACAATGCGGTTTTGGGAAACAGACGTGACTAGCTATTTGATTTTTTTTCAAAGATGCATCATACTATGGTAGTTAAGCAGTGATGTTATATTGGAAATGTACCCCTAATTGTTTACATTAGCTTGTTAGCATATTAGCAGTTAGCTTATAGGCCACAGTTTTCCTCTTCATTATTAAACCTCAGTATTAAGTTAGTAAGATTGAATAAGTCATTAGAAAGTGGCCTTAAGTGTGAATATTAGAGAGAAGTGAAGTTTATAGCTTCAAATTGTGATGCTGTACTTCAACACACCTCATCTGAAATCATCAAAAGACCATTTGGCACGTCCAAGATAGTTTTCAGATCCTGTGCTTATTTTCACAAGTGTAAAAAAGTCTGGAGCTGAAAAGTTCCTTCATTAACACCTTTGCATTCGTATGTTACCTGAGTTCTGTTTGGATTTTCACAGCACAGATTTTGTGCTGAGGTGATGTCCCTTAGAAAATAAACATCTTATTAGCACTTGAAGGCACAATTTAATTTTCTCACTGCATGTTTGACTGTATTGGGGACATGCACCTGTGAATTATGTTTTAGTCCCCAGGTGGATCTGAGCCTTATTATAGTATAACTGTGTAAAAACTTGAGGTTCAGGATCACATTGTGATGATCAGATACCCACAATGAAAAAATATCATGAAGAACCTGGCAATAAACCTGGCATAAACCTGTTTATACCTGCATTCATATCTGACCACTTGTGACTGGATCACTTAATGGTATTAGCAGGTGTAAATATGTCTGTTCGGGAGAATTATTAGACTTCACCACCTCCATGTTCTCCAGCTGAATGAATCCCTGGTCTTCCAGAAATCCATCTCAAACATCAGCAGATGTTTAGCTGCATGTGATGGTCTCTGCGGGGTAAATAGTTTTCCTCAATATCCAACACATCCCAGTCTTTCTTCTCTAACCCACCCAGCAAAACACCCTAATCTTCTTTTGTCCAGTTCTTCACGGTCTCAGTGGTTTCAAACCACTGCTGGATGATTGACTGAAAGTCAAACGCAAGTCTACAAAACATAAATGAACACAACAGCTCAAGCTCCTCACACACTCCAGCCAGTGTGGACATCCATGGAAGCTTTCAAATGAAAACACTTGTATTTTTTCTTCTCTTCAATGCGACTGGTGTTGGATAAAAAAGTGTTGTTAGGATTTACAGTATCTCACATGTTGAGCCACAAAAACCCCCAGTGACTCATTATAGACTGCAAAAGCCAGCGGTCCCCAAAGAGAGCCTGAGATATTATCACACTCAAACAGAGAGACGGAGAGACTGAGACCTCACAACCCATGAGCAGAAAAAGAGAGAGAGAGGATGGTGGTTAATCACTGTGAATTTTAAATGTAGGCACATCCAGACCACAGCTGTTACTGTTTTACCGTGGTGATATTGAAGGCCCAGTCATTTCTCTGTCATTTATTACTAATTATAAATTGCCTGAATTTTTAATCTCTTGAAGTTTTTTTTTTTTAATACTAAAAAAACAACAACCTTGGAACAAACTAGCAACCACCAAATATGTACTAATTTATTATATATTAAAAATTGCTACCTTTTTAAATTCTGTTTCTGCCATCTTATGTCTCCATTTAACATTGCGCATAACAACTCTTCTTGACCGTGGTAAAATCACTGTAATGAACTGCCTCTAGCTTGTTATTATTACATATTATATATATTATTGTCCATTAAGCCTTTGATCACGCAGGTTTGTTTACGCATTTAACTCATGGCTATGGTAAATAGGCCTAGATGTCATTCCCCTAAACATAAAGAAGTTGTGGCCACAAGAAAAATATATTTTTCCTGCAACATAGGATTTCGAGGCCACGACTTTACATTGCGTGTCCATGACATAAGGATGTTGTTACCTCGACAAAATGATCTCGTGGCCATGGCTTATTATCACATTCCCACAAGTTAATATGACGATCCCACAAATTAAAGGGGTGGTTGATTATGATTTCACTTTTTTAACTTTAGTTAGTGTGTAATGTTGCTGTTTGAGCATAAACAACATCTGCAAAGTTACGACAATCAAAGTTCAATGCAAAGGGAGATATTTTCTTTTAAAGAATTCTCTGTTTAAGGACTACAACAAACGGCTGGTAGGGACTACAACAAGCTTCTTCCTGGGTTAGTGACATTACTAACACTAAAATTTACATAAACCCTGCCCTCGAGAACATGCAACAAAGGAGGTGAGGCCATGTTGGGCTGCTTTAGAGAAGAGGAAGAGTTGTTGTAGTAGAGTGTTGTTGCCATGCCGTCATTTTACGTGAAACCAGACTGCTTCACAAACGAGGGTCAATTCAATGCTGGGTTTGCACAAAAGATTAACATGATACTAGTCGATGAGTTGAATCAACTCCACAGCAACTACATCAGTTTATCCATTAACCATTCAGAAATGTCCAGATGCATTCTAAAAGTTGTAACTTCTTCCTGAGTCTCTCCATCAGTGTCCGACTCCGGTTTGAACAATGTAAGTCTGAACACAGTTACTGACAATCCTCATTTTGGCAGTGTGAGATTCTCCAGTTTTGTTGTTGTTGATCAGCCAAAGCACAAGCTGTTAAAGCTCCACCCTATTCTGGAAAGCGGCCGGGAGCAGCAGCTCATTTGCATTTAAAGGGACACACATAAAAATTGCATGTTTTTGCTCACACCCAAATAGGGGCAAATTTGACAAGCTATAATAAATGATATGTGGGGTATTTTGAGCTGAAACTTCACAGACACATTCTGAGGACACCAGAAACGTATTACATCTTGTAAAAGGGGCATTATAGGTCCCCTTTAGTATCTCGTGGCCGTAATTAGGGTTGTTCCGATTCTAATACTAGTATCGGAAATACCACCGATACCAGAAAAAATTCTAGCATCGGTATCGGCGAGTAATTAAACTCATGTACCGATCCGATACCATTTTCTTAAACAATATCTAGTTGTGCCCGCTATCTTTGCTTAGCGCAGCAAATCGGAAATCAATTCTTCTTCACGGCTCAGAATGCAAACACAGGAAGTTGTGCTGTGTTGCCATAAGCAACCACTGTTTAGAGCAGCGAAGAAGTGAAAAATTTATTAGAAATAAAACTAAATAAGATGCTAAATTAATTCATTTAAAGTGAATCTGAAGCCTACCTTTCTCATTCGGCACTGTTTCCATTTTCGAGACGAATGCTAAACTATTAAGCTATTTATTATATACTTCACTCTCATTATCGACATCATCCTTCACGCAGCAGCACAGTCAGGCAGTGGTCATGGGACGGCAGATTGTATTACAGAATTGAATTGAGCAGTGTAAAGTTTTATATGTTTGGTTGATTGTATTTTATTTTAATATTTAACAGCTGCGATATAAGCAATGCAAGAGTTTGTGTGCGCGCTCATAAGGCGCCGTCGCGACCACTGGAATGTTTTTTTCCTAAACTGTACTCCGTAATTTATGGTTTATGGTCGTAATTTAAAAGCCAGACATAATTCATACATTTACAAAAGAGATTTAAATAACGAAAACAAGCAGAATGTCTGTTTCTTTCCTATATCTTTGGAGTGCGCCACATGAACCACTTTCGTTTTGTTAATATGTAGACCTAATTATATGGTGAAATATTTCGCGTAGCCTATAGGCCTAAATATTCCCTTTTGTTGTATATGTGTTATGTTAGCCTATAGTTTTATTCTGAACCGCTGCATGTGCGTGATGTGGCGTTGTGTGAAGTCATGTTCTACATATCCTGAAATTTTCGCTGGTTTCAAAACGCACAACAAGCTGCATATTAGCCTACTACTTGACATTCATTTTCACTTAAATGTAGGCCTTAATGGTGACATATCATCGGAAAAACTAATGCCAGGGCATTGCCATTGTGACTTACCTAACCTATGATGACTTGACAGCTGGGCTGAGCGCGTCAGCGCGGGCATATCTCACTTTAGAGCGTCAGCGCGGGAATTTCACTCACGTTGGATGCGTCAGCGTAACATTTGCATAGGCTGTACTATTTGAATTCGTTGAATTCGATTGGTTGACTGCCAAATCAAAATATTAAATAGAACGAAAAAATAACGTTATTAACCGGTTAATGGCCATTTCAAATGAGCGTTTCTGTTCAAAACGATTAAATCTGATTCAGTTTCCGTTTCTGGTTACGTTCCGGTCAAAATTTCGTTAGTTTCCGGTTTTCGTTTTCGTTCCTTTTCCGGAATGGAAAAGGGGTATCGGAACATCTCTAACCGTAATACTAGTCACCGTAATATGAGACTCAACATACATAACGTTTTAAAACGGGCCTCTTACTGTAAATGTACATATTAATAAACAATCAAAAAATCACAACTTTACCTTGTCTTGTTCAATTTTGGCAAGATAGTCCTGTTGCGATGCCTTAAAAAATCCAAAAGGTCAAGCGAATCCATGTTAGGTCACAAATAAAGTCCCGTTTTTTTTTTTATGTTCCAATCAAGGCAATAAACAAAAACAAACAATGGGAAACTTTAACAAATAACAAAGTCATTTATGACTGGGGTAAAAAGAGGAGCCCATGTAATGTGTGAAGATGTTATAAACTCTTATTATAACGTTCCCACAAGTTAATATGACATTTCCACAAAAGTAAGTGAACCTAACATGTCCCCCCCCAGTCAAATAATATCTACAACTGAAATCTACTAAATATACTATCTACAACTGCAGATAAGAAACACGGGTTTGTTCCATAAACATTATATGATGCCCACATTTCTCATCTCTCACACACTTTATCTGTCTGCTGCAAAGTTTGAACTCTTCATTTGTGCTTTAGCTAAAGCTCTGGGCCATAACACAAACTTCCTGAGGGATGTAAATAACGATGACGATAACAGACTCTTCCGTAAATTAACATAAACATGAGCCACCAAATTACCAGCCTGTGGAGAACTCTAATTTTCTTTTGCTTTCTCTCTTGTTCAATCCCACTGATGAACACAGTTTTATGTAAATGTATCAGTGTGTGATTTCATTTGAGCACACACAGATGCTTCTATTATCACTGGAATTCATAAGTATTGTTATCAGCTCTCATCTAGCACAGAATCTCTCTATAGCCTCCTTACAAACATATGCGTTTAAATACTGTTTCCCAGCAGGCTTCATATTGCTTCATCTTATGCATAATGTGCTACAGTTATATTCTCTGTGATATAAACTTTCATCCCAGCATCTCCAGTGTCTGCTGTTTCTGCTGCCCTTAAAAATCTTGTAGAAACACTTTTTATGCATTAATTATGTAATGCACCATGTAATGCATTGTATGGTCTCATGAATAATTATAACCACAGTTATAATACATTATAATAATTATGTTATGCTTTTAGAAAGTAAAATGCATTAAATCACATGACAAACAACCAATGTCAGGTGCACCAAGGAATCTGCAAATATCATAATGCATTTTAACTTTGGTTACAGTTATTTATGAAAATACATAATGTATTATAACGTACATTATGAATTCCTTTATAATGCATTATACATAAAGGCTTTAAGGAAAGTGTTACCATATTATTTTATAACAGGTTTCAGTCAGTCTTTTCACAGAATATTCATTGAGGCTTATTCAGACATAATTCAGACACATTAAATAACATAAATCATCTTACTGAATGAATGGAGGTGAGTCACCAGCATCCTGAAAATAATTTTGTCCATTCCTGTCGGTTTTCCTAACACAAATCCTTAATGATCAAACCATTTCCCCACAGCCAAGACTGACATCATTCTCATATTAGATGACTAAATGTTGCCATTTATGAAGAATATGTGGTGCGTGCCTGTGTAAAGTTCACTGCCACAATGCTAGGCTGCTGTGACGGTTGCCAGGGTGTTGCTATATGGTTGTCAGGGTGTTCTGAGTGTTTTTTAGCATGTTGCCTCAAGATAAAAGTCAAGTTACCATGATCTGTTGTTCTAGCTAATGAAAAGAGCTTTTCTTAAGAAGTTAGTGGCATGCTAAGATAGATATTAGCATGCTACCCAAAGGAAGGGATGGTGTTTTTAAACATTTTTAGCTTTGATAAATTGATGCAATATGCAATTTAAATGACATTCATTAACATGATTACGATTAAGAATGAAAACACCATTAAGCATTGTTCTGTCATTTCTTATCAGGCACTGAATGGAGTACAGTGGGGCTAAAGGCATACCTTAAAGGGAAAGTTCACCCAAAAATGAAAATGTCATCATTTACTTCCCCTCAAGTTGTTCCAAACCTCTATAAATTTCTTTGTTCTGCTGAACACAAAGAAAGATATTTGGAAGAATGTTTGTAACCAGGCAGATCTCGCCACCCATTGAATACCGTAGTAGGAAAAAAAATACTATAGCAGTCAATGGGGGGCTAGATATGCTTGGTTACAAACATTCTTCCAAATATCTTTGTAACACAGTTTGTAAATATGGGAAGAAGGAGGCGGGAACCGGCGAACGTTCAACAAAAGTTTAATTCAAAATAAACAAAGAACAAAACGAAAGTAATGCCGGCAGACCCTCGCGGACGTCTGCCGGCCACACAAACATAATAAAACATAACATAAAGTCCAGGCCTGGTCCTCTCTCGTCCTTCACTGACGTCGCTCCACCTTTTATGCTCCCGGAGCTCCTCCGTGAGAGACTCAAAGCCGTTCCCTCACGGCTCTCGCCCGCCCTGCTCGTCACATACCCCCATCGCCCCTCGCAGGCCGGGGGGTACTCCCGCGACTGCACTTACTCCCCCCCGGGGCCTGTCTCGGACAGCAGCAGGCTCCGGCCCACGGCGAACTGTGGCGACTCCTCCGCTCCCTCTTGGACGGCAGCCACCCCACCTCGTCCCAGGGGCACGGCCTCGAGCTCTCCATCCCACCTGTCACTAGGCTCCAGCACCACCGCCTTGGGCAGCCTCTCGCGGTCTCCACTCCCGCGCTGCCCGAACTCCACAGCACCGCGATCCCCCTCAGCAGCGAGGGCTCTCCGACAGCATGTCCCTCCTTCCTCCCGGGTTTCGGCACCAATGTAACACAGTTCGTATGTACGGGAAGAAGGAGGCGGGAACCGGTGAACGTTCAAACAAAACTTTAATATATAAATAAACAAATACAAAACGAAAGTAATGCCGGCAGACCCTCGCGGACGTCTGCCGGCCACACAAACATAATAAAACATAACATAAAGTCCAGGCCTGGTCCTCTCTCGTCCTTTACTGACGTCGCTCCTCCTTTTATGCCCCCGGAGCTCCTCCGTTAGAGACTCAAGGCCGGTGCGCCTCCCAGGTGATGCTCATTATCTCTCGCGTCACCGGCCTCGCGCCGTTCCCTCACGGCTCTCGTCCGCCCTGCTCGTCACAATCTTCCTTTGTGTTCAGCAGAACAAAGAAATTTATACAGGTTTGGAACAACTTGATGATGTAAATGATGACAGAATTTTCATTTTTGCGTGAACTTTCCCTTTAAAGCTGCTGTTTTTGGCCCTCTAGCGGTTAATAAACAAAACTGCACGCGTCTTGCGGAGGAACATTCTAGCCGGAGCTACTTTTCTCCATGTAAGTCTATGGCGAGTCATGCAGTTTCTGTGATACTCTGCGGCGAGTCCTACCAGTCTGGTCTGAAATGGTCCGAATATAAACACTTATTATAAGTGTACCATAATGATTCAGGATAAGACAAAAAACACGGTTTGGAAAATGGATTCATGTTGTATATTCTCATTATATAATTTTTTTTACATTTTTAACACCAAAAAAGTTGTGGACTGCAGCTTTAAGTAAAACATGCATTTTTAAATATGATGGCTTCATTAACTTGATAATGATATTGACCATTTGAATCTAACCATGTCTTTGTCAACAATTGGAAAAGCCAGCCAACTTTAGCCTCAACCAAAGGGACGCTTTTTACCCTAAAATACTATACTTATATATTCTTCAGATATTAACAATCTGTTGATTTAATTACTTTGAGCAAAGTAATGAAGATCATTAACAAGACTTTCATGTCCAAGTATATTTGGTAATTTTTCACATAAATCTATAACATTTGAAAACACGTTAAATAGCAATATAACATTAAACCTATAGCACAGAATTGACTGTTGCTGCCCATGATCGTGTCAAGGAGCAGCCGAATTTCCCAGAGCGCCTATAAAAAGTTCTCTCAGCCAATAGAATGGCTTTGCTGAGGCAGGGGAAAATTGTTTAAGTTCAAATACTTTGTTTGGAGCGTGTTCAAATTCATTCTTACATTAGACTTCATAAGTATTTATTGCTTTCGGTCAGCTCTGCTGCGTTCTTGTTGTCTGGGGTAATTTACGCCGGCAGACAGCAGACCTCGTCCACCTGTGTGTCAGCCATTTTGACAGGCTGAAAGAGGGGCGGCCATCCAGTGTGACAGCTGTCAGACAGGGTTTGACTGGATGTGCTTTCATACCTAGAGATGTTCATACACACACTCAAAAGCACATGAAAGCACAAACTCACAGATGATTCGACATCAAAATGAGGTGGCGACACAGAACATGACAGCGATCGGGTGACGAGTGATACACAGCTGTGTGTGTGTGACAAGAGAGAAATAGAGAGAGAGCAAAGCACTCTGGGATAGAATGAAAGCTTGTTTCTTTGAGCTTTGACACTGCTGGGCTTTCTTTGAGCTTCACAATCATCTGATACTCCTGATTTTGCCTGCTGGTGCTGAGACAGAGAGGATATCGCTCATATCCCACAATCCCATTAAGTCGTGGGCGTCCATATGTGTCACATTATGCACGTCATACAGTATGTATCTGTGGCAGTGACATTTAAACCCCTGAGATCAAACAGAAGTGTTTCATCTGTTATTTCTCTTTGTCTCATTTCAGCTTTCAGTGGCAAATACCGCTGACGCTCGCAGTGGGAAACTCCAGTCACATATCAACAGACACCATCATCTGGGTCTCCAATAAAACAGGTACCAGTTAATCACAGTGCTTTTATTAGCATATGGACACATCACATTCAAGCCATTTTATGCATGAAGTATTTTTTGTAATACATTAGACCTGAACAAAAATAAGTGTCATGTCCTTGACCCATGAAGTCCCTATCACCCAGTGACAGATACTAAATACTTATTTACTTTTATTTGATTTCCTCATTAAATTGAACTAATTCAGCTCTCAAGACCTGCCTTTATGTAAATTCCTTCATACTAAACTCGTCAATGCTATTCTTCAGTGATTCCCACACTGTTGCAGCAGCCACACGTCTACCATCATTATATTCAATTCTATTCCATTCCTCTCCTTTGGGAGAACCAGGCGGATTTTCTTTGGAAGGAGCCACAGTGAGTCAAATTCCAAGACCCAGAATTGAATTTTCTCTGCGAGTGATCCGTTTGGCTCAGAGCTCAGAGTTCCCCTGATTATGAGGCCATTTAACAGCCTCCATTTTCTGCTCACCTTCCCTGAAATACAGCCCTCATCAGGGCTACAATGCAGATTGCACAGAGCCGGAGACAATGACTCTTAAAGGAAACACAGACTGTAACATTAAGACCCCATTTATATGCATTAACTCAACGGATGACTCTTACAATCTGTCCGCTGACGGTTGGATGCTTCCTGGATCACGATACACTGCAAATCCATTGAGTCCATGAGCGCTCGAAAACACTTAACCAGTGCATTTGTTACCCATGAAAAAGCACAAGGTCTGGCTGGAATTTTAAAGGATGAGAATGTGGCAAACACATTAGATTACAGATGTTGTCATACAAAACACTGAATGAATCGTCTCTTCGTGTATATTTCTATGCAGGACTGCTTTTATGACTTCATTCCAAAGATGATAAATTTAAACACTGATATCCATAAAAAGCTTTGCAAGTTCACAGTCAGGTAGAATATATCAGTCCATATATACTGACTGGTTTAATTTTCAGTTATATTTCATTAGAAATGAAATAATTTTATGTTTTATATACATTTTGTTTATTTTATTATTATGAACCCTGTTATCTGAATATATTCACATCTGTCTGTGAGCATCTAGGCATCATTTAACGTTGTGTGTTTCTGTTTATATGCATGTGAGTTAAGCTACAGTGACTGTCAGAAGTGTCATTAAACATCTGTTTCATGTTATTTTTTTCTGCTGTATTTATAGAGACTCACAGAGTGGGTCACATGAGCGGCGAGACGTGGTTGCTGGGAAACATCAATCAAACGGGCTACTTCAGAGTGAACTACGACCTCCACAACTGGAGACTTCTCATTCAACAGCTGATGACCAACCCAATGGTATTTCTTTCTTCCGCCTCTGTCAGTCGTTCTGACTCTTTCTATTTCATCCAAAGCATTTCCAAGTTTTTCTTTCACCCTTTTGTCACGATTCTTCCGTTTTCTCATTCTTCTCATCACTTCCTGCTGCATTGTAAATGTCTGTGCTGTTCTCTCACGGCAGATCATCTCTGTGGGCAACAGGGCCGGTCTGATTGATGACGTCTTCAACCTGGCGAGGTGGGTTCAGTTTGTTATACGACCCCTCTGGAAACATGCAGAGTCATTCAGAGAGTCTGATTCCTGCACTAGAGATCAATTTAACAGCCTTCAAACCCCTGCAGAGACTCCTGGATGATTCTGGCTAATTGTGTCCTGCTTTTTACTGTCACAGTAACTGTCATATTATTTCAGGAGGTCGTTCACCTGCAGTGAGAAAGTACAAAGTGACAGTGGCGAGGAAAAACTCTTGGAGTATAAAGGCCTATTGAGTCAGATTCTGTATTTTTAGCACAAAAAAAAGAAAAAAGAGCATCTCTATGAGTCATTTTTATCATAGTTAAGATAAATCAATAAATTGTACTAACTAAATATACCGATTTAGTTATTCCATGAAAGCTCAATAATGATTGTTTAAAAGATTTCATTTTCCCTACTTTTACAAAACTAGACCTTAAAGGATTAGTTCACCCAAAAATGAAAATTCTGTCATTTATTACTCACCCTCATGTCATTTCACACCCGTAAGACCTTCGTTAATCTTCGGAACACAAATTAAGATATTTTTGTTGAAATCTGCGTGTCAAATCATGATTCGGATCACGTGTCAAACCGCCAAACTGCTGAAATCACATGACTTTGGCACTCCGAACCGCTGATTCATAATGCTCCGAAGCTTCATGAAGCAGTATTTTGAAATCGGCCATCACTAAATAAGTCGTTATTTTGTTTTTTTGGCGCACCAAAAATATTCTCATCGCTTTATAATATTAATATTGAACCACTATACTCACGTGAACTGATTTAAATATGTTTTACATTAATGGATCTTGAGAGCGGAAATGTCATTGCTGGCTATGCAGGCCTCACGGAGCCATCGGATTTTAACAAAAAATATCTTAATTTGTGTTCCAAAGATGAACAAAGGTCTTACGGGTGTGGAACGACATGAGGGTGAGTAATTAATGACTTTATTTTCATTTTTGTGTGAACTAACCCTTTAAGTTATTTTCTATTCCTTATAAAAAGATCAATTTTAATAATAATAAACCTCATTTTTTGATGACACATTTCTAAAACCTGATTTTCCTAAAATTAGCTTAATGGTAATACATCATAAGAATCAAAGAACAGACAGGGGGCTTGTACCTAAAGTTACAGCAGACATTACAGAAATCAGTGCAAATGGATCTTCATCTTCCTGGGATTTCAAACGATTACATCATGACTGACGATCTGTATGAATGTGAATGTGTTGAAAGACTCAATGACTTGTTCATATTAACATCCATCTCGGTTGATCTGCTGGTCAGCCGAGACATTATTTGGGATGAGATTACAAATGGACCATCTATATCAGGGTTCTTCAAATCCGGCCCTGGAGTGCCACTGTCCTGTAGAGTTTAGTTCAGATGATGTAAAGCATTTGTTTCACATCATCTGAAGCTGCATGCACTCTTTTTCTGTTCTGTACTGTACTCTTGATCTTCTTTTCTCCTTTAGTTGAGAAGGGGTTATTGAAGTAAAAGCCTTTAGCTCATCAAGATGAGACCTGCGGTGAGACTACTGAGCCGTTACTGCCATAGAGGATAATAAGAAAGTGAGGGAAAACCTCTGTTTACCCGCCTTTCCACTGCTGTCTCATCGTGTAGATCCTTCAGAGCTTCATCATTAGCTGGAAAATCACACATGTCCATTAATGTGAGAGGAAGAAAGACAAAACAGTGAAGGTAGATAGAAAGCCACAGGCTGCCAAGCTGCCATTCGTCCCTTTAGCAATGACTGCTCCCCCTAGGGTTCTCTCTGTTTGATACAAAGACTCACTAATTCTGCTTAATGAAGGAAATATTCACTCACTGGCAGCTACTCTTGATGATACAAACCAACTGATTCATTTCTCAAGCCAAATCAGTGTTTGGGTTTCACTGGTGGACTTTTTTAAACATTGAATGTTGTTGTTTTGTACAGATTGTACAATTCATTCATTTTGGACAGTCATTTTTATTCTTCCACCAAACTAAATGAGGAATCTGCCAGATGCTCTGCTAGCATTAGCACCGCTGTTCATCATAGTGAAACGACAGGCTCATCTGCCGGCGCTGTGCGGCTCATGTTGAGCTAGACAGGGCTTTAACAGGCATTTGGAGAGTTGTGTTTTTGACCACAGATGTTTCCTAACCACGATGATTCAGTCAACTGACAACAAACCCGCAGGGAAACTTGTGTTTATTGCGTCACATTATTGCAGAGAAAGGAAACCTGTTCCTCCTGCGTTGTAGTACGTCATGTTCATTTAGCCTGTTTATTCGGCTCGGCCTTGTTTACCAAAGAGCTTGATAATTGAAACTTAAGAGGACTGAAGGCAAATCCTTTTGTTCCTGATTTTAGTCTGGTTTGTACATATTGTTTGTCTCTTTTGTTTACAGCTACTCTTAATAAAAATGAGCGGATGTTAAAAGGATGTCGTATTCAACCTCAGGGCTCAGATCTGTGGAGGTGGTTATTGGCTCTTACGTTCTCGAGAAGCGAAAATGCCAACCTGCATATTAAAAACAGCATCATCGTTAATCACAATGTGTAAAATGTCTCATTTCTCGGTAAATTACTGGGATGATAAAGGGTGTTCATATGACTGAGGAAACTGAATGGGCGCCGCTGCCTTGAGTGATGTTACCTAATTAAATGCCCCTTGTGCTCATGGGAGTCACTCACACAGATCAATACTGCCTCACAAAGCCTTTATTGTGATTATGAATTACTGGATCAATTGAAGAAGAAAGCTGGTGTTTGTGAAGAATATAATATAATATAATATAATATAATAATTTGGGATTTTAACATCTAGTCTTACTTGCTTTATATATATATATATATATATATATATATATAAAACGCTCGCTTGCTGCATCCAAAATCACATGTCAGAGTAGCTACTACATTTGTATTTTAATTTACTTCACAACCATTAAAAAAGTATGTTCTATGTAGTATGAATATGGGTAGTACACTGAACAAAATTATAAACGCAATACTTTTGTTTTTGCCCCCATTTTTCATGAGCTGAACTCAAAGATCTAAGACTTTTTCTATGTACACAAAAGGCCTATTTCTTTCAAATATTGTTCAAAAATCTGTCTAAATCTGTGTTAGTGAGCACTTCTCCTTTGCCGAGATAATCCATTCACTTCACAGGTGTGGCATATCAATAAAAGTCTTAGATCTTTGAGTTCAACTCATGAAAAATGGGGGCAAAAAAAAGTGTTGCGTTATTAATTTTGTTCAGTGTATAAATAAAATTCAAATGTACTGTGCCACTACACTGCGATTCCTAAATCCTCTCCCATGGCCTAATGGAATAGTAAAGTGGTCCATCGAATGCACCCTTCTCAATCTCAGCAGAAAAAATAGGTCATCCAAGTACTTTTCGCCTATTGTTTTTCAAAATTATGTTTTATTAAAGTTCGGGAGGAGCATGTTCTGATAATCTACCTAATTAGCATATATATTCACCGTTTTCCTATGCCCCATGATGCTTTGCACGAATTATGGGTGTAACTTCCTTTAAACTGTAAACAATCAGTGAAATGTTCGCTCTGTGAATGCAATAATACGCTTTTTTTGACAGATAATGAATTGTATTTACCTGCTTTAGAAACATTCCAGTAAAAACTGTTAATAGGAATTAGAAGTGAAAAGAGGAAACAATTACATTTTAAAGCATCCGTGTGAAAAAAAAACCTGGAAAGAGACCAGGATCAGGGGGGATAAACTTGGGGAGAGATTGCTGAGAGGCATTCCAGTGAAATATTCATGGGATATATCGTAAATTACATCGGGAGAACAGACCACAAATGCAGAGTATATGTTGTCTTTTTTCATACAGCTGAATACAAAGGGAAAACAATAAAATAATCAGAAGGAAAAAAAAGCAGCAACTGAAAAAAGCTCTTGCCATAGATATTCTTGTGATACCACATCACATTAAAATTCCAAGCGTTACGTTATTCTCCTGACATCTGAAAATAAATCATGAAAGTAATTCAGTCAAACTGACAGATAATGATTATTTGTAGTGCAAGCTTATATTTTGAAATTATTCGTTTCAGCTTTTTTGAATGGAAGTACCCCAAACCAGAAGTGTCACCCATAATTCAAAATGTAGCAGGAAAAAGGAAGATAGCCAACCTAGCTTTATCCCAGCATCCTTTCACCACCCCATCTCCTCACACTTAAATATTTCCTGTCCCAACCTGGGGGGAGTACACTGGGTTCAGACCAAATTCCGAGTTTGGAGCCCTCCCCTCGGACAGCACGGCAAATATGCATTCAGCAATGCTATAATTTGTGTACTATATAGTAGGGAAGTGTTCGATTTCGATGCAGTGCATTGCTTATATACACAAGGGAAAATCAATGACAAGCCAAAACAAGGCAAACTACAAGCTAAAAGACTACATGACACTATAATATAATAAAATGTGCTTAAAGGGATAGTTCAACCAAAAATGAAAATTATTCCATGATTTACTCACCCTCAAGCCATCCTAGGTGTATATGACTATCTTCTTTCAGATGAACACGATCGGAGATATGTTTAAAAATATCCTTTAGTCCTCCAAAAGGCCTTCTGAATCGAACTGATACCTTTGTTTAAGACAAGTATTCTTATTTAAAACTTTATTAAGTAAAATAACAAGCTTCCGGCGTGACAGCCATTCGCATTCGACATACGTCCAAAAAGCGTTAACTTCTGCGACATAGTACACAATGCCATGATGTTCTACCAAAGTCCCTTTAAGACAAGTCATTTCACTCGGTGGCCATCTTTGAAATGCCTCTCAGGCATTCAAGTGCAGCTCCTATCTCTTTGAATGGGGAAACATCAAATTCGCTAAAGCTGTTTGCCAAGCTTTCGATTACATTTCATATCTGAAATCACCAATGAAATCTGACAACATCTGTCTCATACATTTTGTTTCTAAACGCTCGAAAAATGACAAAAAACTATTTTTCAAGCTGGATCAAGCTAATGCACAGTCCTAAATGTGCGTCTCGTGTCTTATTTCGGAGGCGCGCGTCTGACTGTTTCTATAGAAACCGGAGCTTCTAACGGCTGCTGCAGTGACGCGATGACTTTACCAATCGGTGATTGGTTCTTATTTAGAAGGCGGGACTTATTTCACCATATTGCGCGTTGCACTTTCTCCCATTCATAATAATACGAGTGACGCGTCTTGTGTTATTCTATAGTCTTTGGTTCTACACAATTGCTGCATCCCAATTCGCCTACTTATACTACGTTCTAAAAGTATGTACTGTTTTTGTAAAAAAAAAAAAGTACATACTTTTGAGTGTGTAGCAGAAGAGTATGCAAGCTTTGGGACATACTACCTCAACATAATCGCGTCTTTAACAGACGTTCTGTCGCTTTAGTCAAAGTCCCTTTAAGACAAGTCATTTCACTCGGCGGCCATCTTTGAAACGCCTCTCGGGCATCCTGGGCATCATGCCCTATCTCTTTGAATGGGGAAACATCAAATTCTCCAAAACTGTTCGCCAACCTTACGATTACATTTCATATTTGAAATCACCAATGAAATCTGACAACAGCTGTCTTATAAATGTTTTATCCAAACGCTCGAATCATGACAAAAAACAGTATTTTTTAGGCTGGATCAAGCTAATGCGCATGCGCAGACCTAAATGCGCGTCTCTTCTGCTTTAGTTAGGCAACCTGTAACTGTTTAAACTACCCTGTCAATCATCTTGTCACAGTTAAAATCCTCCACGTTGAATTAAATTTAATTTCCTACCGTTTCTGAGAGAAATGTAGTCGCACGTTTATCTGCCAGTCAGAGAACTCTCCTCATCTTTGCATAATAATGCATTTAAAAGTTAATGACCAAACACATCGTTATAAAAGTTCACAATGCTGTTGCAGATGAAATATAATGTGGATAACATTTAATAAATATCTTTTCGTCAGGTTAGATACTGATTATTAATCATTCAAGCTCCTTTATCTTAACCGCTCTGCAACCGTCGGTCTCGCACATCCGTCATGTTTGTAGTTTTTTAACACTTTTTATTTGTATTTGTAGTTCTAATCGAATCCTCGTCCACAGCGCAATGTGTTATTGGCAATATTAGCTGTTAAAAGTGTGCACGGATCTGCACTTCGAATTCTAACCGGAAAAAGTAGACCATCCGGGTGTCTTTGGAATACTCATTTCAACATACTACAATTTGGGACACACTAATTCTTTTTTCGAATACTATTTAGGACGGATAGTATGCGAATTGGGACGCAGCAAATTACATGACATGGCTTGACCTCGAGGTTGACCTCGTTGCTATGGATGATGTCAACACGCTTACTAGCTATGCCCACAGTGATTGGCTGATAGAGGAGGGGTCTCTGTCAGTGATATATTCTTAGAAATATTGTAAAATGAGGTATTATGTTGCCATATTCAAATAAAGATTTTAAAATAAAAAGTTGTTATATTTATATAAAGATTTTAAAATAAAAATGTTGCCACCGACTCCTCACTACTCTGGGTTTGGGCTAAATTGCAAGCTCAGAGCCTCGCCTAGGACAGCACAGGATCAGGAAAGACTCACAGGCCGGAATTCAAACTTGGGTCACCCGAGCTGCCCACAAGCCTATCGGCGGCAACAATAGGATATTAATTTCAACTTGACAGCATTGTTTTATTCTCCATCATTCAATACATTTTGCCTGTAGCCCTGTACATAAATGAAACTTTGTCATGTCATCGCAGATTGAAATCTATACAGTGGGTACAGAAAGTATTCAGACCCCCTTAAATTTCTCACTCTTTGTTATATTGCAGCCATTTGCTAAAATCATTTAAGTTCATTTTTTTTTTCAGATAAATGTACACACAGCACCCCATATTGACAGAAAAACACAGAATTATTGACATTTTTGCAGATTTATTAAAAAAGAAAAACTGAAATATCACATGGTCCTAAGTATTCAGACCCTTTGCTCAGTATTTAGTAGAAGCACCCTTTTGATCTAATACAGCCATGAGTCTTTTTGGGAAAGATGCAACAGGTTTTTCACACCTGGATTTGGGGATCCTCTGCCATTCCTCCTTGCAGATCCTCTCCAGTTCTGTCAGGTTGGATGGTAAACGTTGGTGGACAGCCATTTTTAGGTCTCTCCAGAGATGCTCAATTGGGTTTAAGTCAGGGCTCTGGCTGGGCCATTCAAGAACAGTCACAGAGTTGTTGTGAAGCCACTCCTTCGTTATTTTAGCTGTGTGCTTAGGGTCATTGTCTTGTTGGAAGGTAAACCTTCGGCCCAGTCTGAGGTCTTGAGCACTCTGGAGAAGGTTTTCGTCCAGGATATCCCTGGTGCTGCCACCACCATGCTTCACTGTTGGGACTGTATTGGACAGGTGATGAGCAGTGCCTGTTTTCTCCACACATACCGCTTAGAATTAAGGCCAAAAAGTTCTATCTTGGTCTCATCAGACCAGAGAATCTTATTTCTCACCATCTTGGCAAACTCCATGCGGGTTTTCATGTGTCTTGCACTGAGGAGAGGCTTCCGTCGGGCCACTCTGCCATAAAGCCCAGACTGGTGGAGGGCTGCAGTGATGGTTGACTTTCTACAACTTTCTCCCATCTCCCGACTGCATCTCTGGAGCTCAGCCACAGTGATCTTTGGGTTCTTCTTTACCTCTCTCACCAAGGCTCTTCTCCCCCGATAGCTCAGTTCAGCTATAGGAAGGGTTCTGGTCGTCCCAAACGTCTTCCATTTAAGGATTATGGAGGCCACTGTGCTCTTAGGAACCTTAAGTGCAGCAGACATTTTTTTGTAACCTTGGCCAGATCTGTGCCTTGCCACAGTTCTGTCTCTGAGCTCTTCAGGCAGTTCCTTTGACCCAGGGCCGGCCCAAGACTTTTTTGGGCCCTAAGCAGAATTTTATTTGGGGGCCCCTCGTTAGAATAACTTAA
Organism: Megalobrama amblycephala; assembly: GCF_018812025.1. Taxonomy (NCBI): domain Eukaryota; kingdom Metazoa; phylum Chordata; class Actinopteri; order Cypriniformes; family Xenocyprididae; genus Megalobrama; species Megalobrama amblycephala. The sequence continues at coordinate 20,416,107 of NC_063057.1, read as the reverse complement.
GATAAACAGTATCTTATTATATAAAAAATAAATGTTAATTTACAAAACGCACAATATTAAATCACATACTTAAATAAAGACATAAAATGAACAGATCAGGTGGATCTGTAACAAGATAACAATAATAAATGTATTAACATTAAAGGAATAGTTCACCCAAAAATGAAAATTCTGTCATTTCCTCACTCTCAGGTTGTTTTAAACCTGAATGAGTTTCTTTCTTCTGTTGAACATAAAAGTTATTTTGAAGAATGTGGGTAACTAAACAGTTGCTGGTCCTCATTGACTTCTATAGTGTATTTTTTCTATTAAGTCAATGGGGACCAACAACTGTTTGGTTACCCACATTCTTCAAAATGTTCAGCAGAAGAAAGAAGTTAATACAGGTTTGGAACAACATGAGAAAGAGTAAATAATAATTTTTCATTTTTTGGGTGAACTATCCCTTTAAGGACAAGCCTGGACCTGCACGCATGTAACAAAAAGACACATTCATTTTTTCTCAAATGATTACTTTAGACATAACCAACTGTGTTTATGTAAACCTAGTGAGTATTTGACAATATTAGCGCAATCAGACGTAATCGGGCGCTGTTTGCCAGGCTTTTAGTGTGCATGCGCTTCAAGTTTCTGCTCTTAGAAAAAGCGCATGTCAGAACAGCATATGAATGAAATGTTTAACCGGCAAGGCTTTAAAGCATATGCAAATAATGAACTTTTGTGACTGTGAATAAGTGCAGTGTCCCGTGAGTGTAACTCTATTGCTGCGTTAACATGTGATGTAGGGCTGCACGGTATTGGAAAAAACTGACATTGTGATTTTTGTTTTTCTGCAATATATGTTGCGATATGAAATAAATTTAACAGATTACTTGAATAGCTCTATTTGGAAAGAATAATTCTAGAACGATTGGGGTGATTTAAATGACATAAATGAGTGTTTTATATTTTTCAGGTAAGTATTCAGATTCAGAAAATGAATAATCAAATGTAAAATAACACTGCATAGTCTTCACTGTATGAATTGAATATAATTAATCTGTTAAAGCAAATTTTCTCTTTGTATTTTGTTGTTTGTTAACATTCATGAAACAGAAAGCAGCAAGCCTGCTGTGACTTTAAGACACATCCGTTTTCTTTGTTTGCATTACCTAAGCCATAAGAAACTGTGTTTACAAGGACATTTTGACATAATTCTGCGTGTATATGTCCGTTCAAACACAAATATGCGGAACTGGTCTGAAAGCAATTCGGTGTTCATGTGCGTCTGCGCGGCTCCGTGTGACAGGACCTAAACACGTGTAACTTTGGTTAATCATTGCAATTCCTTTGATATGACTATCGTGGATACGCACATCGCAATATCGATGCTAAAACGATGCATTGTGCAACCCTAATGTGATATGAATGTACGTCGAGTTGTACAGTATTATTGGGACGGAGGCACTAGAACTGAAATTGATCAAGCTGTCATTTCATATGCTCTTGGGGGCCCCCTGGTGGCTACGGGGGCCCTAAGCAGCCGCTTAGTCCGCTTATGCCTTGGGCCGGCTCTGCTTTGACCTCATGATTCTCATTTGCTCTGACATGCACTGTGAGCTGTAAGGTCTTATATAGACAGGTGTGTGGCTTTCCTAATCAAGTCCAATCAGGATAATCAAACACAGCTGGAGTCAAATGAAGGTGTAGAACCATCTCAAGGATGATCAGAAGAAATGGACAGCTCCTGAGTTAAATATATGAGTGTCACAGCAAAGGGTCTGAATACTTAGGACCATGTGATATTTCAGTTTTTCTTTTTTAATAAATCTGCAAAAATGTCAACAATTCTGTGTTTTTCTGTCAATATGGGGTGCTGTGTGTACATTAATGAGGAAAAAAATGAACTTGATGATTCTAGCAAATGATTTTAGCAAATGATTTTAGCAAATGGCTGCAATATAACAAAGAGTGAAACATTTAAGGGGGTCTGAATACTTTCCGTACCCACTGTAAATCAAAATATTTATTGCATTTTTGAAAAAAAAAAAAAAAGGGTCAGCACCCAAGGATCACCTATTGCCTCAATGCATACAGTGTCTTTGTGCAGATTGCTGAGGCAGATTGCCAGCAACAGCCAGTTTAGGATTGTTTGTGATTTGGGGCCCTATAATACACCCGGCGCAATGCGACGCAAGGCGCAGCGCAACGTGTGTTTGCTAATTTGAGTCCGGCACCGTTCGCGTTTTCCCGTTCAGCGCCACGTCCTTAAATTAGTAAATGCATTTGCGCCAGTTAGTGCGCCCATGGGCGTGCTGGTCTAAAAAAGAGGTGTGTTCAGGCGCATTGCACGCGCATTGCTATTTTAAGGAGCTGAAAATAGACTGCGCCATAGAACAACTCAAACCTGGTCTAAAGTCTAAAGTCAATGGGGCAATGTTTTTTTTGTTAGAGCGCGTTGGTAGAAACTGCGCCTCTGGGCGCGTCCACAGTGCGCGTTGACTTTGCTTATTACACACAGGGATGCGCATCACACAAACATGCCAAATATTAAAAATAAAAGGATTACAGTGTAAAAGAATATTATTGTGTAGGCTACATAAATATAAAAATGTAATGATGAATAGTCATTGCGTGTATTAGAATTAGGCTACCTATTTTCAATTCAGCCTATTACTACTTATAATGATGAACGAAATTGGCGAATTAATTGAACAATCGTGCCAATACACACACATATATATTAACTGACTCATCGCGTGTACGCCATGTAAATAGCAATCCGCCATGGCGCGAGCGCATCTTGCTCTTAAAGGGAATGGGAGATGACACTCTGATTGGTTTATTGAACGTTACGTCCATTACTCATTTAGAGAATAGGGACAACCCATTTCAAAAATGCGCCCCGGCGCACGGACCGTTTTTCCGTCGTTAAAATAGCAAAAGTGGATTTGGACACGCCCTGAGTGCACCTGCGCCGTGCGCTTTACACTTTGCGTTTAGATCGTTAAAATAGGGCCCCAGGTCTTAGTGACTTACAGTAGGAGTCCTCTTGACTACCCCTAACTTTTCACAGATTTAGCAGCTGGTTTTAGTGCTAAAATGCTTTGTGAAACACTATTAGTGCAAACATTTAGGAGTCCTAAAAGGAGGACTGACATGCCCATTATTTTTTAAAAGTTTCTCCTAAATCAGCAACTTAGGAACTACATTTAGCCTTAAGATGTTTTGTGAATACGGCCCCAGTTTTCTGTATCTGCTTCAGTAAATTTTTAAGCAATTAACAGTTGCTGTTAACAGTCATTACTGTGATCACCAGCTACACACAGCGTTTTGAACTTCCTTAGAAACGCTGATCTGTTCCTAACCCAACATTAGCATCATTAACATGTTGTTGCCATAAAGACAGAAGGTTGTTTTGTTTGTGGCACTTGTGAAACATCACAACACCTGTCAACGTTTCTGTCATACAACACAATCTCACACAACAGGGAGAAAGATTTAAAGAACAATGCCAGGAGACTATTTTGGTTACTTTTCCATATTCTTTTCCTTTGACACAATATTTTTTTTTACAGAGTGAGCTTTCATTTGACTCCTGCTTGAAATGCTCTGCTCAAGCTCCGTCTAAATGAGCTACAATTACAGGCCAATTTAGAAGTCAATGATTTATTTCTGAGACTGTTATGTTATTTCAGTGTCATTTGTGTGTGTGTGTGTGTTTTCACATCCCAAAATCATGAGAGTGATCAGCTCATTCACTACTGTGCTTGCCAACAGTAGGGAAAACGTCAGTGCCTCATGATATTTTTATGGTCATGCTGTTTTCTTTTATTTTTAATGAATATTTCTCCTGAATAATAGAAAAAGGAAGTATTTTATGGAAAGGATCAACTAAATGGCCTTTTTCCAGTCGCTGCTGTCGGAATGTGGTAATAATGGAAGTGTCTCTAAATATAAATGACAGTATTATGAAGCAATGTTTTTAAATTCCTTATTTTCCCTCTGAAGAAGAACCACACTTAATATACTTTAATATTTTATACACACTTTAATATCTTGTTCTACTATGTCTTTAAGCACTGAAGCTAAATTGGAAACACAACATAATTAATGCACATGCAATGTAATTAATGTGAAGATCTTGACTCAAAACTGCATAAATCCTGAGAATATACATTGAATATTTTCATGTAATCAGTGTGAAAGAATAACAGCCGATGAGTGTTTCAAGTGCCTTGGCATCATTATAGACTGATTAACTGTTTGTTTAAATACAATTATTGCTCATTAGACCACGGTTTAATGCTTGAAACTGGTTAACGACACCTTGGATACAATCAATGCCACATACACATCTGTTAATCATTGTAAAAACTAAATTTTGTTCCCTTAAAACTGCTCAATAATCGGAAATTAATGCATGCCCGAGGTTAACAGCTACTCAGATTTGGGTTTGCACTAAATGTCAATTATTCCTGACTTTAACATTTTAGCTTTTACTCATTTTATGAATATTTTGGATGCTTTTAAATATTACAGAGCAAAGATATTACATTAATATCATATTTGATGAGTCTCCTTCCTTTTACAATATATTAACAGGCTGTTCAACGGAAGATAAACATAGTTCCTGATCTTAATTAGACACAAACCTCTTTGAACACTTTGAGCTAAAAGTCTTCTCAGTTAAACAGTATTAATTTACCGTTGCTTGATATCCTAAATGCATTTGCTACTTCACCATGGAGATGTTGAAATAGTTTCTAATTCTTAACATCCTCAATTGTCTCCTGCTAATGTTAATGCAAATCAGTTTTTCTGGAAATGTTAAAAACCTCCTTGGGTAACAGTGGGTGTCTGTGAGTAACTGTGATTAATGTCCCAATTAAATGTGTGTTGGGTGAATCTGTCCTCTGGAATTTAATGAGTCCGTTTTCAAGTCTGATCACTTCCTTTTTCGCCTGACCTCTGATTCGGAGCGCTTATGTGCCCTGCATGAAATTATGAGAAATGAAGATTAATTTCCAGCGTTATGAGTCAGAGTAAAGCCTTTAAGCTGGAACATAAATATGATCTCAACTAGATTTTACTTTTTCTGAGTGGTGCTTGCTTCACTGTAAACCCTAACACTTAAAATTATTAATTGGTTTGAGTTGGACAAACTTAAATTAAACAAAGTAGTTCAGTCAAATTAACTTTTATGAGTATTTAGCACTTTCTTTTTCTTTCAAGTTCACAGAACTGATATATTTTAAGTAAACTGAACTGTTTCAGTGTTTTCAGTTTTATTAACTTTTTTTTAATTATTATTTAGACTAACTTAAGTTTAACTGAAACTGGACTGGGATTTCTATTCCCAAGCATGCAATGCCTATGGCACTCATAAGGGAGAGTAAATGCTAAAATTAAGTGTTATATAATGTTTTTGTTCAAAATTAATGTTAAGTGGGAGATTAATGTGGGTTTTTAGAGAGTTACCATCATTACAAGAGGTGCATGCAGCTTGGTTGGAGAGCAAGTATGTTAAATGCTTTATATTGCTAATTCCGCAAGTGCTATACCATGTTACTATTGTTAACTATACTATACTATGCTATACTATTGTTAACATGTTAGCAAATTAGCAAGTTAGCATTTTCAGAACTAACTTGTTATAGCTAGCTATGTTTACATTAATAAAATGTAATCACATTGAGATTACATTATAATTTTAAGTTAAATGTATGAATTAGTGTACTCAAACATTTCAAGTTAAAGGATTAGTTCACTTTCAAATTAAAATTTCCTGATAATTTACTCACCCCCAAGTCATCCAAGAAGTCGAAAAGAAATTAAGGGTTTTGATGAAAACATTCCAGGATTTTTCTCCATATAGTGAATGGCCTCCAAACGGTCAAAGTTTGAACTAAATTGTCATATACAATATGCTAGTGCAAGTATATAACAATTAGTTCAAACTTTGACCTGTGGAGGGCAGTAATACACTTAGTAGTGTCTACACTGCCGGAATTCTAATAGAGAAGAAGAAGAGAGCTAGTTCAAGGTGAGCATTTATGGTAAAAATGTATACATTTTTTAAATTTTTTTTAGAAAATGAGTGATGGTTTCTCTAGATAAGACCCTTATTTCTCGTCGGGGATCATGTAGAACGTTTTGAAGCTGCACTGAAACTGTAATTTTGACCTTCAACTGTCTGGAGGCCATTGAAGTCCACTATAAGGAGAAAAATCCTGGAATGTTTTCATCAAAAACCTTAATTTCTTTTCGACTGAAGAAAGAAGGACATGGACATCTTGGATGACATGAGGGTGAGTAAATTATCAAGAAATTTTAATTTGAAAGTGAACTAATCCTTTAAGAACAATTAAAATGTATGAATACAAAATAAAAATCTGCCAGTTCTGCTTACTTAAACTTTGCATTTCTTAACTTAAAAATTTTGAGGCAACTGATTACTATAATTTTTTTGAGTTTTGCCTACTTATTCAGGTTTACAGTGTTGTGTAAAACTCACTGCTATGATGCTTGGGTTTCCAGAACGTTGTTATGTGGTTGCTAAAGTGTTCTTATTCTGAGCCTTACAGCAAAAAACAAAGCATTTGCTGATTTGTAAAGTCTCTCTAGTGTTTTTGCTCTAAGGATATCGGCCATTTTTCTTTGTTTCCGCTCTCATGGGAAAGTTGTGGGAGTTTCTAAAAAGATTGAAGGGAAAGTTGGTAGAGAACATGGAACAAAAATAAATGGAGAAGCACCGATGTGTGGCCTAGAAACACAGTCTCATTTGACTAGAGCCCAAGGTCCTGCTGAAATACATCTGGGATTTGATGAGCTCCTCTAAATGACAGTGGATATGTGCTGTTAATGCTCATGTCTGTGTTTTAGAAGAGATCTTATGTTTTATGGATTTATGCAAATTGAACACGAATGTAGCCGTACAGGAGAAGCTGTTTTTTTTTGTTTCTTACAGCGCATTATGACTCCCCACGCAGAGCACAATGCCTGGCAGTTATTCTAAACGAATGATGATGAACAAAATGAACTGTTTGTAATCAAATGATAACGATGTGTCTACCGAAGGGAAATATGCTTAAAATGTGCTGTTATCCTCTTCCACTCTTTCTTCTCTCTAGAGCGGGGTATTTGCCCCAAAACGTCCCCCTGCAGATGATCTCATATTTGTCTCAGGAGACTGAGTTTTTGCCCTGGCACGCTGCTAGTCGAGCTCTTTACCAGCTGGACAAACTCCTGGACCGCACTGAAGACCACAGCCTGTTCAGCGTGAGTCTTTTGTTGTCTGTTGTATTTTAACCTTGACTAGTGCAATAAGAAAGACACAGATGATATCTAGCAGCAAGTCTCAGATGACTCGACAGATCGAACTTCAGACTTCCTCTGATGCTCATACAAAACAACAGTTCACAATGTTTCCAGACACAATGTGTCTCGTACATACGAAAAACAGTGAAATCTCCAGCATTGGTTGTGATTTATTGGCTATGTTCAGAATAGCATACTACCATACTACTTATGCAATTTCTGCAGTAAACAGTATGCATGTTGTGATGAGTATGCAAATTTTCTGCATGTGTGGAATTACCAGATGACCTACATGTATATATAATGAGGGCACACTATGTGAAATAGTGTTTCCCACAATGCAATGCACTTGACTCAATCTCCAATTTCCAGTGTGAAGAATGAAACCTGCACAATATCAACTGTCATTTTTATCTGCTTTTATCTCTGAGAAATGCTAATCATTTTTACAGAATATGCATTATATAACCATTCTTTTTTTGTATTTATAAATAGTATGCAGTGTTTACTGTTCAGTGTGCAGTATGCTAGTATTTAATTCTGAACACAGCCTAACATGACAGTGTAAGTTGTCAGTCTCTCTGTTTCTCCGGCTTCTGTTTTACGTGTCCACCTGCATTCATATAAATGTATCACTTTGTTATTCAGAATAGCACTCACACGCCTACCCACAATCCCTCAGTGCGCATGAGTCATTTCTGCCCCTCCTCTGTAATGGACGACCATTTAGTGTCAGCATTGAGTGTGTGATGAATTTAATAGCATCTTCTCTCTGTAACTCTCCTTTATTGTGTTTACTGTGAGATAGAGCAGATGTTTAGCATGTAATGCAAGACAGGAAACAGCTGGAGCAAATTAGTCAGGTGCCTTCAAATCATGTGACCAGGTGTCTCAACCGTAAATCCAAACCTGTGTGTGTGTGTGTGTTGCATAACTAATTGCCAAACAATAACACATCACTCAGTTTTTGTAGTAAAAGCTTGACAGACACACCTGATCAGCTGTATGGTCCACCGCAATATGGAAAACAATGTCCTCTACTGCTGCACCAGTGTTTATGTGCTTTTCTCAGTGTAAGTGTGTGTTAAGAATTGAATCGCGCATAGCAGGGTCTAATTGCGATCATTCACTCGTCTCAGTAAGAGGGCATGAAGGAGAGCAGTCATGCTAAATTAGCCATGCCATTACCTGCTGTGACATTTCCCTCAACCGTATGGCGAGTCAAAGCACACACACACTCTTTGGGTTTCCATGTTTTATGGGCACATTCCATAGACGTAATGATTTTTATACTGTAAAAACTGTATATTCTATGCCCTAACTCTAAACCTACCCATCACAGAAAACTTTCTGCATTTTTACCTTTTCAAAAAGTATGATTTATCAAAAAATATCCCCACAAGGACAAGGATTTTGGATATAGCCACCTTTTGGGGACCTATAGGGTTTAAAATCAATACAAAACAACACAATATATTCAGATTCGATCTCTCATTCCCTTTAAACAAGGCAGCAGCTTCTGTTAGTCAAATCTTGTATAATTATTTGATCAGACAGTTACATATGTAAATATTCCACTGTATTAAAGCTGAAAGCTCATTCATAAAATCTTAAACATTTCTAAATGACCCATTTTTGCTGCTTAGTTTTCATAAATGGTCTGGATGTAGTTGGGAGTGAGCTTTATACATTTACAAAGTACAAGTACGAGTACTACATACTGTTATTTCAAGAGAAATGTAAATCCTGGTCTGAACTTAGCAACCATGACTCTGCCTCTTGTTTTGTTTTGCACTTTTGTTTGGTTTTGCTTTACTTTGTTTTATTGTTTTTGTTTTGCTTTTTGTTGTTTTGTTTTGCTTTAATGATTTTCTTTGTTTTGTTTTGCTTTTGTTTTGTTCATCAGGACTATGTTCTAAGACAGGTGGAACCAAAGTATCACAAGTTGGGCTGGCCAACCACTTCCCCTGACGGCTCCTTCATGCAGGCGGCTTATCAGGCCGAGTGAGTCTTGAATTTCATCTTTCTTGAATTATATATTACAGTTATACACTTATATGTCGTCTAAGTAAGGACAATGAGTTGCAAAGTGTAAGCCAGATATTTTCCACCCCAGAGATGGGAATGACCTCAGTAGACATGTATTTAATTTTTCATTTTCCCCTTCCTCCATCTTTAACTTCCTGCTGCTGTACTTCCCTCTTTCCTCCTCAGAGAGCTACAAAGAGAGGTGATCATGCTGGCCTGCAGTTTTGGAAGCAAACACTGTCACCGCCAAGCTGTGTCTCTCATTTCAGACTGGATTTCCAGCAACAAGAACAGGTGAGCAAATTTACAGAGTGACACACACACACACTGGTTTCCATATTTTAAGGTGACTTTCCATAGATACAGTGGTGGTCAGAATTATTGGCACCCTTGGTAAATATGATCAAAGATGACTGTAAAAATAAATCTGCATTGTTTATCCTTTTGATCTTTAATTCATAAAATTAGCAAAAGTCTAACTTATTAGCACCCTTTTATTCAATAATTTTTGCAACCTCCTTTTGCCAAGATAACAACTCTCACTCTTCTTCTATAATGCCTGATGAGTTTGGAGAACACCTGAAAAGAGATCAGAGACCATTCCTTCATGCAGAATCAGATTCCAGCTCCATGTTGGTGCTTCTTCTCTTCAGTTCACTTCACTCATTTTCTTTAGGGTTCAGGTCAGGGAACTGGGATGGTCATGGCAGAAGCTTCATTTTGTGCTCAGTGAATCATTTTTGTGTTGGTTTTGATGTTTGTTTTGGATCATTGTCCTGATGGAAGATCCAACCACGGCCCATTATTGGATTTCTAGCAGAAGCGGTCAGGTTTAGAATTTTTATCTGTTGGTATTTGATAGAATCCATGATACCATGTATCTGAACAAGATGTCCAAGACCTCCAGTAGAAAAATAGGCCCACAACATTTTTCTGATCCAGCAGTATATTTAACCGTGGGAATGGGGTACTTTTTATCCATGTGTGCACCAAACCCATCTGGTGGGTTTGCTGCCAAAAAGCTCTTTTTTTAGTTTCATCTGACCACAGAAGCCGGTCCCGTTTGAAGTTCCAGTCTTGTCTGACAACTGAATATGCTGGAGATTGTTTCTGGATGAGAGCAGAGGATTTTTCTTGAAACCCACCCGAACAACTTATGGGGATGTAGGTGCTGTTTGATATTTTATTTTTAGGCTTTCTGAGACTTCAAGACTCAACTAATCTCTGCAATTCTCCAACTGTGATCCTTGGAGAGTCTTTGGCCACTCTAAATTTCCTCCTCACCGCGCATTAGGACGATTTAGACACACGTCCTCTTCCAGGCAGATTTGTAACATCTTTAGTTGATTGGAACTTCTCAATTATTGCCCTGATGGTGGAAATGGGGATTTTCAATGCTTTAGCTATTTTTTTTACACTTTCTATTTTGTGAAGCTCAACAATCTTTTGCTGCACATCAGAACTATATTCTTTGGTTTTACTCATTGTGATGAATGATTAAGGAAATTTGGCCTTTGAGTTTCCTCATGTTTATACTCCTGTGGAACAGGAAGTCTCGGTAGGACAATTTCATGTTCATGATCACCCTGGTGTGCTAAAAAAAAAATGTAAATATGAATGGGAATATACTTCAGAGATATTTTACTCATAAAATATTCTAGGGGTGCCAATAATTGTGGCCAAAATGTTTTGGAGAAAAACATTTATTTCATAATCTGATTTTCCCCCCACTTTCAGTTCTTTTCCTTCAATGAAATCATTATGCATTTTTACATTTTCAGAAAACATCATTCTGTATGATTTATAAGCTGTTTTCCTCATGGGGACCAAAAATATATACTAAGGTCAATAGTTTATGGTATTACCATCCTTGTGGGGACATTTTTTGTCTCCACAACATAGGGTTTACCAGTAACGTTGATTTACAAGCAGTGACCAGAATCAAACTCGCATAAATGTGCGCAGAACCTGATTTTGCCAAGTGCAACATGTTCCTGGATCAACATCTTTGATTCTGGAACAACATTGCAATCAATCAATCAGATTTGAGGAACAAGTTTATAGTTTATGTCAAGTTTAGGCTTACAATCAGGCTCATTGCTATTCACTTATCATTTCCCTCTGATTTTAGGGAACTTATGGGTAGGGTTAGATTTAGGGTTTATATAGTTAGGACTAAATTTTCAGACAGGAATGTTGTTCCAGTATCAACAAAATATGTTGACCCAGGAAAGCATCTAACTCTGCGAAATCAGGATGTGCTGAATGTGCACAAAAATTTTATTTAACTCAATCATGAACACATAACTAATCTAAACAAACACATACACACAATCACGCATACAAGGGTAAAATGGAAAGCGAAAGTGAATGAATCTGAACTAGAATCAGGCTGAATACAGGCAAGCTATAGAAAAGAGTCATTTAACCATTTGAACAGAACCATCAGTTTCTTATTTAAAAGCACATTGTTAACAAAGGGTCTACAGCTTATACTAAACCTCTGTTTAGCTAGTTAAATGTACGATAATTGCAATGCCTAAGCCATTGAACAAGCATCCGCATGCAGTCTCAGGAGAAAGTCTTGATGGTTCAGTAAGTCGATGGTGTTGAAGTTGCAATCAATGTCTTGCACACTGAATGAAGAATTGATGATGAACTTGTGATATTAGCCTGACTCAAACATTGTTGAGGAAGTTACAATAGTTGTAACTTGAGGCCCCTCTGGATGCACACTGTTGGAAAGGTCCCATGTTCGGACTGGATGTTCTCAGTCTTTTCACACGAACAGCAACCAGAAGAAGAAGAAGGAAGAGAAAAGAGCAGAAGAGAAAGGGTGCCCTTTAACTTCCACAGAGGTCACACCTCCAGGGGGTCAGTGAGCCAATGGTAACTTAAACTTTCGGAGGGAAAGTTTATGACCCTTTGTCTTCCAGCAAGGTGTTTTGCATATGTAATTGCAAACATTTATTAAACATTATTATAATATTATTATGCTGCATAGGTATTAACATATAAATGATCATTCAGATAATTAAAAGAGAAATTCACAGATACCAAACACGGTACAGGTGAGGTTACATTAACTAGTGGTTCAATCATAAAGCATGCATAAAACAGTATACAATACAAAATAATACTATACAGTAATCATACACACAGTGTCTTGGAAATATGCATGTTCATTCATAGAAGGTTTGCCTATGAATTAATGGAAAGAAGTCCTTTTTTATGGGCCTTATGAGTCTTTCCAATGGTCTGTGCCTTCGACAATTTTTTTTTTTATCTCGCTGGCGTGCTGTTCTGCCTTTTTGGTGGCTTGTCACAGACACTTTGGCAGAGTTTTGTTGTTGGGAGAGGCGGTTTGCTGATTATTCATTAAATATAATGAATAATTGTCTGACTGATTGGCCCAGCCACTACAACACACACACACACAGGTTTGTTTTTGTGAACTGTGGGGACATTCCACAGGCGTAATGGTTTTTATACTGTACAAACCGTATTTTTTATCGCCTTACACCAACCCTACACCTAAACCTACCCATCACAGGAAACTGTGCACATTTTTCATACTTTCTCAAAAAACTCATTCTGTATGATTTATAAGCCTTTTGAAAAATGGGGACATGGAGTAATGTCCTCATAAGTCACCCTCTCCTTGTAATACCCATGTCATACCCATGTCATTGTACAAATTTGTGTCCTGATATGTCACAAAAACACGCACAAACACACTTTTAGTCCTCACTCCTTTTAATTTTGAGTTAACAACTCACTTAAATCTCAACAATATTAAAATACAAATTTATAAGGATTGTTGGACATAAAATCAGTGTAATAACTAACATGATTACTGATCTTTTGTATATGACTAGGTGTGGTTAATGATACACATTCACAACAGATTTATTATAATTACTGCCATTTTATTGCTAAAATCATACAAATATTGTAACAAACAAACAAACAACAAAAAAAGGCTGGTTATTGTTTAGTATGTTAAGCCCTGCCAACACTCATACAGTAGGCGCTCTATTCCAAGTGTCCATGGAAACACACATTTGTTCATCTAATTTGTTTTCCCTGCTGCCCACAGCAATGTTCACATTGCATGTATGCAGTATCACACTGTCAAACACACCAAGCCGCTGGCAGGCACTAATGACCATAATGGAGAATAAACAGGATTGTGAGTGTGTGTGTGTGTGTGTGTGTGTGCGTGTGTGTGTGTGTGTGTGTGTGTGTGTGTGTGTGTGTGTGTGTGTGTGTGTGTGTTTGTGTGTCTGAAAAAATTGTCTTACCCTGCACAAGATATTGTGTTTGCCAAGTTTTTAGGAAAATATTTTTGTCTTTGAGCCAAACAGTTGGCCGTATGCCGTCAAACACATGAAAGACCACACACACAGTTCATCACACGTTGGCAACCTCAAACACATCGGATATTTGTTTGCTGGCTTCAAAATTGTGCCATAAAATTGACAGATAGAGACCTTAAATACACACACATATGCTTTATTACACATGTAATGTGTCACATATTGACTTTGGCTTAACATAATGTGCTTTTAATGACTTGTTGAGGTCTCTAACATGACTTGAGCTTCTCCGATAGCAGCGGGTTGCTCTGTTTAAAGCTTTTTTGCCTATATTCTTGCTTTCAACATGTGAAAAATACACACACAGCTGGATTCAGCCAGTGTTTGACCGGCTCAGTCAAAGATTTTCCACTCTTTTGCCCTGAAACGGCTCAATTGCTCCAGCAGTGGCTCTGTAATTATTACCCCGTGGAGTCCAGTGTGAGGTTTCTGATCATGTCTGAACAGACAGGAAGTCTCTATTCTGAACACAATCCCTCCTGCTAAACGTATCATCATGTGGACAGGTTAGTTTATTTTGTTGACAGAGCTCATGAAAGTGTACCTAAAATGCTTTAGTTTCTCACGTACGACTGTCACAGTCAGCAGATGGAAAGAAAATATTTCTGAAATGCATCTGCTAGAGTTGCTGCCTTTCTTTTTGACTGTTTATTATGCTCTTTTAACATCTTTTTAATACTTTTTGTCTGATACTATTAGAATTTTGACTACTTTCCTGTTCTTAATTGTCTTTCAAATTGTGCCATTTTGCTCTGACCTGACAGCAGACGTTTGGATCTGCCAGATGTGTCCTTCATTGTCCTTTCTTAAAAAAATGACCTCTAGTCCTGCTGGGATATTAAAAATAATATGTTTAGTTTGATATTCAGGGATGAGCAGCTCATAAAATAATGTGTTTGACCTTTATGTCTTTTTTATGGTTTAGGTGATGATAATGTCACAGGAATGACCCAGCAGTGTTTATGAGCTGCAAAGAAAGGTTTCAGATCACTGTACAGCCAAAGACAAACACTGACAAAACCTCCTTGTGTGCTTAATTGATTAAAAACAAGATACCACGGACTGAAAGAAAACAGGGCTGAAATTAATGTCAGATATCTCTTTAGAGGGAAACTGCTGAAGCTAAACTGTTTTTAGAGCAGTTTTAGTCTTGGTTTAAAAGAATAAATGCTTACACATTGTGCATTGTTTCAATAACAAAATCATCTCACAGATAGAATCTTTACAGAATATTATAAATGTGTTGCCTGCACACAGCCAGATATTAGAGCAAATCAAACCTTTATATTCAGGTTATATAATATCAGTGGTAAAAATTGGATTTATGGCTTGTGTTCTCTACCATTTTCATTCTGAAAATACCTTATAAAACTCATGAATTTTTCAGATATAACGGCAGCTAACGGAATATCACCAATATTTTTCTTTAACTGTGTTTCAGAATTCACTCAGACTTCCTGTCAGTGGCAGTCATAAACAAGAAATGCTAAAATTTCAGTCTATATGCTTCAATTGGATGTGACGTGATTTTATATCTTACTGGATGCGCCATTCTCTGTATTGCTACATTGAAAACTCCCAGAGGCTCTGACGGCTCATCCAGAATCAGCAGGTCTTTATTGCGCTTTGTTTGAGCAAATCAAAAGTTCAGTCACCATTTCGCCGCAGTTCCTCTAGAGGTTTAATGTTATTTCTTCTTCCTATTCGAATATTACATGCATCGCCTCACAGCCTGAGATACTTTTCTCTCTGTGTTGCTCTACTGTACACTGTTATTCTTTTCTGAGATTTATAATCAGATGATATCCTGGGTCCATTGAGAACTCTTACTTATGACCCGCATATCACTAGTCTATATATATTGCACTGTGCCTCACTTTGGGAGGCCTGCTGTGATGATTTGGGTCAAATTTTTATGACTTTAAAAAAGATTTTGTTTTAAGCTCTCAAATTAGATCAGCTTGGTGTTATTATAACATTTTGACAATGTTCAAAGTGATTCAAAATGATTGCAGACATCAGAAGGCCACTTGAACAATAGACATTTAGACAGTAGACAGAAATGGCAAAACAAAGCTAAACTTCTCACATAAGCATAAAAAATAAAACATGCAGAAATACATTCACACTGTTTTTAGTTGATTCTTCTGGAGGTGAAATGTTGACTTGTTATCTTTAAACAACTCTGAGGAATCTGCTGTAAAAAACAAAACAAAACAACAAAAAACTCTCTTCAGGAAAATGTAATTTCAGCTTGTGTATTCATTCAAATGTTTCGGTCAATCTTCTGTCCCACAGGATTCCACCTAATGTGCGGGACATTGTGTACTGCACAGGCGTGTCTCTGATGGATGAGGACGTGTGGGAGTTTATCTGGATGAAGTTTCACTCCTCTACAGCCATCTCTGAGAAGAAGGTTCTTCTGGAGGCCTTGACCTGCAGTGGCAACATCTTCCTGCTCAACAGGTCAATCAACACTCTTTCCCTTCATTGACAATGACATGATGAGGCAAAGAAAGTCAAATACCTTGTTACTGTAGCATAACACATTGATCAATCAGTTTCAGCTGAAAGGTTTAGCATCTAAAACAATTCTTCCAAATTACTATTCTATTGATAGCAAGAAGTATCCTGAAGTCTCTGGACCATGTATGGCACTCCTCTGACTATAACTCACTTCATAGTTGCTGTACCTCATGAAGTAATCCGATTCAATCCTTTCCACCACATCATGTCGCTCACACCAGCAGAGCTGCACTCACTCCTCTGACAGGGCAGTAAAAACAATGACTGCCATAGGAGCTTTTCCCACAATTCTCCATGGTGCCTTAAATCCTCTCCCAATTCAATAGCAGGATGAGGACGGTGACGGATTACACCCTGTCCAGGCCAGACGAGAATCTCACAGCCCACACATATTCTGAAGCAATTCCCTCAGGATTCACTGCGTGTTTGACATCTCCATTTATTGAGTTGCATTTGGTCGTTGTTTTATAGATGCACTGAGAGAAAGAAACTTGCCCAAATAAAGAGACCCACCATAACCCCTCTCTGCTGTGAGTGTTCAGCACTCAACAGGTTCATTCCTGTGGGAATCTTCAGTGTGAGTCTGTTGAGAGGGATGTGGTTTGCCTCGCCAGAGGAAGAAGATAAATAGCACTGTGCTTAGCAAGCACACATTTATATGCACTACATCCAAACATCTTCATCTTCATATTAAGTAAGATACTATTCATCATATTACAGTC
Organism: Megalobrama amblycephala; assembly: GCF_018812025.1. Taxonomy (NCBI): domain Eukaryota; kingdom Metazoa; phylum Chordata; class Actinopteri; order Cypriniformes; family Xenocyprididae; genus Megalobrama; species Megalobrama amblycephala. Next base: position 20,399,153 of record NC_063057.1, on the reverse strand, counting down.
AGCAAGGAAACTTTTCATTTTTTTGTATACTGGTAATTGCCTTCCTTGAAGGTAAAATCAATGAGTCTTTCAAGCTCTCAGTGATCCATGACTCATATGTCATACACAATACACCTTGATATAACAACTGAAAGTCAGGCACCTTAACCATGAATACAAAATCCTCTGCAGGAACCGCCAGCACTCCTCTATAAACTCTTGAAGGCCACCTTGCTTCTGATGTTGACTGAATGAAATGCAACATGTTCTCCAACCAATACGCCTATATAGGTCGTTTGTCACTTCCCTGAAATACGACCCATAGGAACGTTTACTAAAGTTGCGCCCCTATCGACAACAGGACACTTTCATTTTAATTCATGAAATACGACCCATAGGAGCATTTGCTAAAGTCGCACCCCTATTGACAACATGACACTTTCATTTTAATGCATTGTTCCCTTTTATCTGCGTCATATTTCGGGTTTTGTGTAGCTCAATTGGCAGAGCATTGCAATATATAACAATATGCAATCATGTGATCATGCGATCGTGGGTTCGATAGTGTATATGCACTATAAATCACTAAGGGTAGGTTTAGGGATGAGGTGGGTGTAGTCGTTAATAAAAAATGAGTTTAGCTAAATTGAAATAGTACAAATGGGGTAAAAAGTCCACACGTTGCATTTAAATGAACACGCATTTTGATTGGAATGTCCTGTTACTGACCTGGATTGTATAAAAAACAAACATAAATAACAACTGCCCAATTCACTGCAGAGTAAAACATGCACCTCAGCTCTCCTATTTCCACCAAAACCGTTTGTCGGGAGCTCCATGGGTTCAATATTCATGGTCGGGCTGCTATAGCCAAACCTTTGGTCACTCATGCCAATGCCAAACATTGGTTTCAATGGTGCCAGCAGTGGATGAGCTGTGGAAAATATAAAACATGTATTGTTCTCTGATGAGTCCACCTTTACTGTCTTTCCCTTATCCGTGGAAGTTACAGTGTGGAGAAGCCCCAAAACACCAGGACTGTTGCATGCCCAGTGTGAAGCATGATCAGCGATGGTTTGGGCTGCAATATCAGGGCATTCCCTAGGCCTGCTACTTGTGCTAGATCAGTGTGTCACTGCCAAGGACTACCAAACCACAGCACCCAATACTTCAAACATTGTACCCTAAAGGGGGTGCTACCAATACACACACCAAGACTTGTGATTCTGTCTCTGTTCTGCAAGAAGTATGGCTCAAAAACCCTCTGGTCATTGTGCAGGACTTGTATCTGTCATTCCCAAAAAGAATTTATGCTGTATTGGACACAACAGGAGGCCCTACACCATACTAACAAATTATTGTGGTCTAAAATAAGGTTTCTGTTTCATTGTCCAATCCCTGAAAACTTAGGGCTGACATTGAAGCTGTGAATATAATGCACACTTCCTTCTAACTTTAGTGGAAGTTACTGACAGTGTTGTAGATTCTGACCAGCTCATTCAAGTTCCAGTCAAGACCGAGATCGGAAGAGGGTTATGTTGAATCAAAATTAAGATCAGAAGAGGGTCAAGTTTGAGTTCGAGTTTGTCAAGACTGAGTCCACATGCTCCTGAATCCATGGTCTTGGACTCAGACTCGGACCAATAAAAGTATGGCCTTGGACTCAAGGACCAAAACCATGGAAACCACATCTTCATTGTCTTGGGCTTGTCATGGAGTGAGAAGCATGTGGTCTTGAATCGGACTTGACTATCCTCTGCTCTTGTTCCTGACTGGCCAAATCACTTTGTGATGATAGGTTTTTGTTTGTTTGTTTGTTTTTCTGGTTTCTAGGTGACTGAGGCAGATAATTTATGGCCATTAGCTGGTTGAAGCTTGTTAAGGTGGTTGATCAGCTGGACTAGCAGTCAATGAGGCAAAGGTCAATGTGGTTAGATCTGTTAAACATCCTGGCTGGTAGTTTGGATCTGGTTAAAATGGCTAACCATCTTCTAAAACACATCTTGGAATATTTGACTATCTTAACTTTTCTAGAAATGTGCATAGAAAAGGCCAAGAAACCTTTTTCCTCACAACACAACAATGATGTGGGGTGAAAGCAGCAGTAGTGATGTGGTGGTGAAAGTGCCAGACATCATTGTTAGAAAAGCACTGGCGCTAGCAACACTCACATGCTAATTAGAAACTGGCACCTAGTGCTACAATATATGGCATTAGCATGATGTGATAACCACACTGATGTGTGAAGAACCTGTAACTGAAACTGTAGCTCTTGACTGTCCTCTGAGAGTTTTTAACAGTTTTCATATCTGGTGCTGTACACTTCTTTTTTTCTTCCATCTTATTAATGAATTCCCATGAAATAAAGGTGTTTAGCATCTCTGGTCAGTGTGCAGGTAACAGGATTTCTGTCAGGACCACTATCGTCAAATATGATAGATAATGCATAGAGTTTGTATTGGCGGTATGGTTCTGTTCTGGGCAAGAACTCCCTGCGCATCCATGCAGCCTAGCATGGATAAGAGCAGGGAGAGCAGCAATAAACCCCCCAGGGTAAACAGAACAGGACCAACATGCAGATATCATTAAATGTCATGATTTAACATACATATTTTTCGAGAATTAGTCTGATTCAGGGGAAATAATAAGGCCAATCCTGACTGAAGAGAGGAGGAGCTGGGGATGGAGGAGGGTAATTTGCTCCTGAGAAATGCAATAGCTGCTCATAATACTGAGGAGCTTAAATGTAGATGCCGTAATAGGCGTCGTATTCCTATAGGTAGACGCAAGTAACCTGGGAGTCAGCTGATGCAAGCTTGACTGACGTGACCTGCCAGAACTGACGCTAACGCTAGATTTCTGTCAGGACCACTATCGTCAAATATGATAGATAATGCATAGAGTTTGTATTGGCGGTATGGTTCTGTTCTGGGCAAGAACTCCCTGCGCATCCATGCAGCCTAGCATGGATAAGAGCAGGGAGAGCAGCAATAAACCCCCAAAACAAACTATATGCTGATATCCCCCAACACGAACTGAGTGCGAAAATCTGAATGCCATTTTTCCTCAAAATGCAGTTACCTGAATTTTTTTTTTTTTTTTTTTTTTTTTTTATAAATAAATGGGGGAAGCTTACACCCGTAGCAGCAAATCTGATACAACAAGCATGTTGTAGCGCATTTAGTTAGCGATTTTTATATATCATATATGCTTACACCGTTAGCAGCAATCTAGTCGGGGAAGCATACACCAATTGCCTAATATAAAATTATTATTATTTTATTTTTATTTATTTATTTATTTTCTCTTCTCTCTCCTATTGGGGGAAGCTTACACCCCTAGTGGCAGCAATCTGTTACAACAAGCATGTTGTAAATCACAGACTAGTATTAACACTCTGAGGTCTGAAAACGCGCCGGCGCATTTTGCAGGTTTTTTTTTCACATTGCAGCAAAACAGACTTAAAATACTCCGTCATTTTTTGTCACAGAGACATAAGTAATATATCAATTGAAACTATAGAATATCTTCTTTTATTTGTATACACTCAGAGTAAAAACACAATGTTGTGCTTTTTGTAAAATAAAGAAAACTAACATGATGAGTGATTTCTCCTCTCCCTCTGAACAAAGTCCAATCTGATAGTTCTCAGAAAATGAACTGTAACTTAGTGAATACTAATCACAGAAAAATTAAACTTATGTCTAAAAAAACGTTAAGATGTCAGGTTTTAAATCATGTAAGTCAAATCGAAAACAAACCTTCTGTGTTTATGTAACAAAGAGAGCCATGTCAGAAGTCCGTGATTCAGCTCATTATCCGCTAATGCGGCCACGCCACGGAGCCAGCGCTATTCAGACTCAAATTCAGAGGCAATACATGCATTCATCGTCTCAATCGTGTATTTATTGTCTTGAAAAGTGTTTATCTGGATGTAAAAGTCATGGTTAGCGAGCTCTAGAAGACATTTTTTTTTTTTTTTTTTTTTAATTGAAACAACAGTAGGGGAATACAAAAACATTTGAATATATAAAACAAATCAAAATTCTGTATGTTATATCACAAATCAATCATGTTTCTATTACATTAAGTATCCTTTTCAACAGTTTAGATGTCTTAACAGCTTTTCGATTGTTCTGTATTGATGTTAGAGAGTCATAAAAAATCTTCAAATCAGTGGAAAATAGTCTACTATTTGGTACAGTCGATATACATTTTGCTTTATGTATATGATATTTTCCTAATAGAATAAGAAGTTTAACTATATTATCCATTTCCAATAAACCAGTATCACAATCCATAAACAAGACCATTACATCAGTTATAGTGACAAACTTGTAAAATAAGTCAAAAAGAAAAATAGAAACTTGGGACCAAAATATTTTTGTATAATTACAATTGAAAAATAAGTGTACAATTGTTTCAGTTTCTTCTTCACAAAAACTGCATAGTGGCGAAAACCCTTCTTTAAATTTACTAATAAAATTGTTACATGGATAATATCTATTTATTATTTTAAAGTGAGTTTCTTTGACTTTGTTAGGAATTACAAATTTATTTATATCTGACCACAAATTCTGAAAAACAAGGGAGTGATAATCCTGTTTCCACCTCACCATTGCCTTAGGTGAAACACTTTTTTCTTTGATTAATATTTTTCTGATATACATATTATTAAATTTTTTATCCCTAATGGAAAGGCCCTCAACAGTCAGAGCAGGAAGAGAACCAATTACAGGATTATACATCTTTTCGTTTTTTATAAGATAGAGTAGTTTTGGTGAGATACAATGAATGAGTTTTAAATATTCTTTAAAAGATATATTTGTCCCAAGATAATTAACTAAGTCATTATAATTATATAAGTCACCTGACTGATTTATTAAATCTGTAACAAAAATTAAGCCTTTGTTAAACCAGTCATTCCAAAAAATTGTTTTGTTTTTGAATAATATATATTGGTTGTTCCAAATTACACAGGAATGGGGAGAGAAATTATGTTTGTAGATTAATTTCCAGGCATTCAAAACTTGTTTGTGAAAATTGGACAACTTAATTGGGAGTTTAGTACATTTAAAATCACAGGTAAGTAGAAAATTAAGACCACCACATTCTTTGAAAATTAAATTGGGAATAAAGAACCATGGAAAGTTGTTATCACAAAGACAGTGCTTGATCCAGTTAATTTTAAATATATTATTGATAGTGTCAAAATCTAAAACATTTAGTCCTCCTTCTGATGAACTTCTGATTATAGTTTTCCTTTTAATATACTCCGTCTTGCCTCTCCAGATAAATTGAAATAAAATTTTATCAACTGCGGCACACATTTTGGAATCTACATAAAGAGACAATGCAGGATATACAAGTCTGGAGATCCCTTCAGCCTTGGAGATCAATACACGACCTTGAATAGATAAATTTCTTTGGAGCCAAACAGTTAAAAATATTTCTTGTTTTTTGTAATCTCTGCGAAAAATTCTCTGTGATTCTCTCTGAGGCTGATTTACTAATTACAATACCCAAGTATCTAACTACCTGTTTAACCTGTATTCCAGATATACATGAGTCTTCTAGTTGGTGTACAGCCATAATCTCACTCTTAGATTGATTCACAGAGAGACCTGAGGCATCAGAGAATAATTTGAGTGCCTCCAGGAATCACAGGGACCTGATCTTTGTTTTTCAAAAATAAACAAGTGTCATCAGCAAGATGACTTATAGTTAAAGTGAAATCTCCTATCTCAATACCTCTAACTTGGGAGCAATGCAGAGTGTAAAGATTTAATGTTTCAGCTGCTAATAAAAATAAAAACGGGGAAATAGGGCATCCCTGTCTAATGCCTCTTCGGATAACAAAACGAGAAGACGTACCACCAGATAAAGAAACACTACTTGAAATATTATTATAGAATGTGTGCATCATATTTGTAAAGGTTGGGCCAAAACCAAAGTGATTAAGGGCCTGATACATGAAATTGTGCTCAACGGTATCGAAAGCCTTACAAAAATCTAAAAACAAAATAAGAGCTTCCTTGTTTACTAAATCTGAGTAATCTAAAATGTCTAACACCAATCTAATGTTATTTGAAATACTTCTTCCCTTCATAAATCCAGACTGTGTGACATATATGATTTCCTCCAAACAAGGTTTTAATCTGCTGGCAAATAGAGATGCTAATAATTTGTAATCCGAGTTAAGGAGTGTGATTGGGCGCCAGTTGTCTAAGTGCAAAATGTCTTTATTAGGTTTTGGAATTAGTGTAATTACTCCCTGTTTCATAGATTCTGTAAGTTCCCCATTTACTGCACACTCATTGAACACATTCAAAATAAACTCTCTAATATCTTCCCAAAAAACTCTGTAAAACTCAAAAGGTAAACCATCGGGTCCTGGGCTTTTGTTAAAAAGTGTTTTTTTAATGATATCATCCAATTCTTTCAATGACATTTCCTCCTCACAAAGGTTTTTACTATCTATACTTATACAAGGGGTGAAAGGTTGTATCTTGTTAAAAAATATATCGCTTAAATCAGGGTTAAATGATGATGTATATAGTTTTTGGTAAAAGTCTGAAACAAATTTTGAGATTATTTTGTCATCTGATATAATAGTGTCATCAATATATAAAGAGGAAATTTTTTTAAGTTCGGCTCGTTTTTTTTCCAAATTGAAAAAGTATGAAGCGTTTTTTTCTCCGGCTTCTAGCCATTTGGCCCTAGATCTAATGAAGGCCCCTTTAGCCTTTTCTATATAGAAGGTGTCTAGTTTTTCTCTTAATAGGTATAAACGTTCCTTCTCTGAATCATTTGGATTGGCAAGACAAGTAATATGGTTAATTTCTTTTAATATAGATTCAAATTGTAATCCTTTTGATTTTAGAAGATCTTTACTAAATTTTATGGAAAACTTTCGACACTCATATTTAAACAATTCCCAATTTAAGGTATGAGAAATATTAGTATTTTTTTTAAAAGAATCAATTATGCCTTTAATACCCAAACAATAATTAGAATTGTGTAATAAAGAGGTATTTAATTTCCAGTACCCTGGTTTCCTAAATGAGTTACAGTTAAGGTCAGAAATTTCTAACTCAATACCCGAGTGATCAGTTAAAGGTGCACTGGAAATAGAACATGATTTAACAGAAGAAATCAGACTATCAGATATTAGCCAAAAATCAATACGTGATTTTTGTGTCAAATCAGATTTGAACCAAGTAAAGGAAGAGGAAAAGTCATTATGTAATAATCTATGAATATCTACCAACGAGAGACTGGAACATATATCACTAATTATTTTGTTAACAGTGGTAGTGCTATATTTTGGAGGAAATCTATCATAACATAAGTCAGGAGCCTCATTAAAGTCCCCGCCCATAATTAGCGATGTAGATGGGTATTTTATTTTTAAAGTTATTAATTTGGATGTTAAATCTGTAAAGAGACAATTATTAAGACTGGATCTGTTAAAGCCATAGACATTAGCCAAAATAACAATGCTTTCCCCAAACTGGATAACAATAATTAACCATCTGCCTTCATTCGAGCAATGTGATTCAAGTACAGTGTAATTAAAGTGCTGATTAAATAAAATCATAACCCCAGCAGAATTATTGGAACCATGACAGTAGATAATTTTACTCCTCCATTGATTGGACCAGAAACTTTCATCTTTCACACATGAATGCGTTTCTTGTAAAAAATAGACATCTCTGCATTTTGATTTACAAAAAAGAACTAAAGCTTTACGTTTGGTTAAGTCTCGGATTCCCCTAACATTGAGTGAAAAACAATTCAACTTAAATGACATAAAAGAACAAACAAACAAGAACTTGTAACCAAAATCTATTGTTTAGTAAATAAAACTAAAACTTCTTAACGGATTGAAGTAGAAAAAAGTAAGTGCAACACTTAACCAGACCTCCTCACTGTAGTAAGAACCAGCTTAACATTTCTCTAGTCTAGGTTGGAACCCTAACAAGAAACAATTCCCATGAGGATGAAAAACCTCACTACAAAATATTAAAGTCACTGTAAAGAGTCATTATATGTTGTCCACTGTAATTTTCTTCCCGTCGATGATGGCAGCTGAACCCTGAAACCCTGCACGTTTACCTTCCAGTCTAGCTTGGTTCACGAGTGGCCACAGTTTATTTCGAGCTTCCCTTGCGTGTTGTGTTAAGTCCTCCGTTATCCTGATATTCTTTTGTTTGAGAATTTCGGAGCGCTTCGCGTCGGCCCAGATGAGGTCACGGTGCGTGCGAGAGGTGAACTGCACAATAATGCGACGAGGCTGAGTAAGTCCTTTCTTCCCAAGCCTGTGGGCCACGTCGATGGAAGACTGGAGAACATCTGCTAGACATGGTGAAACTAAACGCAATATTTCCATCACAGCCATCTTTACATTTTCACCTTCCACTTCAGGGATACCAGCAATCCGTAGGTTCCACCGTCTTTTGTATGCCTCCAATTCATCCAGTTTTTCCCAGAGATGCTTGTTTTCATTCTTTAGTGACGTAACTTGGTCCTTCATCGCACTGGAGTTAGTAACGGCAAGATCGGCCTTATCAGAGATCGCGTCCATTTTAGTTCCAAGTTCAGTGATGCGGTTTGAGTTACACGAGACAGAATTTTCAATTGCGGTTAATTTCTCTAAAAAAATCGTCTTGTTTTTTCCCTAGTTTCTCAATTGCTTCCAAGAGAACTGCATTTGATGGTTCTGTAGTGTGGCGTCACATCTTCGATTGTGGACTCTTGGTGGGAGTATCAGGTAATAAAGTTGAAAGAGCAGCTTTATCCTCCTGCACAGGTGCCGTTACGTAATCATGCACACGTTTCACTGCTAAAGCATCTTCCATTTGTTGCGATGAGGAAAATAAATTTGATGACGAGACCGAACCGAACTGTTATAACCGATAGAAAGTGTCACATCTCAAATACCAACTAGCAGGCTAATTTCCAAGAAAGTGCGTATAGGAAACATCCATCATCCTCAAGAAAAATAAGGGTTCTTAATTTTGTCAGATTAATATTTAACACTGTCTACTCACATGAGGACAAGTTAGATCAAGAATTGCACAAAATAAGTTTAAGAGCAACTAACAACACGACTTACACAAGCGCCATTTTGGCCCCGCCCCCCGCTCTAGAAGACATGCAGTTAGTTCCTGTTTTCTTTTCTTCTATAGATGAATTTTAGATGAGTTTTTGTTTATTTAGCGCCCTCCGGCTGCAGTATGAATTGGAAACTCCATTCATGGAATAGCCTTTTCTTCTTTCAGATGAATTTGTGGACTAAAAATGCACAGAGAGCGCCCTCCGACTTCAAGGATGAATTGAAAACACCAGCGCTCATAGTAATGACAATGAATATTAAATAAATATAACTCCTCTGTATAGAAAATTGACATAAGCATATGAGAATCCAATATTTCTCCAAATGTGCATGCTTTTAAACTAAAAGCCTATATTCAGACTCTTTGCATCATGGAAATACATTATATTTTAAAGTATAATATAAAAACCATTACTTTATATTGTAATAATATTTTTCTGTATGTTTCATATATCATGATGAGCTTGAGACATCACAGAAGGTTTTTTTCACAGCCTACCTGACTGAAATGCCTCATTAATATGCAAGTCATTTCAGCTCATTACTATCCAATTCTTTTGTCTTCTCAGGTGAGAATGGCCCATTATTCAGTGGTGATTCACACCTCCACGCATACTGTGTTTCTTGGCAAAAAGTGTCTTACAAAAACTAAATCAATATATTGTTTTATATGAAGGAGTAGGCAGCATAATTTTTACATAATTTTGAAGCAAAAACTCTAGTTTACAACCTCCAATACCCTAAAGTATTGTAAACACAGATTTACTATACTTTTTTTGGCCTTATTTCAGTGACTTAAGTTTTTTGTTTTTTCAATAACCACACATAAATGTTATTCCTTCAAAAACACAAACATGTACATACATGTTCCTCACATATTATTGTAGCCTAGTTTGTGCTGAATACAGTGTAATGACACTTTTTCCATTAATATGTTTATGAACAACTGAAAAAAGCACAAATGTCAGGGCATGTCAAAACTTCTCCAGGCCCCAAATCAGCCTCAGACTCCAGAGGGTTAAACTAGTGGTAGTCAGGTTGGGGAAGCATACACCCGCAGCAATAGCTCTGAGTTAGATGCAGCGTGCAGCTAAGAAATGAAATGCAGTGCTTCCTCATCATGAGCACGATTTCTGCTCCAGTCGGGCCGATTCCTTTGGCTACGAAAGAGAAGATGGCGACTCCCATGATATCACACTCCTGCCAGGACCATCAAGTTCGACATTGTTAGGGTTGAATAAGAAACCTCTGTGTATTTAAAGAAAAGCATGTTACAATACTCTGATAAGTTTTCAAGCCACAGACGTTTGTTCACTTATCACAGAATGTTGTGATATGATCGGATATCTTAAAGAGCATAAGTCTAAGACAACAGCTTAAGATAACATGTACCTGAATAAACTTACCACAGTAGTGCTTATAGTATGCAGCAATGACACTAGAGCTTCGGTAACAAGCAATTTTTTAGATAGCCTTAAGATCAGCTTGTTCTAAACTGCAACTAGACCTTTAAGAACGAGCGTTTCCAGTGGCACTATAGCTTTAAGAAAAACGATGTTTACTATGTGCTGCACCACAACAGAAAAGCCGTTTGCACCATGAATCTTTGTTTTTCTGTCTCTACTGCAAAGCTGCTTGAATCTGCGACGTATAGCGCTAAACACGGCGATCCGACCAGCGTGTATGTTGCTATACAAACGAAAGCGCCCCGACCAGCGTGTGCGGCGATCAAGCCGGTTGCCAATGACAACAGATAGTAACGCACATCGCCAAATACGATCGCAAAAGCTTTGCAAAAACATTTTTACTGAGAAGGACTAGAAGCCTAAGCAAGAGTGATAGCTTTAACAACATCATGAGTTAGCTTTAAAACAATGAGCATTAAAAGGAACTTAGCTTAGCTTCGTGGAAACATTCAGAGATGAAGGAGAGTGAAATAGCCGGCTGTAACGTGGATGTTTGATCTTGTCTTGAAACGCTTCTTCATGCGGGGAGTGCAGATCATCTGAACTGCCAGTCCATGTCTAATTGCAGCGATGCGAGAAGCAATGCTACCTTAACTCAGTCATTTCCAATCAGTCGGCTTATGATCAATGCATTGAATGAGAGGTGAAATCCACAAATCCCTCTCGCTAAATTCCCGACTGCACAATTCCTAGTGAGATGATGCTGTTTGCCTGTCGAATTCACCATTTAATTTGCTCCTGAGAAATGCAATAGCTGCTGATAATACTGAGGAGCTTATATATAGATGCCGTAATAGGCGTCGTATTCCTATAGGTAGACGCAAGTCACCTGGGAGTCCGCTGATGCAAGCTTGACTGACGTGACCTGCCAGAACTGACACTAACGCTAGATTTAGTGTTGCTTTATGTGCTTCAAATATCTTACATTAATAACATGTTTTTGTGTCACAAAACAAAGATCTAGTTATATATTATACTTCCAAAGTAAATGAAGTCTAATGCAGGAAGTTTCAATATAACTTTTTAAAAACTAATGTATATGTACCGCATCTGTGGCATGTTACTGAACACCCCATAATTATCTCTTAGTGTGTAGAAAAGAATAGGTAATACCAGCCCTAATATGCCCAATTGAATTTGTATCAAAATATCCATGACTTTATTCCTGGATACCTGAACAGTGTGACTTCAGAGAGATCAGATGCTTTTCAACAGCACTGTCATGATTCAAAAGTGTAAATGTCTGAGTACTTCCCTCAAATGAAGTCTCAAAGGAGTGATTACTTAAACCCTGATTATAAAGTCTAAGTCTAAATTACACAGTTAATGGTGATTCTCATTTAAAAAGCCATTTAAGTATAAAACTACACAATCTGTCAGGAACCTGCCTGTATTTAAAGTGATGCTGGCGTCAGTTAATTCAGAGGCCCTCAGTACCCCAAAGACGGGGGATATATAAAATATTTCATGACTGCAGCATTCAGACATCCACCTTTGCTCTAGTGTTGGACTTAAAAGAGAAGACCTCTAGCAGCAGTTCATTGATTTTAGACGCACTTAAATTTCACACAGCATGCACAAGCAAAGCCCCCCGTCCCAGATGAGTTCTGTGTGAGAGTGTGTGTTTGTGATATTTAATCTACCGCAGAGAAAACTGCCCTGTGTTTGGAGTGAGCTAGTAAATGTGCTTCAATCACTGAGTCTGAAGGATGGGGTGTATAATACTATGTGTTTAGTATTGATTTCTATGGCATGAAGTATATTGTATCTCCCTCCTCCATGTTTTTTATTTTATTTATTTATTTTTTTGATGACGTGTGTTGTGATCTAGTGGGCCGAATATAATTGTCAGCAAGGGTTATGGTCAGTGTTGCCATTTGCTTTCAGTTGAAAGTACACAGCAAAATCTCCAGAGTTAAATCAACTCTACTCAGAGAACACCTCTCTATATAGAGTTAAAATAACACTGTTAAAATTAATGAGATAACATGTTGTTTGTGGAGTTGTTTAATCAGATCTTGAGATATTTTATGTCTTTTATCTTCAGTTGATTTCATCTAAGGCTGTGGCTGAAGTCAGTTGTAGTTCTTGTGTTTCTCTTCAGTGATTCTGCTTGTTAACAGCAGGTGTTCATCACTAATGCTCAATCATAACTTAATTATCTCATTAACTTTAACTCTGCTTCAGTGTCACTTTAGCACTATTTAGAGAGGGAACATATGTAATCTGAGCAGAGTTGATTTAACTCTTGGGATTTTGCTGTGTAGCTAAAACTGTTAGCTAAATGTTACTAGATGACTTCATACTGGCGAGTATATAATATAAATATAGATCAGTGGGCGAGTCACAGAATCTAGATAAGGTTTGTCCAAGAAGTTGCTAGATTTGTCACTAGGCTTTTGAAAAAAATTCTCAAAAGGGCCGGGGAAGTCGCTAAATCTAGCGACAAAATCGCTAAATTGGCAGCAGTGTTTGTGGTAAAGCACACAAAGATGAAAATTCAGGCAAACAGTCTTTAATAAACTCTAAAGTTAAATCCAAGAACAGGTAATCAAAGAAAATACAACCTTAAAACAAACGAGACCGGACAAATGAGAACTGAAAAGACTGCAACTTATATACATGGTAAATGAGGGTAAAATGACAAACACCTGAGCAGATCAGATGATTCACTATGACAACTGAAATCAGGAAACCAATGAAAACAAACTAAAAGTCCATGAAAATGAAACTAAGGCCAAAATAACAGAATGTCTGTGACAATATTTTTTTTGTGTGTTTACTGATCTCACCTCTCTGACTGCTAACCTAGAGATATTCCTGAAACCTTCAGTACTGCTAACTGAAAACTGTGAACTGTCTACAGTATACTATTTAAAATAAAGTCAAATATTGTAAATTATACAACAATAAACATTGTATTTAAGCAGTAGCAATGTCCCTTTAAGACAAGTCATTTCACTCGGCGGCCATCTTTGAAATGCCTCTCGGGCATCCTGGGCATCATGCAATCTCTTTGAATGGGGAACATCAAATTCTCCAAAACTGTTCGCCAACCTTACAATTAAATTTCATATTTGAAATCACCAATGAAATCTAACAACAACCGGCTCATAAATTTAGTTTCTAAACGCTCAAATCATGACAAAAAAAACTGTATTTTTCAGGCTGGATCAAGCTAATGCGCATGCGTAGACCTAAATGCCGTCTGACTGTTTCTATAGAAACCGGTGATTCTAATGGCCGCTGAAGTGACGCGATGACTTTACCAGTTGGCGATTGGCTCTTATTTAGAAGGCGGGACTTATTCTGCCATATTGCGCGTTACGCTTTCTCCCATTCAAAACAATACGAGTGACACGCCTTGTGTTATTCTATAGTCTTTGGCAGTAGTATGCTAAATAAATGAACACTGGAAATGGATGGTCAGTTCAAGCGCATTGCATTGTGGGATACAATATTACACAGTGTGCTCTTGTTGTATACTGTATTTCGGTAAATGTAGGTACAGTATCCTTCGCATATTGAAAATGTACATACTATGCACAGTGTACATACTATAGATAAGACATTAATATGCTAGTATGCTAATATGAGCATGTTAATCTGAACGTTAAAAAAGTGACTGGAATTAGCACAGCAAAAGAAACTCTCCTGAAAGCGTGTTCACACTTGTCCACAGAGGAAGCAGGATGTTATATTTGCGAGCTGTGAAGCTGCCGTCCGCTCACAGATGTGAGTTTGTCACCGTGGCAATAATCTCCAGGGTGTTTGTGAAAAAAGGTGTTACAAATGACTCAACGACGCATGAAGTCAAAAAGCCCAAAAGAGCATTTGAACTGAAATAAGAGAGCAAACCACAGTAAAGCAATTACCCCACTTGTTATTGCAAATTGAAAACTTGTGCACCGTGGCAGCGTTTTTATGTGTAACATCTCATTTCCTATTTCTTTCTTTTTAATCTACTTGACATTTTGCACCAATTTGAATCAAATGGGTATGTCTGCATTTGATTTGGGCTTTTCAGGTTAATTACTTTTTGAAGATGCTGAATCACAGTATTTGAATAATTGTGTTTCGCCGGCCTGTCAGTGGCTGTCTTTAATGAAAACAGGGAAGAATAATGTGTTTTGTATCTTAGATTTACCCAAGCTTAACACTAGCATAGAAATGATAGCAAAATTCATTACAAATTGCACAATTAGTAAAGATATCACAAATGTGATAACAAACTAAGGAAACTCTTATTCATTTGTGTTGCCCACAGGCTCCTGAATCTGTCTCTCACCTCTGACCTGGTGCCGGAGCAGGATGTGATCGATGTCATCATACATGTGGGCCGCAATCCGCTGGGAAGACATTTAGCATGGAGATATTTCCGTGAGAAGTGGGACATATTGAATTCCAGGTGAATGTAGCTTCATTCATCTCTGTTTATGAGTGACTTTAACCTTCCTCTCAGTCCCTGATATGTATTTCACATTCGCACTCTCATAAGATATTGATTGGTGAATGTTATTTCTTGTTTGTGGTTGAAGGACCAGAGAGCATTATGGGAAATATCTATTGGTGTTTGTTTGCTTCTGGGCTCATTAAAACGGTGCTCCAGTGTTTCTAATTACACTGCTTGAGCTCTGTGTCTTTCATCCGTAGGTATGGAGAAGCTTTATTTATGAACTCAAAATTAATCAGCGGCGTGACAGAGTTTCTCAACACTGAGGCGGAGTTGAGTGAGGTGAGTCTGGACTTATACACCATCCTGAGGCTCTTACACCTCCAGTCAATCTAAAACACTAATGAACTATTGACCAATCTTTGTGGAACATTAATACTTACAAAAAACATTGGTCAGCAAAATTATTGAGATGGAGAAAATGAGCAAAAGTAAACTTTGAAGCCTGCAGAAATGTGCTCTGGTCTGTTTCATTGGGTTATTTCCTCATTGTAACTGCTTAACCTTATTATAGGAGATGGAACGTATATTCACTTATTCAAATTCATTCAGCTTCAGTCCCAGAGGACACAGACTGCTGATGCTTCTCACTGCAGCGCAGCACTTTCTCATCCAGCTGACTTCACCTTCTACAACTTAACATTCATACAGAGATACGAACCCCCTCAGTATTTTCTTAAACAGAGCATTAGCATACTGTCATTGACAATCAGCTGCTGCCAGAGCACTTCATCCACACATTCACCGTTAAATCAGTGCTAAACGCTATACATTGCGAATGATTGTTTTATTTCTTTCGAAAGTTTCTATGACTAAACAGCAATTTTGAAATAGTTCAAGACCAGAATAGCAACTTAAATACTTAATCCCAGCACATACTTGTTCATGTAGATCTCATGACCCCAGGAAATGGGAATCGTTTTCATAACGTGTTATTTAGTAAATAGAGATTTTCATGTTTGTAATTTATCTTGGAGGCTTTTTTTTTTTTTGACAGACACCCAAGTGTCTTTCACTTCCAGAAAAACAACACTGATAATTCTGTTTACTTCCCACTCCTCATTATCATAAACATCACTGTTATCTACTAAATTACACGTTAGGCATTTGCATGTAAATGCATCATATATTCTGACGCTGTTTAACTATCAGAGTTGAAGGTGCCACTTGCAAACAAAACTCTCTATATCTGATACATCAGACACAATACGATTATAATGTTAATGAAAATTGTTTATCTTCTCCTCAGCTGAAAGAGTTCATCCTAACCAGCGGGGGAGAGTCGGCACCTGCGTTCGCTCGAGCTGTTGAGATCGTTCAAGCTAATGTAAAATGGCACATCCTGTTCCAGCAGCAGTTTTACCGATGGCTGCGAAAAGCTCCTGATGGTTAACACAACATTAAGCATGGAGCGCTCTGTTAGCATGACATGTCGAGGCCAGTGACGTGGGGACACCTACGTGATATTAAAAATGACTTTTATGGACTCTGAGAAGCAGCAAAACGTTTACTTCCCCTTTGAAACGACAGGGCAAGTTCCCAGAGAACAACAGTGCCGCCCTGCTGGCCAACACCCTCACTACACCAGAGACAGAAAAATGGGGAGGAGATGGACAACTTGTGGAAAATATATGGAAGAAATTGCAACACGTGGTAACAGAAGGACTGGAAGTCCCACTTTTAATTCGAAAAGAGCCAGCTGAGAACGAGCATGTGCATTGAATGGATCAGGCTGAAAAAAAAAAAATGTTTATAACGTGATTTGAGTTAAATAGGCAAATGTGTGATTCTGCGTGTGTCCAGTTTTATTCATAATGTGAAATAGGAGTTATTTCTAAAACAATCTTAGTAGTTTCAGTTATTCCCCTTTCAGGCAGATTTAAATTCCATAAAAGGACTTGCATTCTCTCCCCAAAGACTGCTGCTGTTCTCAGATGCAACAAAAACTCTTTTTAAAGTTTAAACTTCAGTGATAAGCTGCTCTTCACTTTTCTTGCACAATCACACCATTTTATTGATTTATATTTTGTACAATATCAAATGAGGCCATATCTACCTTCATCAAACAAACAAATAAATATGACTGCAGGTCGCGAGAGGATCAAGAACAGGGCCATTGTCATTTATCATGGACAAACACAGGCTTGTCTGATTAAGGGTCAATGCAAATTAAAGGTGCCTATATCTCTGATTTCTTGGGTCAGTAGTGGATTGAAGATGAGATTATACAGTGGAGATTCTATAATATTGACACATGATGATTATATAACTTGAAGAATATGTATATACATGTATGTATGTTCATGTATATATATTTATACAAAGTTAAATGATATATGGGTCAAATATGTGACGCTCTTTTTTTGTTTCAAGTTTTCTGGAATGAAAGGGATTGTTAATCCAGAAATTCTGTCATCATTCACTCACCCTCATGTCATTCCAAACTCATAAAACTTTAATTTATCTTCAGTATACAGGTGAAGATATATAGATATAATAGACTTTTTGTCTCACACAACCAAAGTACACAGAGGCATCGCAAAAATGAATTCATATGAAGCGAGCAGTCTTCACATGAAGTCTTCTGACGAGACAAGATCGCTTTATATGATAAACAGAATTCATGTAAGCTTTTATTCACATATAAACTTTGATCATAGACCTCATCAAATATGGTAAACACAGAAGCTCAGTCATGTTTGCTTGACACGCAAGAACAAACTTCACTGGTTTTTGCACATCAACAAGCACAGTTGTGTAAATGATGACATTTTTCATTTTTGGATGAACCATCCCTTTAAGTTATTCAAAAGTATATTGATGCAATGAGCAGAGTACTGAACTTTTATTGATGAAAGTGTTCGAATTCTGATTTTATTTTTTTGTGAATATTAAAATAAAACATGTCAGGGTGGTGTAACCAGTAAATGACTGAAATTATTTTCATTATGTGTAATGATTATTATATATATATTTTTTTTTAAATTTAAGGAAAAAAAAGTATTAATGTTTGGAAAAACTTTTATCTGCCAATTCACTGTGGTATACCAAACAAGTATTTTGACAAGTTAGCTCAGGTTGTCATCAAATGGTATAACCTAAAGTTCAAGAAACTATTTGGAAACAATGATATATACCATGTATTCTAAGTGTAATATAGATTTTTTTTATTATTAACTGATGGTTGTAATGGTGCAGTGCAGGAAAATATTAAGGCAAGATGCAGCAGGTCTATTTACAAAACAAAGAAAGTAAACCAAGATGTCACAATAATCCACAAGGCAAAGGTAAACGCAAATGTAAAAGCTTTATATATACACAATGACCGACAAACTGCGGGGCTGTTTACATGACACCGTTATGCGTTTTGACCATTCATGACAACAGCTCTTTGGGGGCCTGAAAACACAAACTTTTGAAAATTGCTTTCAAAATGCAAGTTTTTGAAAACAATACCATTATTGTCTCCATGTTAAACAACAAAAATGCGAATTTGTGAAAACAGTGCCATCATGCGCATGCATGTTTTCGAGTTTAGTCTATAGGGCGCGTAATTTTTCTTTACAACATGACATCGCCAACTACTGGCCTGGCATGAATAATACAGCGTTTTTAATCGTTTTGCGGATCCGTGTGAATGGAGATTGTTATCTGTACACAGAAAAACGCAAAGGAAAAACCAAATCTACACCGTAGACAATATGTGGTTACACCACTTGACATTTTTAGAGTTTATTTAATTAAAATGTTCATTGTTTGTTTGTTTGTTGCTAAGGATTTCAATTCTTAGAACTTTTCTCATGCGCTTTAAAATAGATTTTAAAAAGATTTCTCCGACCCTCATAATTGACCCATATATAGATTTGTTTTACTCTTGGGCAGAAACATTACTTTCAAACAAGTTTTCACATGTACATTTTGTAGATATGTTGACCTTAATATCCTAAAGGTAATTTTTGTCTGTTTATTTGTTTTGTATGCATTGCAGATGTAAATGCAAAAATTAAGAGCTAAAAAAAAGAAATAAGAAAAAAGAAAATAAGCGATCAGTGCCTTTTCTACCTCACTATCCATTTCCAATTAGAAAGAGTGACAGTGCCTTGAATAAACCTGTCATAAACATTCTCTTGATTTGGTGTCTGATTTTTCAAACAAGTCAGACGTTGAAATATTTCAAGTATGTATAAAAGAAGCTGGAACCCTGAAGCCACAGATGTCAACACAGTAAGATGTAGTGTTCAGAATTATTCAGACTCTGCGCTGACTGTTACTCCAAAGTTACTGCAGTATATTAAAAAAGTGTCACAAATGACATAAAAAAAGGTTGACACTGTCAACTGAATAAAATAGCTGTATTGCGCGGTACAAGCCAAAATAATTCTGCAACCATCTGCTCTTTCTCAGGTTGAGGAGTTCACTTTATCAGTCAATTTGTAGAGTGTTCAAAGAACAAAAGGAGAACATTACTGAACCATAAAAAATAAAAAAAAATACTCCAACTTGTTATCATTTATGGCAGTTCCAAAAAGAAAAGTTATATTTATGGTCTGACAAATCAGCAGAACTTAAGTTTTTTTGTCTAAGAAAAATGGAGTGTATAGTGATTCTGTCTGAAAGGAAAATCTACCAGTCATTGGCTGATTGGATCAATACTTCACAGTGTCTGCAAAGCTGGACAGCGACAAGAACTGCTTGAAAACATGTGGACTTTTTCCTACCTTTCCATCATGCTGCTGAAGTGCTGATAAGTCTTGTCTGTCCTCCTTCATTCATCTTTGCCTCCAGGTCACATGTTCACGATTCGATCTTGTGGCTGCTGTCCATAGTTCTGAATGACCTCCTTTACTAGAATGATAAACAGCAGTGGACACGATTGATCCTTGCATTAAGGCTCATAGTGACTCTCAAACAGTCATATAGTAATATGCACCTGAGACTAGCATAAATGTAATAAATAAATAAAACATTTTTCACAATAAAATTTTCACTAAAAATGTCACAGTGAGAAATAGCTTCATTAGCTGCTCACAGCTGAAAATAATCTTGTGCCCCAACAGTCAACAGAGTTTCATTTATCAATTGTCCAGGGTGGTTTTCCACAAAACAGAAGCGTGAAATAAACAGCACATACCTGTAAATGTAACCTACAAGCAATTTTGGAAACTACTTTTTTTCCCCTTCACGTATCATGCTTTCCACAAAAAAAAATAAGCAGCACAACTGTTTTCAACATTGATAATAATAAGAAATGTTTCTTGAGCACCAAATCAGCATATTCGAATGATTTCTAAAGGATCAACACTGAAAACTAGAGTAGCTAATTATGCTGAAAATTCAGCTTTGCCATCACAGGAATAAACTATACTTTACATTAAAATAGTTATTTTAAATGTCAATAATACTTCACAATATTGCTGTGTATTATTGATCAAATGCAGGAATGGTGAACATAAGAGTTTTTCTTGAAATCTTACCATCTTCAGACTTTAAAATACCCTTCTTATTCAGGTCACCGTGAGTTAGTAAACATACCAGAACACACCAAGCCGATGCCGACGAACTAGTGGCAACGAAAGCAGACTGTGGGGTTGGCTCACGTCGGCAGCGTCTGTGTCCAAAGTTGTCCTGACACACCAAACCGACGCTAAACAGCCGACGGCCAAGTAGTTCTGCGCCTGCGTGAGAAGAAATGCCTTTCCGAACCAGCAGGTGGCAGTAGCTGAACAGCCAATCAGAATGATCAGATGGCCCAACGGACCGACGAGCTCCGACGCCGATTCAACATTCCAAATCGGCCGAAAAAAAGCCGACGAGGACCAACTTCAGCCGACGGTGCGGAACACACTGAGAAAACTTAGTCGGCCCACGAAGAAAAACTGCCTGACCGTTGGCTTGGTGTGTTCCTGCCTTAAGACATAATTTGTTGACCCTGGAACAACATTCCTGTCTGAAAATGTAGTGCTAACCCTAACCCTAAACCTACCCTACCCATAAATTACTCCTAAAATCAGAGGGAAATGTGAATAACACTGATGTAGAAGCACCTAACCCTGATTGTAAGCCTAAACTTGATTTAAACTGTAAACTCATCCTTCAAATCTGATTGGTTGATTGGAATGTTGTTCCAGGATCAAGAAAGCTGTTGATCTATATGTACTTTAGTAATGTAGTCAAGACCACCTAAACCGAGACCAAGACCAGTGTGTGGAGACCAAGACAAGACCAAGACCAGACTAGCACCTCTTAAATTCATCTGAAAGATCCACATTTACTGCCTGAGAAAGGTCTTATTTTTAATCAATAATTACAATTAGAATAATAAGACACTATATAGAGCTGTTACCAATTCACTAACAACAAAATTCATCTTTACACTGTAGAGGTGGAACAGAAGTTGCAACTGATGCATAAATAATGTTTAATGTTTTTAAAAATAAAATTTTGTTTATTGAACGTTTGTAAAATATCAATATTACATCTGCAGTTGTGCTCATATTAGTAAAAACAGCCCTCTTTCTTGTGATATTGCTTAATTATATCATATATTATAATATAAATATCAAGATCACAAGTACTTTTTTGCAATAATATCTTGAATTTTGTGGGCATTTGTATTAATTTGGGTGACATTTTTTGACACACAATCCCTTGTTGATTTCTGACCCGGCACAACAGTAACAAAATTAATGAAATTAGAAAGTTAATGATTGCATTTGAAGCAGGAAGTTTTACATCCAGTCAGTTTAATGATGTTAACAAAGAAATCAGACAATGCAACGGCAATTTAGTGATATCCCTGCAGTTGTGGTCTTGACCGGTCTTGAAATAAAATCCCAAGTCCTTTTAGTCTGAGACCAAGACAAGACCGAATGCGGCTGAGATTAAGACGTTCAAAAAATGGTCTTGAAGGATTAAACTTTCAAATTCAAATTTCCTGATAATTTACTCACCCCCATGTCATCCAAGATGTTCATGTCTGTCGTTTTTCAGTCGAAAAGAAATGAAGGTTTTTGATGAAAACATTCCAGGATTATTCTTCTTATAATGGATTTCAATGGCCTCCAAACGGTTGAAGGTCAAAATTAGTTTCAGTGCAGCTTCAAAGGGCTTTAAACGATACCAGGCGAGGAATAAGGGTCTTATCTAGCGAAACGATCAGTCATTTTTCGAAAAAAAAAAGTAAATGTATATGCTTTAACTGTAATTTTAACCTTCAAACGTTTGGAGAGACCACTGAAGTCCACTACAAGGAGAATAATCCTGGAATGTTTTCATCAAAAACCTTCATTTCTTTTCGACTGAAGAAAGAAAGACATGAACATCTTGGATGACATGGGGGTGAGTAAATTATCAGGAAATTTTCATTTGAAAGTGAACTAATCCTTTAAGACTGGTCTCGAGACCAAGACATATTGTACTTCCCTTACACCTTCTGGTTCACTACCTTTCAAATATTCTACCATATATTAAACATTTGAAGTCTATGACAGTATGTGTAATAAAGTGTAAATTAGAAGCATGTAGGAAAATACTACAGAGAGGCACTAAAGGAAGTAAACACTGAAGCTGAAACCAGAAGAAAACTGCAGCCCAGCAGCACAACTGTGACTGGAAAATTTGTTCTGATCCATAAGACTGAACATCAAGGACCATGACAAAAATTCCAGAACATCCATTCAAAGCAATTTTTACGCTATATAAACCTCAACCTTACGCTTTCAAAGGCTTGTGAAATTATGTATTTCTTTTAAGGATGACTAAAGTTTGGCACTGGGTCAAAGATAAAACTGAAAGAGGGAGGCAGAACAGGAGAAATTGCAAAAAAAAAAAAAAATACATACCCTACTATACCAGAACACTTCAGCAGATATACGCTTTCTAGCAGTATTCGACTGTTTGTTTGGCAAAGAGTGCAAGTGAACTAACGGTCGGAGCTGCTCGACACAACGCAACAATTGCGACAGAAACTATTTTAAACAATGCAGTCCGTGCGGGGCGGGTGTAAAGAGATTCAATTTCTGACTAACAGGCTTGCGATACTTCTGGAGGACATATTTGGACGTGATTCGCTTTGACGCATCTAGTGTAGACAGTCTCAAGCTGTTGCGGCGAGGCACGACGTGTAGCATATAAACTGAGAATTTACAACAGCTGAAGGTTGAAACAGATTTTTATTATTTCTTCACTACCTGTCTGCTTCCTCTGGCCATCAAAATGAATTGTGTTTTATACAGGTTACTGGAGGCCACTGATTTTTTTTCTTTCTTTCTTTTTTTTCCCCCGGATATGAACACAAAGTCAACAAAATGGAAGTCACTCTTTTCTAAGCAAAGTAAAGATGTTTTACCAGGCATTTGGTTCGCTCTGGGCTCTAATGTGGCATCATGGCCAAGTACACTGCTAATATTGTTCCTACTCTCTTCCATTTGGAAAAGCGCTGCGAGACACTAACAACAGATCAAAACAACAATGCGCGCCAAATGCGTGGGCTGATGGGAGAAAGAGGGAGAGCCAAATGAATTATTGTAACCTCAAAATGAATTATTGATGCTCAGTGTTTTGGTCAGGATGGCCACCCTTATTTATCATGTATGGCATGTATTAGCGCAAATCCAAAAATATAAGAAATGAAATGAGAAAATAAATAATGTTTTCTGGTTTGTTTAGGTTAGTGTTCTGTGAAAAAAGTGGTGCTTCTGTAGCAAAAGAACAGTGAGATCAGATGAAGGTAGTTTCATCATTAGTGTAACCTTTTCAAAAAGATAAAAGCGTTTGAATAATTTCAATTTTTTTTTATTCTCACTCACACAGGCACACATTAGTAGTATGTATGCAAATCCCTTGTATTTTCACATTATCAAACAATAGCTTTGCTAATGATCAATCAAAGCAAATCTATTGTGCATCACTCAACTGCAACGTTAATTACCAAGGAGTACTACAATGAATTTGGGGAAAAGAGTCCTTTTACATCAAATCTAAATGAATTCAGAGCATTTGACATGTTTGGAAGAGGAAATGGCTTTGATGTTTCAGTTTAATGAATCAAAGGGGAAAATAAAGAAACAGTGGGTTGACTGAACATCTTAGGGGAAAACAGCGTGCAGTCTGTCATTGTGTACTCTCTGAGCTCTGATAGCGTGCACTAAAACTCAAAGCGGACATCTCATCTGAAACAAATTTCAGCGGAGATTGTGTTCAGAGGGCAGAATTATTCTTTTATATCCACTTTTTTGTTGGTTTGAAAATGTTTGCTTAAGTGGGTGTGTAGGGTAAAAATACAATTTTAGTAGATTGAATAATTGAAGGTTGTTCATGCTGCTCGTTTTTTCTTATAAAGGAAAGTGACAGGAGACTATAGGACTGACAGTGACAAAAAAACATTCAAGAACTATGAAAATAGACCATATACGTTTGGGGTTGCTGTATTCCAAGTCCTCTAAAGTCATATAATCTATATTCACTCTAAAAATGCTGGGTTAAAAACAACCCAAGTTGGGATGAAAATGGACAAACCCAGCGATTGGGTTAAATGTTTGCCCAACCTGCTAGGTAGTTTTATTTAACCCAACTATTGTTTAAAAATTATTATATAGCTGGCATAAAATGAACCCAAAATATGTCGGAAATTAAAAATCAGACATATAATTACTAGAGGCAACAATGAAAATCAAAAGGTGAACATTTATTAATAATCAATTTAATAAATGTTTATTGTTTAATTATTATATTTAATATTAATAAATGTTAATTTCCAACATATTTTGGGTTCATTTTAAGTAATACAGCAATTTTTACACAATAGTTGAGTTAAATAAAACTACCCAGCAAGTTTGGCAAACATTTAACCCAACCGCTGAGTTAAAACAACCCAATTGCTGGGTTTCTCCATTTTCAACCCAAAATTGGGTTGTTTTTAACCCAGCATTGTTTATGAGTGTTATAGATGTACAATAGACATTTTACACTGACTTGAGGTTTGTTCAAACTGTCATAAAGACTTGACAATGAAGATGTATCTTTAAAGGGTTAGTTCACCCAAAAATGGATGAAATCTGAGAGGTTTTTTTTTTATCCTCTATTGAAAACAACAAAATTAAGGTCCAGAAAATTTGTAAAGACATTGTTAAAATAGTCAACAGGACTACAGGTTCAACCTTAATGTTATGAAGCAACGAGAATACTTTTTGTGGGCAAAAACAAAACAAATATAAAGACTTTATTCAACAAATTAGTCTCTCCCCTATCATTCTACTAAGCTATTTACATTGCAGAGCTTCTGTGTTTATGTCCAAATGGTGGCTCAGTACTGGCCGATGATGGGAGTGATGCTGACGCAGGAGCCGGCCAATACTGAGGCGCTGATCAGATGTAAACACAGAAGCTCTGTACATTATGTTCGGACGTTAACACAGAAGCACCTTGAATGTGGTCATTTCATTGCTTTCAATAGAGGATAAAAAAAAACCTCTCGGATTTCATCAAAATATCTTAGTTTGTGTTGATGAACGAAGGTCTTACTGGTGTGGAATGATATGAGGCTGAGTAATTAACGAGACTTTCATTTTTGGGTGAACTAACCCTTTAAATCATTATTACATATTCAAAAACCTGCATGATCCCATACGAATATCTGCTTGAAGAAATAAATAATAACCACCCAGAAGCTTTGTTGACTTTTACCTAAAATGTGTCTGAATGGAGACAAATCTAATCACTATAACAACATAGTGACTTTGAGTTTGTCTTTCAAAAGCTCCATTACTCTTATCAGTGCTCCATTCCGTATTTTCTTTTCCCATAATAGTTTTAAAATATTTGCTTGGATTTCATTATGCCAAGAGATATTTAACTAGATTTTTTTTTTTTTTCACTCCAATCGGTAATTGTCTGAAGATAAGTACGGTGTTTGACATGGTAAGATGAGATACAAAATACTCAATGTGATCACACCCATTTCTCTTCTTTGTAAACAACCCAATGTGTGCATTTCCTGTGAGAGCAGACCTCCTTTTGAAGATGCGGACGGATATTGGATTTGCAATGTAATCAATATCTAATTACCTTTATCAAAAGGCCTGGGGTTTTAATAGTTGACTCAGTGGGGGCAAGAGACACTACTTAACATTTAACAGTTAGAAAATTACCTGCTGTTCCTGCTTCCTTCTCATTAGCACTGAGATCTAGTGAGATCTCTTGTTACCTACTGTCTAAATAGGCAGCTGCCTTCTAAAGCAACATCCTAAATGAATCCTAACTTTAAAATAAAATGATAGTGACTCTACAAATAGCTCTCCTTAGACGACTAACAATTGATTTCAGCAGAAGTTGTTGTTAGCATGTTGCTAAGCTAACATTGTTTAAGCAAAAATACAGAGAACTCACAAATATTGGTTAAACAAAGTCCACTTTTTCATTTATTTAGGTTTCAAATGAGTTAAACGTATAAGTATTAATAATCAAATTCTTTTTGCTTTATCCGCCATCTTGGATTCATTTTTTTTCAATGAGCTCATCACTGTCAGCATCCTAACTTTTATGGAACCTTAGCATTTGGAGCACTTTGCTAAGCTAACAGCATAATAGTGTTTCACAAGTTCGTTTCCTCAAAATCTTTAAGCTAATAAGGTTAAGCGTATTTGGTGTCCGCTGTGGAGGGGCTCGAGGAAGCAGCTTCAACTCGAGCTTGGATATACCCCCCAGGGACTACTAGTGCCTGGAAGAGGAGTACGATGGATGAGATGCCTAAATTATGTGGTGGAGTTGGGGGAGGTGGAGGGATATCGAAACAACTGATGCCAGAGCAGGGTGAGTAGCTGCTTATATGCTCTATGCTATATGTTTGAATTTCACTAATTGAAAGATTAGATGGGTTCACTCCTCCCGAAATTACGTTGTGAACTTCACATAATGATACAATAATAAATACAGTACATGCCCTACCAATATTGGGTATAACTGTCCATTTTTTAATTATTTTAAGCTTTTTTATATATATAAATACAGTTTTATTGAAACATAACATCTTAAACCTGATGTTTATACTTATTACGGAAACAATATAGCCTACTTTAAAAGAATTTACTTAAAGCTGCAGTCCGTAAGTTTTGCCTCTTTGTTGCCATCTCTGTTTAAAACCTGCAATTGCAGTTATTTGCGGAATTATCATTTTTAATTGGGTTGTGCATCGGCACAGCTCCTCAGCGCAAATGAATCTAATGTTTGCTGTCAGTCACCACACCGGTGTGGATACTGTTCTTCGGAATCACAGATTGTAGTCTTGGAAGTATGACCAAAATAAGAATTTTCACCAGAAAATGTCATCTGAACAAGTGACATGTCTGCCACTTTTGTTCTGACCAACTGAGAAAAAGCATAAATTGTGCTGCCAATGGTGATTAAATCTAACGACCGCTTAGCTCATATCACATCAAACTGTGCAAATTATTATTATTGTTATATTTTGTTCTCAAATTTTTAATGTTAATAACACCAGCATTGCGTGACTATTTAGTGTGTATTAGCGTTACCTGTAGATTTCAATTTCTGTAGCCACTCCGCAGTCCGAAGTCTTTGCTTTTGACTAAGGGTGAATCTTCAGTTGTCACTGATGATTGTCATTTGGACCTTTCTGGATTACAATCCACCATCAAAATGAAAAGTTTAATTGTTTCAGCTGCTGTGAGAAAGCACTATAAATGATCCACTACCAGTAGCATCCTCACATATACTAGCTGGAACTCGTTCTTTCTGTTTACAGACGTGGCGTAATGACGCAAAGACAAAACGGCTGCATGCTCAAATTTCCCGCGGAAACCCACCAGTACCGTATAATTTTATTATAAAACATTATTACAAGCTTACCGATGTGAATTGGGCAAAGGTAAGGAGAAAGTTTTGAACATTGGCTAGTTATGTACTTGCTAAAAACTTAATTTTTAACCAAAAAAAGTTACGGACTGCAGCTTTAAGTGCGAACGGAATGACACTTAATTGCATTCTGATTGCAAATAAATGAAACTGTATTATCGTTTAAATTTATATTAAATGCAATTAGCTAAACTTTAGAGCATTTTGACAAACTGGACTTAAGTACATCTTTATATGTAATTTCATAATGACTTATATTCTTTTTGAAAAAATGGTTAAAGAGTACTGCCGAATGTACTTACAAGCAATTGTGGTAAACTAAAATATACATTGGTGTAATTTCTATTGCAACTTGTATATCATGTATTTTGTAATTCCACATTTAGTGCATTTACTTGGTAATTAACATGTTTTAGTATGTTAGTCTACACATCAAAATAAGTGCACTTCTTTAAAGCACACACAAAAACAGATTTTAAATGCATTTTAAAATAAGCTCTTTAATTTGACATTTTTACAAAGTGCACTTTTTTAAAAGCGTAATTAACTGTGTGAAGAAACAGTCATGAAAGTGTACTATCTTCAAGTAAACTAAGTGGTTTTTATTTCATTAAGGTTATATTTTCTTCTAGCACAGTTTCTTGAAAATATAAGTACACTGCAAGTGCATGTTTAATGCAATTAAGCACACTTAATTATCAAAAGAGTACAGCCAGATGAAAAGTGCCAACAAACAAGCTGACCACTAATAACTAGCTTAGGTTGAGAAAGATTATTAGAGAGTTGGGAAAGAAAACAGTTCTTGTTAAAGGGCTTCTTTCCTGCCATCTGTTTTCTGACTGCTACTGAATTTTCTCTCTGCTGCCAGTTTCTCTTCACCCACTAATGGTTGCACCTTTGTACTATCTGTCTCGGGCTGTACCGTCTTTCGATTCTTCTTTGTTTCCATATTATATGGGCTTTGTTCCTATAAATCATCTTCCATGTTCTCCTTCTCCATCTTGGACTAAATCAGAGCATCAGCACAGGAGATTACTCCCAGCCATATGGATTACAGTGAGGTATCAAAGACGGTTAGATAATGTATATCTCCGTCTTGTGGCTCTCTGACCCCTGATCAATACCATCTCGGCTCCAGAGTCACATAATCACCTTAGATGAATGAGACCGATCTGAGGTCTGTCTGATGACTCTCAGACAGAGTATCTGCTGCCTACCGAGCACGTCCCACAGGGCCAACTGTAGCCGACAGCCATTGATCACCTGCATCGCTCCAGAGGGAGAGGAGAGAAATGAGAACAAGGTCCCTGTGGAATCTCTTTGGTGACTGGGCATGGATGTTGAGATGATGTGAAAGTTGTTCCAAAAGGTAGGCAACAAGATTTCCTGTCTTTTACAGCATTTTGGTGAGAATCGGTGATAACAATGCATAAGGCAATACCAGAATGCAGATTTAAAAAAAAAAAAAAAAAAATCACCAATATTTGTATATACAGTGGGTATGGAAAGTATTCAGACCCCCTTAAATTTTTCACTCTTTGTTATATTGCAGCCATTTGCTAAAATCATTAAAGTTCTTTTTTTTCCTCATCAATGTACACACAGCACCCCATATTGACAGAAAAACACAGAATTGTTGACATTTTTGCAGATTTATTAAAAAAGAAATACTGAAATATCACATGGTCCTAAGTATTCAGACCCTTTGCTGTGACACTCATATATTTAACTCAGGTGCTGTCCATTTCTTCTGATCATCCTTGAGATGGTTCTACATCTTCATTTGAGACCAGCTGTGTTTGATTATACTGATTGGACTTGATTAGGAAAGCCACACATCTGTCTATATAAGACCTTACAGCTCACAGTGCATGTCAGAGCAAATGAGAATCATGAGGTCAAAGGAACTGCCTGAAGAGCTCAGAGACAGAATTGTGGCAAGGCACAGATCTGGCCATGGTTACAAAAAAAATTCTGCTGCACTTAAGGTTCCTAAGAGCACAGTGGCCTCCATAATCCTTAAATGGAAGACGTCTGGGACAACCAGAACTCTTCCTAGAGCTGGCCGTCCGGCCAAACTGAGCTATCGGGGGAGAAGGGCCTTGGTGAGAGAGGTAAAGAAGAACCCAAAGATCACTGTGGCTGAGCTCCAGAGATGCAGTCGGGAGATGGGAGAAAGCTGTAGAAAGTCAACCATCACTGCAGCCCTCCACCAGTCGGGGCTTTATGGCAGAGTGGCCCGACGGAAGCCTCTCCTCAGTGCAAGACACATGAAAGCCTGCATGGAGTTTGCTAAAAAAACACCTGAAGGACTCCAAGATGGTGAGAAATAAGATTCTCTGGTCTGATGAGACCAAGATAGAACTTTTTGGCCTTAATTCTAAGCGGTATGTGTGGAGAAAACCAGGCACTGCTCATCACCTGTCCAATACAGTCCCAACAGTGAAGCATGGTGGTGGCAGCATCATGCTGTGGGGGTGTTTTTCAGCTGCAGGGACAGGACGACTGGTTGCAATCGAGGGAAAGATGAATGCGGCCAAGTACAGGGATATCCTGGACGACAACCTTCTCCAGAGTGCTCAGGACCTCAGACTGGGCCGAAGCTTTACCTTCCAACAAAACAATGACCCTAAGCACACAGCTAAAATAACGAAGGAGTGGCTTCACAACAACTCCATGACTGTTCTTGAATGGCCCAGCCAAAGCCCTGACTTAAACCCAATTGAGCACGTTTACCATCCAACCTGACAGAACTGGAGAGGATCTGCAAGGAGGAATGGCAGAGGATCCCCAAATCCAGGTGTGAAAAACTTGTTGCATCTTTCCCAAAAAGACTCATGGCTGTATTAGATCAAAAGGGTGCTTCTACTAAATACTGAGCAAAGGGTCTGAATACTTAGGACCATGTGATATTTCAGTTTTTCTTTTTTAATAAATCTGCAAAAATGTCAACAATTTTGTGTTTTTCTGTCAATATGGGGTGCTGTGTGTACATTAATGAGGAAAAAAAATGAACTTAAATGATTTTAGCAAATGGCTGCAATATAACAAAGATAAAAAATTTAAGGGGGTCTGAATACTTTCCGTACCCACTGTTTATGTGAGCTATTTTATATATTATTGAACCAGGCCATTAGCTTTGGAAAATATGTTTTTGAATCATTCTGGCAGTACTTTGAGGTCGATCGGTCTGTGCAGCGCTGCTTCAAGTCGAACAAGCATGTTATGTCATGTTCTCATTGGTTTGACTAATCATGTGATTCTCTGCTCTGTTTGCTATTGGCTCATTGTTTGATTGCTTCTAGGTGTTTCTTGTTTTGTGATTAGTCCTAACGTGTGTTCGACTTCATGCAGCGCTGTGCAGACCGATCGGTGGCTGACTTGAAGTAGTGCAAAATTTTGTCTGACTTGAGACAGCGTTGACGCCACGTGACTGTGACATATGGCATCAAAGCACCGCAAGAGCGATTCGAGAGCAGATGGCTGAGTCAGCCGGCACAGTTTCTCCAGAGCGGCTGCACGAGCTCTGATGATGACACATCTGTTCCACGATTGGCTGGGTTCACCTCATGACAACGATCATGTGTGTTTCGTGTTTATTCAGTTCCATTAATGCTAACAAATCTGCATTTTTATAACAGTAAAAGCTCATTTCATTTAGTCGCAATGTTATATTGTGTCATGTTTATCAAAATAAAACTGAAAAAAAAAACGTGAATGAAAACGAGTGAGTGAATTCGGACACTTTTGCATAGTTTGTGCATGCTGTCATGAAAACTAGCATGTATAAACCTTAATTAAACAATTTAATAATCAAGTAAAATTAATTTATACCTGTATGATATTACGCTGTAGCCACATTGGGAAGTGGATGGATGGTAGATTCATCAGCGGGCACCATCCTCTGGTCAGACGCGGGAATTCATTTGGTGTGTGGCGTGACTCTCACAGTGCATTATGGGTATTCTCTAGCCCTCTCTATTGAGTGTATATCAGGGATGACGTGTTTTTGTAGGCAAACCCGGGAGTTAGTGGCGCACAGGTTCCCTCGATCGAAAGCCTATGCATTTTTCCCATAGACTTTTGGAAATCGCAAAAAATAAGCTCTGTGTTTAACAAAGGGTTATGACACTTACACGTTTTGTCTATCAAGATAATCTTTACAAGTTAACAAAACATTCACAAATTTTGAAGCTTAAATAAAGTCGTCAGATATAAAAAGCCATCAGTAGGCTATAAACGGACTACAGCACACCATGGTCGCAGATCAACGTCACCACCACAAGCTTCCTCAAACTTTATTTTAAAAACAACTTTATTTAAAAACATGCTCGCTGATTATGATCTGCGCTGTGTATGAATACTTATCCACTTTTTCATGAGAAATGCTGTCCAAATGTCCTGTTTGTCAGGATGACGTCTAAAGTCCCCGCCAAAGGAAGTATTAAGGACGGTATTAACTGTCCCTTTCAGCAACTTGTTAGCAACCGCTGTTTTTAAGACGCAATAAAGGTTTAAAAGAAATCACAAGCGGATTATAACTGGTGTGTTTTATGTCATAGATCAAAACGTGAAAATATTTAGAGGCTTTATTAACCACAGACCTTATTTCAGGCGATTTAGCAAAAACCCATTCAAAAAAACCCTCGACTTCGGGGCGATGGAACCGGAAGTCCTAAAATGCTAACTCGCTTCCAGGTTTTTCCTACAAAAACACGTCATCCCTGAGGTACTCTATTGCGGGAGTGCACTCGGTAATGTCCACTATGGTTTCAGACACCACTACAAATGGCTGTCCCCTCAAATAGTGCCCTATTTAAGGGTATGGGGGCGATTTTGGACACAGCCCTAGTTTCTTTATGTAGTTAATTAGTCATTTCATTCACTTGTGCTTTGTTAATTATCTCATCAGCTCCCTCATTTGTTCTAGTGTTTATTCTCTATTTCTTTCAGTTGGTATCCATTCTCGTCTATGTTTTACGTGGTTGTGCACTTATCTGGATTTGTTTATTAAATACTATTAACTTTGACTATTCCCATTGTGCGCTTTGTTTAACACACATATGTTCACATACACATACAAATACATTTGTTACTATTTACTAAATTTAGTTAATGTTAGTTAAAGGTCCCGTTTTTCGTGGTTTTTTGAAGCTTTGATTGTGTTTATAGTGTGCAATATAACATGTGTTCATGTTTCGCGTGTAAAAAAAACACAGTATTTTTCACATAATTTACTTATCTGTATACCGCTGTTTCCACTGTCATAAAAACGGGTTGATGACTTCCTTGTTCTATGAAGTCCCTCCTTCAGAAATACGTAATGAGTTCTGATTGTGCCAGCGGTTCCTGTGTTGTGATTCGACAGCAGTTTAGCGCACCGTGCCCGGAAAGGTCACGCCTCTTACCATAACATGGAGATGCACGCGCTCAGTGTTATCGTAAACATGTCTTTAATTTTACCCTATCAATTTGAGCCGGAATCAGACCCGGTGATTGGACTGCGGGATGAAAAAAACAGCGTTTCGACGACATGGAAACAAACACACTCTACAAACGCAACTCTTGTGTATTCCTGTGGGCGGAGGTTAGTCAAAAAACTGTTTTAGTGACGTCATTAAAGAAGGAAGTAGAGGGATGTAGTCCAAACTGGCCGTTCGATGTAGGCGACTTCTGTTAAATAAAATATCTCGCTTGGCATTGAACTTTGAGCTTTAACATTTTACAGATTTTATTTATACTCTAACAACAACATTACACACTAACTAAAGTTTGAAACATGGGATCACGAAGAATGGGACCTTTAATAAAAATAAAACTGTTCATTGTAGTTCATGTCAGCTAAGGTCTAGTAAATAATATGCAACTTTTGATTTTAATGATATATTAGTAGGCTAAAACTAATTAATATTAGGATTAGTTAGTTCACCCAAAAATAAAAATAATGTAATTTATTACTCACCCTCATGTCGTTCTACACCTGTTAGACCTTCGTTCATCTTCGGAACACAAATTAAAGTATTTCTGATGAAATCCCCTGCATAGACAGCAATGCTACTTCCTCTCTCAAGATCCATAAAGGTACTAAAAACATATTTAAATCAGTTCATGTGAGTTCAGTAGTTCAACCTTAATATTATAAAGCGACGAGAATATTTTTCATGTGCCAAAAAAACAAAATAATGACTTTTTAACAATATCTAGTGATGTCCGATTTTAAAACACTGAGCTTTAAGAATCTTTTGTGTCGAATCAGTGATTTGGATTGTGTATCAAACCACCAAACTGCTGAAATCACGTGACTTTGATGCTCTGAACCACTGATTCGATTCGCAAAGCTCCGAAGCTTCATGAAGCAGTGTTTTGAATCATCATCATCACTAGATATTGTTAAAAAGTCGTTATTTTGCTTTTTTGGCACACAAAAAATATTATTGTCGCTTTATAATATTAAGGTAGAACCACTGTACTCACATGAACTGAATTAAATATGTTTTTAGTACCTTTATGGATCTTGAGAGAGGAAATACCATTGCTGTCTATGCAGGCCTCGCTGAGCCATTGGATTTAATCAAAAATATCTCAATTTGTGCTCCGAAGATGAATGAAGGTCTTACGGCTTTAGAACAACATGAGGGTGAGTAATAAATGACATTATTTTCATTTCTGGGTGAACTAACCCTTTAATGCTTAAGAAGTATTTTTCATTGTTCATGTTAACCTAAACCTATATACTAATGTTAACAATAGAACCTCATTGTAAAGTGTTAACCATGAAGCACAGCTCACACAGAAGTCACATTCAAGCTACGCAGATTTCTTGTGTTTCACGCTACGAAATCTCTCTGTGGCAATCTTTCAGTGTCAGGCGAAATTCTTAATTGCGATGACTGGATTTTGCCAGCAAAAACTCGTCAGACAACAGTAAATGTGACTGCACCTTTAGAGCTAACAGAGGCCGCTCACTTGATCTGGGATCACAGCTTACCTCTTGTGCATAGCATTTCAATAACCTCACACTGGTTTCAAGGACAGAAAGAGTAAGTAAACAGTGGAATAGCATTTGAAATGAATGTTACGCTGGCTTAAAAGACTCAATAATGAATTAAACGTACAATGACCTTGACTGACAGTAAACACTGCAAATCCACAACAAATCAGGAGTAAATACTCTAGTGACAAGTACAGGGTTTAAACAGTACGGCAGAAGTCCATAAACCAGAAAACAAACACTGGGAACACACATAATCTTACAGCAAACACAGAAACAAAGGGTAAAGGGGTGAATACATCCTTTAAGAGGTATGATGGTGCAGTTTTGTCATCAAAATGAACATTATGAGCACTCAAACATTTCGGAACAGGCTGGTTTGGGAAACTATTAGACTCTATGTGCTGTACACAGGAAAACAGTGGTCGCTGGTGCTGCTCTTACTGTCGGCAGATTGCTATTGATTCCTGTGCCACAGGAGGATTGGCCTTTAAAGATCAAACATATGCCCTCACATCTTCCCCTGCAGCAAATGTGACCGCTTTCTTTGCCAGTCTTTGCCTCTGTCTTGTCCTCAGTGGATTCTCTTGGTCTTGTACAAGCTTCCCCCGTGTACTGTATATTTATTTGAAAATTTGCTGCATTTTGGTGGTGTCACCACTAGGGAGTTGACTTATATGCTTGCTTGTGACACATAAAAGATTCCTTTCTATTTGAAAGACATTGATTTAGCACAAGCACATGTTTTATTGATCTTTCTGTATGTGAACAGTTACTGTATATTTCTGTCTTATTTAGTAAAAAACAAGCAGAATGTAAAACCAAAATCATTTGAAAAATATCCACCATTACATAACATAACATTCTCATGTTAATTGTCGCATTCAATTCAAATTACATAAATTTGTTCCAGTTCATGTTTTATGAATGAGACTAAATGAGACTAAATCATATATATATATATATATATATATATATAGTAGCAAATGTGACACTGGACCACAAAACCAGTCATAAGTCAAATGGGTATATTTGTAGCGATAGTCAACAATACATTGTATGGGTCAAAATTATCGATTTTTCTTTTTTCTTATGTCAAAAATCATTAGGATATTAAAGGATTAGTCCACTTTTAAATAAACTTTTCCTGATAATTTACTCACCCCCATGTCATCCAAGATGTCCATGTCTTTCTTTCTTCAGTCGAAAAGAAATTAAAGTTTTTGATAAAAACATTCCAGGATTATTCTCCTTATAGTAGACTTCAATGGGCACCAAACAGTTGAAGGTCAAAATTAGTTTCATTGCAGCTTCAAATTGTTCAACACAATCCCAGATGAGAAATAAGGGTCTTATCTAGTGAAACCATCACTCATTTTCTGAAAAAAAATTTAAAATTATATAAGTTTTAACCAGAAATGCTCATCTTGAACTAGCTCTCTTCTTCTTCTCCTCTATTTGAATTCCAGCAGTGTATACACTGCTAAGTGTATTACTGCCCTCCACAGGCCAAAGTTTGAACTAATTTTTATATGCAATATGCTAGTTCAATAGTATATAACAATTAGTTCAAACTTTGGCCTGTGGAGGGCAGTAATACACTTAGCAGTGTCTACACTGCTGAAATTCTAATAGAGGAGAAGAAGAAGAGAGCTAGTTCAAGATGAGCATTTAAGGTTAAAACTTATATAATATAAATTTTTTTTCAAAAAATGAGTGATGGTTTCACTAGATAAGACCCTTATTTCTCATCTGGGATCGTGTTGAACAATTTGAAGCTGCAGTGAAACTAATTTTGACCTTCAACTGTTTGGTGCCCATTGAAGTCTACTATAAGGAGAAAAATCCTGGAATGTTTTCATCAAAAACTTTAATTTCTTTTCGACTGAAGAAAGAAAGACATGGACATCTTGGATGACATGGGGGTGAGTAAATTATCAGGAAAAGTTTATTTAAAAGTGGATATGTGTTGCTAAGGACTTCATTTGGACAACTTTAAAGGCGATTTTTTCAATATTTTGATTTTTCTGTACCCTCAGATTCCAGATGTTCAAATAGTTGTATCTCAGCCAAATATTGTCCTATCCTAACAAACCATACATCAATGGGAAAGATGTATAAATCTCAATTTCAAAAAAATAAAATAAAAATGGACCCTTATCAAATATGGTCACAAATATGGTCAAGTCAAAAGACCTCTCACAAAAGCTATAGAGAAGAAATTGTTTTATTACATTAGAAAGTCTGTCTACAAGAAGATTTCCAAAACATTAAAAGTTCCTAAAGACACAGCTGGGTGTTGGGACATCTTGTCGAATGCCACTCTTGACCAAGATAACATAAAAGGCTGACATGAATATGCTAAAATTCATTTGGATAGACCTGTGGAATGTTTTATGGAGTGATGTGACCAAATTGGAACTTTTTGGACCAATGGATCAGCGCTATGTCTGGTGCAACAAAGGCGGCAAAGGCTTATTAGCAGAAGAACACCATCTCCATGGTCAAACATGAAGATGGTCCAGTCTTGTTATGGGGGTTCTTTGCTGTTGCAGGAAGTGCAAATCTTGACTGTATGAAGGACATCATGAAGTATCAAGCCATTTTCGCAAAGATGGTGATGCCTTGGGTAGAGAGACTGAAGCTTAATTATCAATTGGACTTTCCTGCAGGACAGTCAACCCAAGCTAGGTTCAGTCGTAGAATGATCTTGAGTGGCTTGTACAGTCTTCAGATTGAAATCTCATTGAAAATATTTGGTGGAATTTGAAGAAAGCAGTGGTAACATGAAAATTAAAGATTATCAGTGATCTGGAAGCTTTTACAAGTGAGGAATGGGCCAAGAGTGCAGTAGAGAGGTGATAGAAGCTTCTAAGCAATTACAGGCAGCGTTTATTGGAGGTTACAAAAAAATTTGACTTTTGGGTTGAACATGTGTACATGAATGTTTAGAGCCAATTTGATTTCTTTTATTTTTCATCAACTTTATGTTCTCAGAATTACTCAAATGTGTATTAATACACTTTATAGGATAGTTTACTGATGCCTTTGTTGAATTGTTTTCATAAAATGTTGTTCTCAGCAGCAAAATGTCTTGCAGGTCAAGGGGGTTGAATAATTTTTATTGCAATATATCCTCCTGACACCCAGCTATGGAGTTTTGTCCTCTGTAGAGGACATTATATTTTAGCAAATTTCTCAGAGACCTTACATGACACATTTTTAAGTCTGGATGTCCTGTAAAGAGCAAATGCAGGGCTTTTCAGAGATACCAAATGTTACTAGTTTCACCATGAGCACTCCCTCTCCTTGGACTTTAAAAATGGCTGACATTAATTTAGTGATCAAATTAGCACCCTTATGGAAATATGATAATATATAGTAATTATCATTTAAATCTGACTAATTTTCAAATTGTTTGTCATGAATCAACATCTCAGGAAATGTTATGGGGTTTCAAATCAAAATATGACTTTGTTACGAAACAGGAAAACGATTTCATACATGTCCACTGTAGAGGACAACAGAACTTAAAGCATGTTTATTACGCATTTTGGGAGACACAACAAGTGAATAGGGAAAGAAATTATACATCAATATTCCTGTGAAATATTAGATATTATTATGAATATTATTACATTATTACACTTCTTTTCATTATATGTTGCCCCAAAAACACATTAATATGCAAATCAGAAAGTGTATAGATACATTGTATATAATGGAAAAACCTGCCAATGGCTATTTTACACACATACTGCATAAAGCAAAATGGTATCAAATCATTATGTTTTATCTTTAATAACATAGTTGGAGAATCATCTTTATACAAAGTTTGGAATAAAAAAAACTCTGACCCTAAAAATTGATTGGTGATTAAAAAATTAATAAATTCACAAACTCTGGTAGTCAGGAGGAGATAACAGGAAGACACAATATTTTGTTCACGGGTTGTTGAAACTGAATAGGAAAATGGGCAGGTGAGTCTAATTTCAATGGAATTGGTGAGTATTTAACCAGTTCATAATAATGAGTGACAGGTGGGGCTGATCAGTATTTGGGTGATTGTGATTGGATGGGTGGAATTGTAGGGCCTGGTGTGCTGAGATAGTTTCAGGACAGTCATTAATTATATATATTTCTGCAATTTGTGTGAGGCGTCAGTAGAAAGGTGTGGTTACATTTACCATTGCTTGGTGGAATTTTATGCACAAAATCCAGTCATTTCAATTGGAATCCGCATGTTCTGGAATTTTTTCATGATGGCAAAAAATTCTCACTCAGATTTCACATCAGGTTCGCCACGTTGAACAACAGAAAGCAGCTTGGTTTGAAAGTGACTTCTGTGCTAGTGGTGATTTATGCATTGCTACACTACTGCCAATGGACGAACCTTTTTGCCTGTGAAATTTCACAAATGTGACAAAATTACTGTGTGCAATTTAAATATAAAAGATCATTACTTTCTAGCACTTGGCTCCAGCATCCCTGCAACCCTGCAGAGATGGATTGATGGATTTTCTATATATATATATATATATATATATATATATATATATATATATATATATATATATATATATATATATATATATACAGTACAGTCCAAAAGTTTGGAACCACTAAGATTTTTAATGTTTTTAAAAGAAGTTTCGTCTGCTCACCAAGGCTACATTTATTTAATTAAAAATACAGTAAAAAACAGTAATATTGTGAAATATTATTACAATTTAAAATAACTGTGTACTATTTAAATATATTTGACAAAGTAATTTATTCCTGTGATGCAAAGCTGAATTTTCAGCATCGTTACTCCAGTCTTCAGTGTCACATGATCCTTCAGAAATCATTCTAATATGCTGATTTGCTGCTCAAGAAACATTTATGATTATTTTCAATGTTGAAAACAGTTGTGTACTTTTTTTTTCAGGATTCCTTGATGAATAGAAAGTTCAAAAGAACAGCATTTATCTGAAATACAAAGCTTCTGTAGCATTATACACTACCGTTCAAAAGTTTGGGGTCAGTAAGAATTTTTATTTTTATTTTTTTTAAAAGAAATTAAAGA
The DNA here is from genome assembly GCF_018812025.1 of Megalobrama amblycephala. Lineage (NCBI taxonomy): Eukaryota > Metazoa > Chordata > Actinopteri > Cypriniformes > Xenocyprididae > Megalobrama > Megalobrama amblycephala. Next base: position 20,359,208 of record NC_063057.1, on the reverse strand, counting down.
AATTAATACTTTTATTCAGCAAGGATGCATTAAATCAATCAAAAGTGGCAGTAAAGACATTTATAATGTTACAAAAGATTAGATTTCAGATAAACACTGTTCTTTTGAACTTTCTATTCATCAAATAATCCTGAAAAAAAATATTGTACACAAATATTTTGTACAATTGTACACATTAAATGTTTCTTGAGCAGCAGATCAGCATATTAGAATGATTTCTGAAGGATCATGTGACACTGAAGACTGGAGTAATGATGCTGAAAATTCAGCTTTGCATCACAGGAATAAATTACTTTGTGAAATATATTCAAATAGAAAACAGTTATTTTAAATTGTAATAATATTTCACAATATTACTGTTTTTACTGTATTTTTAATTAAATAAATGTAGCCTTGGTGAGCAGACGAAACTTCTTTTAAAAACATTAAAAATCTTAGTGGTTCCAAACTTTTGGACTGTACTGTATATATATATATATATATAAGTACAAAAAAAGTAAAAATCCAAATTTTCACAAGTGCATGGTAGTATTGCACGTAAGTAGTAGCAATTTTTCTAAAATTGTCCAAAAATGGTTTGAGGGCGTTGAAATACTTAGACAAAGTTTATCATACAAATTAAGGCTTTCTGTGATTTGTCTGGCTGTAAGGAAGCTAGAGTTATTTTCCGCTCTTGCTTCTGTCTCCCTTTTTTTCTGACTCTACAGGGAACAAAGCCCTGTGATAAGAGAAATTCCAATCCAAATCCCACCATTGATTTGAATGTGAAAGCACTCTGATTTGTAGGTATTGTGGAAATGGCAAAATATTAATTTGCATTGGCGGCACAAAGAGGATTTATGGTCTCTTGTAGTGCTTTGTTCTGAAATGTCAGCACAATTGGAAAGTTTGCTGTTGTCTGGTGAATTATTTATTTATATTCTAAGGATTTTTGAAGTTTTACAGATCACAGGATTTATTATGTCTCTGAGAGGTGAAGCATAAACAACAGAGATACAAATGTACCTGAAAGCAGGACTGTGCGCAGACATTTTGAGGGCCAGTCACTCAAAACTGAAAACAAATTCTTGTATAATAGCCATCTTATTATTTAGATCCATCCATCCAGGATATTTTTACAAATGGAATATTAACACTGTATATTATCATGTTGTGATCCCTTAATTCACTTGCAGCACTATTATAGTAATTAAAAATAATTTATTTAAATTATTTACTGTTTTATTTATTTATTTTGTAACAAAGTAGTGTAGATTTATAATATCAGCCATTTATTGGCTATAAGCCATAACATGGAAATAATCAGCAAACTGATATCAGCCAAGATTTCAATATTGGTGCATCCCTAAAAATGCTGTTTCAATCCATGTTTGGGTCAAATATGGCCAAACCCAATAGATGAGTTCAAAATTTAATCAAAAAAGTTTAAACCAATATTTTGGACAAAACATCAGTTTTGTGCAAGATTGGTCTTGTGATGATTGAAAAATGTTTGTAGGAGAAGTAGTGAAAAACCATCAATCCAAAATGACTGCCAATCTACAGGGTAAAATGTTGTGTCTAATCTAAAAGGTTGAAAGGGTATCAGCAGATAAATGATTGAAAATTGAGCTGTTGGAGGCACTATAAAGTTTGGCCGTAACCTAACTAACCCCAAAACTAACAAACACCTTTGATGCTTGGCCCCAGAGACAGACATTTCCTGTAATAGCACGAGCGCTGAAGCAGCGTAGGCATAGAGTATCTCTGGATCGAGGTAGCTCGCAATAACAGGCACAGTTAGACGAAGATGCATTACTGTACAAAAGAATTTATTTGTAAGCATTAAAATCTCTAAGCAGCTCTGCTCAAAACACAGAGGATATTATCTCTAATTTAGAAACAAAAGAGAGCTTTACGTCAAACACATGAAAGGAGGGAAATAAAAAGGCTGGAAATGTATATTGGATCATTCTGATATTACACAGGCGACTTACAACTTTATAATATCCGACTAAAGGGTCTTGTTTGGGGATTTCATTACATACCCAGCCAGTCATTTAAAAAGTGGCCTATGTTCCTCGAGAGATCCACACTGCCAGCTGGATAGAAGGTACTATTAATGGTCTCCAGGGTTGTGCACCATTCAGAACTGAATTGAGAATGCCTTACGACTCCTGAAATTAAACTGAATTTAATTGAGGTAGCAAAGAAGATGCAGAATTAAAATGGACATAAGAGCTTTCATGTACTGTAGTTTCTAAAAAATATATTTTTTTCCAGTATAAATGACCTAAAACAAAAGTGTAAATGTGATGTAAATATTACCATACACACTGTATATGAGGTATTCCCAGAAACAAATGGTTAAGTATGGCTTCCCATATGTCGTTCATTATATTATATTATATTATATTATATTATATTATATTATATTATATTATATTATATTATATTATATTATATTATATTATATTATATTATATTATATTATATTATATTATATTATATTATATTATATTATATTATATTATATTATATTATATTTGTGACCCTGGACCACAAAACCAGTCATAAGGGTCCATTTTTTGAAATTGAGATTTATACATCAGCTGAAAGCTGAATAAGATTTCCACTGATGTATGTTTTTTTTAGGACAATATTTGGCCGAGATACAACTATTTGAAAATCTGGAATCTGAGGGTGCAAAAAAAAAAAAAAAAAAACTTGAGAAAATCACCTTTAAAGTTGTCCAAATGAAGTCCTTAGCAATGCATATCCACTCACAAAAATACATAAAAAAAAAAAAAAAAAAAAAAAAAAAAAAAAATATATATATATATATATATATATATATATATATATATATATATATATATATATATATATATATATATATATATATATTTATTTATGGTAGGAAATTTACAAAATATCTTCATGGAACATGATCTTTACTTAATATCCTAAAGATTTCTGGCATAAAAGAAAAATCGATAATTTTGACTCATTCAATGTTTTGTTGGCTATTGCTACAAATATATCAGTGCGACTTATGACTGGTTTTGTGGTCCAGTGTCACATATTTATTATATTATATTATATTACATTACATTACATTACATTACATTACATTACATTACATTATATATTATATTATATTATATTATATTAATTATATTATATTATATTAATTATATTCAGTACAGAAAAAAATCTTCACTGCATAAATTATTTTAATATATAATTATTAGTGTCAGATTTTGATATTAGCTATGTTAACTATATTGATAGTGTTGAACTTAATTTAGAGAAATAGGTCTAATTGGTTGAGAAAATGTATAAATACTGAATATTCAAAATTAATGATGTAATTATTTATATTTTGTCACAAACCTTGTATCACACTAATGGAATTCCTCTGTTATGTAACTGTGTCTTTGTATTTCTGTACATTCCAGCCAAGAGACAGTTCTTCAATTCTGAATTTTGCCCAAGCCTGAGAGTCACATATATTAGTGATGGACCGATATATCGACCAGGACGCCTGATCGGCTGATAATTGATCAATTTCAGATTAGCGGTTGTTGGTCGATTGGCCAATTAATGTGCGTTAATACACATTATGATTGTTAATGGATAATATGTTATTTATGGTTAATTTTGAGTAGAAGTATAAAATAAGTGTCCTTGACATTTCAGCAAATTTCTATACACCCGTCATTACATTTTATTACAGTTATTAGACTGGTCATCGGGCATCATTAAAACAAGATTAATTTGCCTGAAAAAACAAAAATTGCACATGTAGATGCTTAAAAATCAAAGGAAACAATCTGAGTAAGAAAAAATAAATTCAAGATATATTCTCTGAAAAGCATCATTTTATGCAATTTTGCTTCAAATGTAGTTTTGTCTTGCTTAACAGATATTTTTGAATATTCTTACTGGAAAACAAGTCAAAAATACATAACTCCCCAATATCAGTCAACCACTATGCTATTTTCAGTAGGAATGTTCCATGTTTAACCATTCATGTTCATTAAAAAAAGAAAGAAAATACTGAGAAAAAAAGATAAAACTATGGAAACCTTCATAACTGGTCTCCATGATTACCGTCCATTCAGAACCCCACGCTATCCACCACTCCAAGATAACACATCTCAGCACTGCATTGACCTCCCTCCAGAGGATCAATGAATTATACATGAAAATATCGACACATTGATCATTTTTTTTCCACTCAAACAAACACACCATATTCAAGGACAAACCCTCCAAAAACAGGAGAGCAAAGAGTAACACTATTAGAATGCAAACGATCCCGGACACCAGGGGTTAAACCATCACCGCTTCAGATGGGACCCGCTGAAAGCCCTCCGAACGCTCGATAGAAGATTCCGTCTTCCGACGACCGTTGAGTGCCGTCAATTGATCAAACAATAAACGTCATCTGTACAAGAGATAAAATTCAGTCTGCTCCCCTTTTATGGCTTTAGAGAGAGAAAAGGCTACATGAATATTTCTCCTCTTTGTCCTCCTCGTCCTGTTCCAATCAAAACACTGATGATTGTCACGTCTTTGTGCTTAATCTAAACTGTGTTTGTATATACCGAAGAGCAATCTCTTTGTAGCGCCGTCTGGTCTTCAAAACAAATCCGATATTCTTAGGTCAAACTTCAGCACACAGAATGACTGGAAGAAGGAAATGACTTTCATGCAAAATACAAGGGGAAATGGATTGTAAATCGGCTGTTGCTACCAACGTACGCCACCATGCAATTTCCAGCGTTGATTCCTGTTTTTTCCACCCATTCCTTTCTTCCTGGTCTGTGAGTGCCTGGTCGTTTAAAAAAAGAGCAGGGAAATAAAAGCTCAATTTTTCTGATTCTCATTGTCCAGAATAGTTTTTCAGATTTTTTTTTTTTTTAATTTCACTTAAATCTCCCCACGTCGCTGACCACGAGTTTTCATGCTAACAGAGCGCTCCATGCTTAATGTTGTGTTAACCATCCGGAGCTTTTTGCAGCCATCGGTAAAATTGCTGCTGGAACAGGATGTGCCATTTTACATTAGCTTGAACGATCTCAACAGCTCGAGCGAACGCAGGTGCCGACTCTCCCCCGCTGGTTAGGATGAACTCTTTCAACTGAGGAGAAGATAAACAATTTTCATTAACATTATCAGCATATTGTCTCTGATGTATCAGATATAGAGAGTTTGTGTTTATGTGTGTAAGTGGCAGATTCATCTCTGTTAATCAGCTTCAGAATATACAATGCATTTACATGCAAATGCCTGACATGTAATTTAGCAGATAACAGTGATGTTTATGATAATGAGGAGTGGGAATGCATTTGAAGTAAACAGAATTATCAAACAGAAAGACACGTGGTTGTTTGTCAAGAAAAAAAGCCTCTAACACCAATTAAAGGCATAAAAACCTCATCAAAAATTTCCATTTGTGACCCGTGTTGGCAAAATAAGTCGGAATGTACACGGACTAACTACGAGCTACAGGCAAAACAAGTCAAAAATGTTGATTTTGGTTCGAATTTGAGGTTTTCATGAAAGTGAGTTCATTAAGCCCTCGTCTAGCAATCCAAATGGCAATTAAACATCTAAAATTATCTTTATTTGTATGTTTTCTGAAGGAGTACCTTTCCTTTGTCAAAAAATGGTGTTAGTGCATTATAACTATAAATGCTCAATATAAATGCTCAATATCTGATTGTATACATTGGAAGTATACAATGGGAACCCATCACGTCATTGACGTAGCGTCTCGTTCCCTTACTCAGGGACCAAGGGTTACATCAGTAACCCGAGACGTTCCCTTTCGTGGGAACTATCGACGCTACGTCAATGAAGTGATGGGTTCCCATCACGTCATTGACGTAGCGTCTCATTCCCTTGCTCAGGGAACAAGGGTTACATCAGTAACCCGAGACGTTTTGATGAGGTGTGTGCCAAATTAGGTGTTATTAACAGGGATTTTAAGGTATGGTTGCTAGGTGATTTTTTTTTTTTTTGGAACCCTCAGGAAAACTTTGATTTTTCTCAAAACTGACTTTGCTGACTTTATCGACTTCAAACAGGTGTTGCTCATTCATTTGTTCTCTGGTCACAAACAAATCATAAATCATTTTTAAGGTTTTTAACAGAGATTGTGAAAATAACGAAAACTCATTTTTGAAAATTTGCTTATTGCAACTCATTTTGCCAGCACGGGTCACAATTACTAAATAACACGTTATGAAAATGATTCCCAGCTCCTAAGGTCACGAGATCTACATGAACGAACATGTGCTGGGATTAAGTATTCGTCTGGGGTGGGTGGGGTGGTCTTTCTGCAACAAAGCATATGTGTAATGCATATGTGTAATAAAAATATCCACATTTAACTGGGGGTGACCCTGAATAGTCGACGATTCGATGCTTCATTAGGAGGAGCCTGATTCGACTACCAATCTCACAGTCGAATCTTCGCAGAGGTGTTATATCTGACGAGATATGGGGGTGCTCAATATTTGATTTCACATATAATTAATATACAGCCTATTATGATAATGCTGTAAATAAAAATGTGAAAAGAAAGAATCTTTTAATAAATATTTTTAATGTGCGTGAATGAATCCAACCACCCCGTGACAGAGTTAAGTTTCACTTTCCATGATCCGTGACCAACAGAGGGCATCTTGGCCACAGGGATTAAATCTTTAACAATGTCTGGGACAGTGGTGTATAAAGTACTCAAAAACCATACTTGAGTAAAAATATAGATATCTTACCAGAAAATGACTTTGGTAGAAGTTAAAGTCACTGTTTAGAATGTTACTTGAGTAGAAGTTTTAAAGTATGTGATATTTTTTGTACTTTAGTATGAAAAGTATTTTTTTTTATTTTATATTAAACGTACTTAGGTACTGAAAGTAAAAGTACAAGTAAATGTAAAATACAAAAGCAGCAAAAAAGCAGCAAGATTATGTTCAGTTTTAACTCTTTCTTACATTTTGTTTCTTTGAATTAAAAAAATGCCTAAATGTTTATTGTAATTTTTAAATATAAAAAATACTACTATATTAATTATACATTGATCATTCATGTTAATTCATAGTGCATTATAACTAATGTAAGAGACAACTTTAAACTGTAAAAATGTAAATGTTGAAATTAAAAATGAACAATACTTTTATTAACCTTATTTAATGTTACAAATGGACTCGTAAAGTGTTACCATTTCATATAAATCCAAACAGTTATGCTTAAAAATTGCCATCTTTACACACAAAGGCATAGCATGGGTCTATTATATGTATACTTTCACACATTATTTGCCTCTATTTTAGAAAACTTGATAATTATCTAATCAAAATATGTGTTACAGTGCCAATAAAAAAGTAACTGAAATCGAATACATTTCTGATTTGTTATGTTTCTGTCGCTACATGATGAGGATACAGTTTAAATATGCAACTTCGCTGGATAATGAATACATAACAGCGAACAAATGGATATAAACTAATGCAAATGAATGGTAACAATCATGACATTAAACAGTTGCTGTTTTTGTCACATCGTTTTAATCGCTTGAGATACTACTAATGTTAGCATCCTCTCAGCTTTGACGGCAAACAAACTACTGTTCTCCACTAATGCAGCATCTAGTCAACAAATTAATTACTTTATAATGATATGAAAACATGTACTGTAGTGTACACTGTATAACATACAGTTTTGTTGTCCGTTTTAAATCTGTTTTTGAAGTGTCCTGCTGTGTGCAGCGCGCAGCCTCACGTCATGTGTCAAAACAAACTCTACGAGGCATCAGTGATAGTTTTTATTTCACCTCTAGAGGCCGCTCTCGTACTGTATAATGACAGCACACTCTTCTCAGTCACCCCAGTAATGGACGCAACCCGGAAAATGAAGTCAACCGCGGTTGTGCAAGCACTTGTTTGCACATGCTTGCTTGCAGTCTGTGTTCTTCTCACTTTATTTTGTAGTAAGAAACGAAACTGCTTTGGGAAAATGTATCGGAGTAAAAGTATACAATTTATTTAGGAAATGTAGTGGAGTAAAAGTTGACAGAAATATAAAAACTCAAGTAAAGTACAGATTCTCCCAAAAAATACTTAAGTACTGTAACGAAGTATTATTATTTCGTTACATTACACCACTGGTCTGGGATAAGAAAATCTAAAGTGTAGAATTGGATGCACTTTGAAATGGTAAAAGATGATTAAAAAAAGTAAGATGCAAGTTGTGCCAACAGCTCATGTCCTTCCACTCAACAACGACAAACATTGCGTTGTGCTTCTGCCGGCCAGCGTTAACGAGTACATTATTTGTAAAGCGCTACTTGAGCGCGGAAAGAGTTTGTGCGCACTATGTAGAGGACGACTGGTTTTCAAGCGGTCTGGAGGAGGCTAGTTAAATATGGATATTTTTATTACACAATTGCATCGCTTCACTTCAGAACCCCTGGAGCTGCGTAGAGTACGTTTATGATGGATGGATGCATTTTGTTGCGTTTCAGACAAATGGTTTCCATACACTGGCATTATAAAGCTTGAGGGTGAGTAAATCATTGGGGTGATTTTCATCTTAAAGTGAACTAATCCTTTAAGCTACTAATTTGGTCTTGAACTATTTCAAAATTGCTGTTTAGTCATAGAAACTTTCGAAAGAAATAAACAATCATTCGCAATGTACAGCGTTTAGCACTGATTTAACGGTGAATGTGTGGATGAAGTGCTCTGGCAGCAGCTGATTGTCAATGACAGTATGCTAATGCTCTGTTTAAGAAAATACTGAGGGGGTTCTTATTATCGCTGTATGAATGATAAATTGTGGAAGGTGAAGTCAGCTGGATGAGAAAGTGCTGCGCTGCAGTGAGAAGCATCAGCAGTCTGTGTCCTCTGGGACTGAAGCTGAATGAATTTGAATAAGTGAATATACGTTCCATCTCCTATAATAAGGTTAAGCAGTTACAATGAGGAAATAACCCAATGAAACAGACCAGAGCACATTTCTGCAGGCTTCAAAGTTTACTTTTGCTCATTTTCTCCATCTCAAGTAATTTTGCTGACCAATGTTTGTTGTAAGTATTAATGTTCCACAAAGATTGGTCAATAGTTCATTAGTGTTTTAGATTGACTGGAGGTGTAAGAGCCTCAGGATGGTGTATAAGTCCAGACTCACCTCACTCAACTCCGCCTCAGTGTTGAGAAACTCTGTCACGCCGCTGATTAATTTTGAGTTCATAAATAAAGCTTCTCCATACCTACGGATGAAAGACACAGAGCTCAAGCAGTGTAATTAAAAACACTGGAGCACCGTTTTAATGAGCCCAGTAGCAAACAAACACCAGTAGATATTTCCCATAATGCTCTCTGGTCCTTCAACCACAAAGAAGAAATAACATTCACCAATCAATATCTTATGAGAGTGCGAATGTGAAATACATATCAGGGACTGAGAGGAAGGTTAAAGTCACTGATAAACAGAGATGAATGAAGCTACATTCACCTGGAATTCAATATGTCCCACTTCTCGCGGAAATATCTCCATGCTAAATGTCTTCCCAGCGGATTGCGGCCCACATGTATGATGACATCGATCACGTCCTGATCCGGCACCAGGTCAGAGGTGAGAGACAGATTCAGGAGCCTGTGGGCAACACAATAAATGTGAGAAAGACTATAAGTGAGGAATAATTAACAACGGCCCCTGAGTTATTTTAAATTAACTGGTAATGTGGAAATGGTGCGGGCTGTAAAACTTTATTAAGTGACTTTAAACAATTTTTACCACTTTATGAGCTCTATGAAAATTGCACTCCAATTCATTCCTGTGGCGCATAAAAAATGAAGTGGGCGGAGCTTAGAAAAGGGTTAATTTGAAAAGAATGTGGTTGAGTGATAACAGTAATGTCATCAATAAACATTGAACTACTTTGGTTACAGATAATAATAACAACCCTTGAATGTGTTTCAACCAAAACGATCAGAATGAAACTGAAAATAAATTATATACTTCATTAGTTGCGCTCTTATGCTTGGAAGAACTTATAGTCTAAAATATAAAACTTGCCTTATTAATTGCTGCTATTTGACAAATACAGCTATTATCATGAACATTATCGTGTCTGTTCTAATTAAGTAATTTTAATCAATTTTGCTATCACTTCTATGCTAGTTTTAAGCTTGGGTAAATCTAAGATACAAAACACATTATTCTTCCCTGTTTTCATTAAAGACAGCCACTGACAGGCCGGCGAAACACAATTATTCAAATATCTTTTCAATACTGTGATTCAGCATCTTCAAAAAGTAATTAACCTGAAAAGTCCAAATCAAATGCAGACAGACCCATTCGATTCAAATTGGTGCAAAATGTCAAGTAGATTAAAAAGAAAGAAATAGGAAATGAGATGTTACACATAAAAACGCTGCCACGGTGCACAAGTTTTCAATTTGCAATAACAAGTGGGGTAATTGCTTCACTGTGGTTTGGTCTCTTATTTCAGTTCAAATGCTCTTTTGGGCTTTTTGACATTATCGAGTCATTTTTGTAGCACCTTTTCACAAAAACCCCGGAGATTATCGCCATGGTGACAAACTCACATCTGTGTGCGGACAGATTCTATCCCCCTACCCCTACTCCTAAACCTACCCATCACAGAAAACATTCTGCATTTTTACATTTTCAATAACACATTGTTTAGTATGTTTTTAAAGCTATTTTAAATATGAGAACTCATGAAATGTCCTCATATTTCATGTTTATGTCGTAATACAAGTGTAATACCCATGCATTATACAAATTAGTGTTACACACACAATACAGCAGCGGAGAGGAATTATATTCAGCCCGCTAGATCACAACACACATCATCATCAAAAAATAAAATAAAATAAATAAATAAATTGGGGGGGTTGGGGGGTACAATATACTTCATGCCATTGAAATCAATACTAAACAAAGTTCATACACCCCATCCTTCAGACTCAGTGATTGAAGCACAGTGATTGAAGCTCACTCCAAACACAGGCCAGTTTTCTCTGCGGTAGATTAAATATCACAAACACACACTCTCACACGGAACTCATCTGGGACGGGGGGCTTTGCTTGTGCATGCTGTGTGAAATTTAAGTGCGTCTAAAATCAGTGAACTGCTGCTAGAGGTCTTTTTTAACTCCAACATTAGAGCAAAGGTGGATGTCTGAATGCTGCAGTCATTAAATATTACATATATCCTTTATGACACTAAAATAAATCTCATTAATGAGAGATATTTGAAGCACATAAAGCAACACCAAATCCTCTCTAGGCAACAATGACTAATAAGGTGCTACTTGCACATTGAACAGAGATGCCAAACACCTTTATTTCATGGGAATTCATTAATAAAACTGAATAAAAAAGAAGTGCAGAGCTCCAGATATCAACACTGTTAAAAACTCTCAGAGGACATATTCAAGAGATGCAGTTTTTTCCTTGAGCTGATATAAACTCAGCTACAGGTTCTTCACACATCAGTATCATGCTAATGCCATATATTGTAGCACTAGGTGCCAGTTTCTAATTAGCATGTGAGTGTTGCTAGCGCCTGTGTTTTTCTAACAATGATGTCTGGCACTTTCAACACCACCACATCACTACTACTGCTCTCCACTACAGCACTGCGCGAGACTGTTTACTTAACTCCCACTGAATTTCTGATCATTACTGCCTGTTCCTGCATGTGTGTGTTCCACTCCTGCCTGCACCCGCAATATTTGTATTCACTCCCGGCTGCAGCGCAAACATTCTGTTACATATGGAAGCTTGTTTCCGACACTATATATCAAAAAGAAAATAAATAATAAGACTACTAAAACATACTTAATGAATGAATTAATGAATCACTTGACCTAGCCTGCTATGGAGGAAGAGAATGTTACTGATCGACTGCAGTTAACTTAATTTTTTTCTGTTTTCTAAACTACTACCATGTTTTGGAAAATGGGTAACCACCTCAAGCAGATCCAAACTACCAGCCAAGATTGTCTAGCACATAGGTTCCTAATTCTGACCCTTTTTGTCCACTTTCCTGCAGAGTTATAAACTCCAGTCCTAATCAAACACACTTGAACAAAACTAATCAAGGTGTTCAGGATTTCTGGGAAGTTCCAGGCAGGTAAGCTGGATCAAGGTTGGAGCTAAACTGTAAAGGAAAGTGGACCTTGAGGCAGAACATGAAAATAGAGACACCAGCCATCATAGTCAAATGTTTGCTAGGAGCTAGAGTGCCTGACATCAAAGCAAATTTAAAAGTGCTGGCTAATGCAAAATCTAAATACTCTAAGATTATTATGCAAGCCAGCACTAATGATGTCCAACTTCATCAGTCAGAGATCACTAAAAATAACATTAAAGAGGTGTGTGAACTAGCGAGTATAATGTCAGACACTGTAATATACTCTGGCCCCCTCCCTGCTTACCGTGTTGACGAGATATATAGCAGACTGTCGTCACTCAATGTCTAAGTGGTGTCTGTAGAATAACATAGGTTTTATAGGTAATTTAACAAGTTTTTGGGGCAGACCTGACCTGTTGAAAAGAGATGGTTTTCATCCCTCCTAGGGTGGTGCCAATCTTCTCTCTAGTAATGTGGCGCAAAGTCTTAGAGTTGGTACTTGACAAACCGGGGACCATGTCAGGATAGACAGCAGACAATATAGAATCTGTGTCTGTTCCCTGAACTAGTAAATGCAAAAAACTTTAAAAAAAAACAAACAAACTCTATCAAAGAATTTGCTGACTTTCTATCAGAGTTAGTACTGGATGCAGATAAGGTCTTAATTGTTGATGATCTTATTATCCATGTAGGTAATGAAAAAGATGGATTGGGATTGCAAATCTATTGCTACTATTTTGGAGTTAGACAACACACGTCAGGATCCACTCATTGCCGTAATCATACTTTTAATATTGATGCATGGAATCGATGTTGATGGCGTTGAAATTCTGCAGCGGAGCAATGACATCTCAGAATATTATCTAGTCTTGTGTATACTTTATTTAACAAAAGCTCAACCCTCAGACTCAACCCTCTTCTGATCTTGGTCTTGACTCAGACTTGAATGATCTGGTCTCAACTATGACTGCTAATAACTACCATTAAATGTGTTTAGACATAGTTGCTCCTTTGCGCTTAAAGAAGATTAAGGAGAATAGTCTGACATTGTGGTATAACAAGCAAACTTGCACCCTTAAAAGAGCAGCCAGGAAAATGGAAACGCAGCTGGAACAAAACAAAACTTGGGTATTTTGCAATGCGTGGAAGGATAGTGTTTCTGTCTATGGAAAGGCCGTAATAACTGATAATTTGTTTACTTTGTGACTGTCTTAGAAGAAAACAAAAACAACCCTAGGTGTTTATATGATACGGTAACTAAATTAACAAGAAATAGAGCTTCAACAAGTTCAGACATTTCCCAACAACACAAGAGCAATGACTTTACTTGCAAGATCAGAGACAAAATTATAACCATGCAACCGTCTACTACAGTATCACATCAGACAGTGCACTGTAGACTCCCTGAAGCACAATTCCAATCATTTTTGTTATAGGAGAATGGTCTAAACTAAAGAGGTATCATATCAATCACTGGTCTAAAAATTCTGGCCAGTTAATAATACCTAGAATATCAAAACCAACTGTGGGTGGTAGATCCTTTTTCTATTTAGCAGCCAAACTCCGAAACAGTCCTTCCTAGCGTTGTTTGAGAGGCAGACACACTCTATCAGTTTAAATCTAGATTAAAGACCCATCTCTTTAACCTAGCATACACATAACACACTATTACATTTCTATAATTCAAATCTGTTAAAGGATTATTAGGCTGCATAAATTGGGTCAACCGGAACCAGGAACACTTCCCATAATACCCAATGTACTTGTTACAACATAAGAAGAATGGCTTCTACGCTGATATTAGTATATCAGTTTCTTTCTTATCAGATGGTGGACCTGATCAGATGGTGGACCTGCACAAAGTGATGACCACAACAGACTCAAATATCAGCAGAGACCATGACAACTAGACGAGCCCTAGAGACAGATCCCCTGTGAAGCCCTTGTTGACATGACAGCCATCAGGACAAATCCTTAGCAAAGACCAGAAGAACCAGACAAGTCCTCTGCACAGACCCCTATGGACTAAGCCTGTTTTTTTCTACATTTCTGTAACCAATGGAGTTTGGGTTCCTTGCCACTGTCACATTTGGCTTGCTTAGTTGGGGACACATAATATTCAGAAGTATTATTGATTTGACTGTAATGACAATATTGGATGAGAACTGAACAAAGCTGGATGATGACATCATTGTTGTCTCTAGAGCTGCTTTCTAGATGAATTGAACTCATTACATATTTGATGAACTTTACAGTTATTAAATAGAACTGAATCAACACTGAACCTTTTCTTCCATCAGAAAGTGACTATGATTTTGCTAAGTAGGACGTGTTCCTGTGTTCTGGAACAAGATTTACACAGTCCAAATACACAGTCCTAACCAATAACCAGTGCTATAGTCGAGTCAGAGTCAACACTGAGTCAGCATGCTCCCAAGTCAATGAAAAGACCACATTTTCATTGTCTTGGTCTTGTTATGGATTCAGGAGAATGTGGAATCAGTCTTGTCTCAGACTCAACCCTCTTCTGATCTTGGTCTTGACTCAGACTTGAATGATCTGGTCTCAAATCAGAAGGAAGGGTGTATTATATTTCAAGCTTCAATGTCAACCCTAAGTCTATATCTAATATCTAAACCAAACCCTTCAATCATATTGGTTGAAATGAATGTTGATACAGAAACACAGAGAGTGCTACTTGATAAGTTACAATCAGAAGTACATATCCTTCAAGTGTTTGTATTGTAGGAGAATGTTAGAGGTTCCTGCAGAGGATTTTGTATTCATGGTTCAGCTGCCTGACTTTGAGATTTGTATCTAGGTGTATTGTGTATGACAGCCAAGTCATGGATCACTGATGGATCACTTGAAAGACTCAAGTGATTTTTTTTACCTTCAAGTAATGTAATTACCACAATACAAAAAAAATGAAAAGGTTCCTTGCTGACTGTAATTTGATGAATGGTATCTCAACATGAAGATGAAGATGTTTGGATGTAGTGCATATAAATGTGTGCTTGTTAAGTGCAGTGCTATTTATCTTCTTCCTCTAGCGAGGTAACCCACATCCCTCTTAACAGACTCATGCTGAAGATTCCCACAGGAATGAACCTGTTGAGTGCTGAACACTCACAGCAGAGAGGGGTCATTGTGGGTCTCTTTATTTGGGCAAGTTTCTTTCTCTCAGTGCATCTATAAAACAACGACCAAATGCAACTCAATAAATGGAGATGTCAAACATGCAGTGAATCCTGAGGGAGTTGCTTCAGAATATGTGTGGGCTGTGAGATCCTCGTCTGGCCTGGACAGGGTGTAATCCGTCACTGTCCTCATCCTGCTATTGAATCGGGAGAGGATTTAGGGCACCATGGAGACTTTTGGGAAAAGCTTCAATGGCAGTCATTGTTTTTACTGCCCTGTCAGAGGAGTGAGTGCAGCTCTGCTGGTGTGAGCGACATGATGTGGTGGAAGGGATTGAATCGGATTACTTCATGAGGTACAGCAACTATGAAGTGAGTTATAGTCAGAGGAGTGCCATACATGGTCCAGAGACTTCCAGATACTTCTTGCTATCAATAAAATGGCAATTTGAAAGATTTGTTTTAAATGCTAAACCTTTCAGCTAAGACTGATTGATCAATGTGTTATGCTACAGTAACTTGGTATTTGACTTTCTTTGCCTCATCATGTCATTGTCAATGAAAGGAAATAGTGTTGATTGACCTGTTGAGCAGGAAGATGTTGTCACTGCAGGTCAAGGCTTCCAGAAGAACCTTCTTCTCAGAGATGGCTGTAGAGGAGTGAAACTTCATCCAGATAAACTCCCACACGTCTTCATCCATCAGAGACACACCTGTGCAGTACACAATGTCCCGCACATTAGGTGGAATCCTGTGGGACAGAAGATTAACCGAAAAATCTGAGTAAAGACACAAGCTGAATTCACATATTTTGAGGTGAACAGCTAGTAAATGATATCGTTAGCATTTAAATACATTTAACATTTACAACTGTACTGGTGGAGTAAAAACTAATTAGGGCCTGAGCACTGATGGTGTGTGGACCCTATTGTAATTGCTCAGTCAATCATTCTTCTTCTCCGAAATGAATCACATTTTTGAGGGCCTAAACATGCTTGAAAACTCATGAAACTTTGCACACGCAACAGAAGCGGTGAAATTTTTTTATCTGATATAGGTTTCAGAATTAGGTGTGGCAAAATGGGTCGATAGCGCCACTTACAAAATTTCAATTAAGCGCCCTTCGCGCTATGTTTCACATACAGGTATGAAATTTGGTAGACACATGTAACAGCCCAATACCTACAAAAAAAGTCCCTGTTGCAAAATTGGAAAACCCAACAGGAAGTGAGATATTTAGAATTTTCTCTGCAATATTTTTGCAGTTTTTGCCATTTCCAGACGTTGTACTGTAACAAACTCCTCCTAAAGATTTTATCAGACAAACATCATATTTGGTCAGTCTAATCTAAAGGCCTTTGCAACATTAAATTGTGAAGATCTTGAGTTTTTGTTGAAGGGTGTGTCCGAGGTTGCCTAACAAAATCCGATGTTTCGCCATGAAACAGGAAGTTGTTGTAACTTGGGCATACAATGTCCGATCTGCTCCAAACTTCACATGTTTGATAATAGTCCTGGCCTAAAGACATTTACATGGCAATATTCGGTTATAGTCATAGCGCCACCTGTTGGCAGCAGAAAATGTGGCACATCGAAATGACTTTACCATATTTCTTCTGTATTTACTTGCTTACACATATGGTCCATCTCTAAATAGAGTTAAAGTTACACTGAAGTAGAGTTAAAGTTAATGAGATAATTAAGCAATTAATAAGGCTCTGACTTAAGTCACTTGTGGTTCTTGTTTATTCTTATTTCTTCAGTGATCCTGCTTGTTAACAGCAGGTGTTCATCACTAATGCGCAGTCAGAGGGGCCTTTAGAGAGGGGCCATATGTACTCTGAGCAGAGTTGATTTAACTCTGGGGATTTTGCTGTGTACGTGCATGTCACCCACTACTCGCTGTTTTCCTAAGGTCACCGGGTGGCGGTGGCCCTGGGTGCGAGGGCCCTTTCATTGCTGCTTGTAGCTTTAATTTACTCTTTTATTTAACATAAATACAAAGATTAACTTTTAAAGTCCAGGGAAAATAGTGAAAAATGGTGATGGATTAACATATATGCACATTGAATGCTGCAGGTGATTAGCATTCCTCACTGTGAGGAATCCTCACTCCTCAGGGTTGTTCACAAATCAACGTTTCACCTACAGAAGAATAATAAAAAAAAAGTTTGAGTGTATTTTTGTTTGTACACTTATGTGAGAAATAAAAATTGAGCTGTCTTTTGCAGTTTCTTCTTTTCACTAAAATTTTCTGTTGTCTATCATTTTAAATAAAAAGACACTTTTAGATTTAAATTTGACCACTTTGGTTCAAGTGGTCTTCTGCTGTCTGCAGTTAATTTGAATCACTTGAATTCTGTCACAGCGAGAAATGTTCATAATAACACCAGCCGATCTAATTTGATGATATTTTCTGAGGTCATAATTTAAGTGGGAAAATTTGAACCGAATCATCACTGCAGGCCTCCCAAAATGAATCACAGTGCAATATATATAGACTAGTGATATACGGGTCATAAGTAAGAGCTCTCAATGGACCCAGGATATCATCTGGTTATAAATCTTAGAAATGAATAACAGTCTACAGTCGAGCAACACAGAGAGAAAAGTATCTCAGGCTGTGAGGCAATGCATGTATTATTTGTACAGGAAGAAGAAATAACATTAAACTTCTGAAGGAGCTGTGGCGATACAATGACTGAACTTTTGATTTGCTCAAACAAAGCGCAATAAAGGCCTGCTGATTCTGGATGAGCCGTCAGAGCCTCTGGGAGTTTTCAATGTAGCAATACAGAGAACGGCGCATCCAGTAAGATATAAAATCATGTCACATCCAATTGAAGCATATAGACTGAAATTTCCGCACCTGTGAAGGTGATGTCTTGTTTATGACTGCCACTGACAGGAAGTCTAAGTGAATTCAGAAACACAGTTAAAGAATAATATTCGTGATATTCCGTTAGCTGCCGTTATATCTGAAAAATTCATGACTTTTATAAGGTTTTTTTTTTTTTTTTGACCATAAAAAAATGACCATAAATCCAGTTCTTACTTCTTATATTATAACCTGAATATAATGGTTTGATTTGCTGTAATATTTGGCTGTGTGCAGGCAACACATTTATAACAAATGGTTATTATGAGATTTTATATAACTCTAGAACTTATATGTCTGTGGGACAATAATAGCTTGTAGCATAAGTTCTACCAGGAAGACTACAATGGCACATCATACATTCATAATAATATGAATGAATGAATGAGGCATTTATAATAGCTCTAGTCAATCACTGCTTGACACTCTGAGTATATAAGCACTGAACTCTCTGTTTTACATTCACAGTTGATGACGCTGACGTCCCCCTCCTCTCCTCCCCATTCTTCTTGGGTAAGCCCTGCCCCACCTTCATCTTCAGGCAGGATCAGCCGAATCTGCATGCCCCAGGATTTGGACTAATGACGGGGCCTAAGCCAAATAACTTTTCTATAAAACTAGACATGAATTACTTTAGCTCACTACCATCTGTTAATACTTTATGGAATAAACACCATGCAAACGTTCACCTGCCCTCTGAGTTTTTTCTGGTAAAACTTGTGTTCTTGAAACAATGTAGAAAGTTTGTGTATTTTACAATGTGTGAGCCTTTATTGTTTCAAATAGAGGCTAAAATGATCTGATGCACTATACAAAAAAAAAAAAAAAAAAAAAAAAGCTGGTGCAGTTTCTCTTGAAACATCCGACTTTAATTTCAGCCCTGTTTTTTTTTTTTTTTTTTCAGTCTGTGGTATCTTGTTTTTAATCAATAAAGCACACAAGGAGGTTTTGTCAGTGTTTGTCTTTGGCTGTACAGTGATCTGAAACCTTTCTTTGCAGCTCATAAACACTGCTGGGTCATTCCTGTGACATTATCATCACCTAAACCATAAAAAGACATAAAGGTCAAACACATTCCTCTTTTATGTGCTGCTCATCCCTGAATATCAAACTGACCAGATTCTCTTTATTATCCCAGCAGGACTAGAGGTCATTTTCAAAGAAAGGACAATGAAGGACACATCTGGCAGATCCAAACGTCTGCTGTCAGGTCAGAGCAAAATGGCACAATTTGAAAGCCAATTAAGAACAGTGCAGGCAAGTTCAATACAATGCAAAAAGTAGTCAAAATTATAATTCTATCAAATAAAAAGTATCAAAGAATGCTAAAACTAATAACATGAAACAGTCAAGAAGAAAAGCAACTCTAGCTGACGAGAGAAAATTAAACTAACACGTGATGATAAGTTTAGCAGGAGGGATTGTGTTCAAAATAGAGACTTCCTGTCTGTTCAGACATGATCAAAAACCTCACACTGGACTCCACGGGGTAATAATTACAGAGCCACTGCTGGAGCAATTGAGCCGTTTCAGGGCAAAAGAGTGGAAAATCTTTGACTGAGCAGGTGAAATACTGGCTGGATCCCATTGTGTGTGTATTTCACACAGGGGCGTAGTTTGGTTACTCCCCCCCCATTTGGAGCTTTTATAGCACTAAGTTATTATCTAAACTGAATGGACCAATTGTCAGCACAACATGACTGAAGCCCGGTTTATTTAATCATGCATAAGTGGCGTGTGAATCATCGTATGCGTACTGTGCATGCATTTACCAGCGCGCTCCAAAAGTTTAATAAGATTTGCCTTTCCTATTGTGACGCCGATGATAAAATGTGCGAACCATTTGAATTCTATTGAGAATTTACTTAAAACAATATGGAGAAAGTCATACATGATCTAAAACAGCCACATAAACAAAAAAAGACTGATGAAAAGAAAAGAATACATCATCTTGCAAACTACGCCCTTGCACATGTTAAAAGCAAGAATATTGAGGAAAAAAAAAACAACCTTTAAACAGAGCAACCTGCTGCTATCGGAGAAGCTCAAGTCATGTTAGAGACCTCAACAAGTCATTAAATGCACATTTAGTAAAGCCAAGGTCAATATGTGACACATTATATGTGCAATAAAGCATCTGTGTGTGTTTTTAAGGTCTATCTGTCAATTTTAGGGCACAATTTGAAGCCGGCAAGCAAATATCCAATGTATTTGGGGTTGCCAACGTGTGATGAACTGTGTATGTGGTCTTTCATGTGTTTGTAGGCATACGGCCAACTGTTTGGCTCAAGGACAAAAAATATTTTCCTAAAAACTGGGCAAACACAATATCTTGTGCAGGGTAAGACCATTTTTTTTAGACACACACACCCACAATCTTGTTTATTCTCCATTATGGCCATTAGTGCCTGCCGGTGGCTTGGTGCGTTTGACAGTGCGATACTGCATACATGCATGTGAACATTGCTGTGGGCAGCAGGGAAACAAATTCTAATGTGTGTTTCCATGGACACATGGAATAGAGCTTCTACTGTATGAATGTTGGCAGGGTTGATGAGCAGGACATATTGATCAGACCTCAAAGCGTCCACGCACACTACACACCATCACACCACACTCTATTCAGAGCTGTGCCTCGATATTATTGTAGAAATGTGGCTGTAACTGTTGTAGTATGGTTTCTCAATGATCGATGTGTTTAGATTTTTTTCCATGTACTTTTTCTTAGGTTAAAAAGCAAATGCTAAATTGAGGCCACACCAGATTTCCTGCAGGATTGTGTTTATGCAGCAGTGCACCGAAACACAAAAAAGGCCAAACAACATGCTAAATATACTATTTTTGCAAGATATTTGTAAGTATTTTACATTTAAATTGTATTTTAAAGGTGTCATAAATTTAAAATTGAATTTACCTTGGCATAGTTGAATAACAAGAGTTCAGTACATGGAAAAGACATACAGTGAGTCTCAAACACCATTGTTTCCTCCTTCTTAAGTAACTCTCATTTGTTTAAAAGACATCTGAAGAACAGAAGAATCTCAACATAACACCGACTGTTACGTAACAGTCGGGATCATTAATATGTACGCCCCCAATATTTGCATATGCCAGCTCATGTTCAAGGCATTAGACAAGGGCAGCCAGTATTAACGTCTGGATCTGTGCACAGCTGAATCAACAGACTAGGTAAGCAAGCAAGAGCAATAGCGAAAAATGGCAGATAGAGCAATAATAACTGACATGATTTTTAGTGATATTTGTAAATTGTCTTTCTAAATGTTTTGTTAGCATGTTGCTAATGTACTGTTATGTGTAATGTAGTTAAAGTTACCATCGTTTCTTACTGTATTCACAGAGACAAGAGCTGTCGCTATTTTCATTATTAAACACTTGCAGTCTGTATAATTCATAAACACAACTTCATTCTTTATAAATCTCTCCAACAGTGTGTAATGTTAGCTTTAGCCACGGAGCACTATCAAACTCATTCAGAATCAAATATAAACACCCAAATAAATACTTTACTCACATAACTCGAAGCATGCATACAGCATGCATGACGTCCATTTGAGGGTTATATTAGCTGTGTGAACTATGTTTATGCACTGTATTATAGTCGAGAGCTCGGGGGACATGAAGCGTGAGGATTTAAAGGGGCCGCAGCCTGAATCGGCGCATATTTAATGATGCCCCAAAATAGGCAGTTAAAAAAATTTATTTAAAAAAGTCTATGGGGTATTTTGAGCTGAAACTTCACAGACACATTCAGGGGACACCTTAGACTTGTATAACTTCTTGTAAAAACTGGTTCTAGGGCACCTTTAAAACAAAAATCTTTTGAATGTGCAATTTTAACTACACATCGCATATATAAACTTTCTGTTAGTAGCATTTCAATCTAGTTAAGTGAGTTGTTAAGGACCAAGTCAGTTGTTAACTGTTAGTATTTTGGGTCGATTCAGTGAATCTGAGTTGTCTGATTTAATCCATTATTTAGACTGACTAGAGAAAGAGTTCACGAAAAAGAGCTACCTCAAAACAGCAATTAATTAAAACTTCAAACTTCATTATGGTGTTTTGCTATTTGTTTGGTTTTGTGTCAAGAGAGGAGAAACACTGGACTTGAATAAAAGCTGTTATGGTTGTCACTCTGTAAATTTTCTCACCTGTTCTTGTTGCTGGAAATCCAGTCTGAAATGAGAGACACAGCTTGGCGGTGACAGTGTTTGCTTCCAAAACTGCAGGCCAGCATGATCACCTCTCTTTGTAGCTCTCTGAGGAGGAAAGAGGGAAGTACAGCAGCAGGAAGTTAAAGATGGAGGAAGGGGAAAATGAAAAATGAAAAATTAAATACATGTCTACTGAGGTCATTCCCATCTCTGGGGTGGAAAATATCTGGCTTACACTTTGCTATTTGGTGTCCTTACTTAGACTACATATAAGTGTATAACTGTAATATATAATTCAAGAAAGATGAAATTCAAGACTCACTCGGCCTGATAAGCCGCCTGCATGAAGGAGCCGTCAGGGGAAGTGGTTGGCCAGCCCAACTTGTGATACTTTGGTTCCACCTGTCTTAGAACATAGTCCTGATGAACAAAACAAAACAAAAACAGTAAAGCAAAATAAAATAAAAAATACAACACAAAACAAAACAAAAGACAGAAAATTAGTCAGTATGGTTGACATGTTGAGACTAGGATTTACATTTATATAACTTACATTAATGTAAATATGCAAAGCTTACATCCAGACCATTTATGAAAACTAAGCAGCAAAAATGGGTCATTCAGAAATGATTAAGATTTTATGAATTAGCTTTCAGCTTTTAAATTATATATATATATATATATATATATATATATATATATATATATATATATATATATATATATATATATATATATATATATATACAGTATGTAACTTTCTGGACAAATAATTATACAAGATTTGACAAACAGAAGCTGTGAGTCCTTGTTAAAAGAGCATGAGACATAATGTTGCTTAAAACTTAAGATATTATGTTGTTTTGTATTATATTCAGTATAAGACAGTGAGTGAGTGAGTGAGTGAGTGAGTGTGTGCGTGTGTGTTTTAACTCGCCATACAGTTGAGGGAAATGTCACAGCAGGTAATGTTATGGCTAATTTAGCATGACTGCTCTCCTTCATGCCCTCTTACTGAGACGAGTGAATGATCACAATTAGAGCCTGCTATGCGCGATTCAATTCTTAACACACACACTCACTGAGAAAAGCACATAAACACTGGTGCAGCAGTAGAGGACATTGTTTTCCATGTTGCAGTGGACCATACAGCTGATCAGGTGTGTCTGTTGAGCTTTTACTACAAAAACTGAGTGATACACACACACACACACAAGTTTGCTTTGCTATCTTAGTGAGGACATTCCATAGGCATAATGGTTTTTATACTGTACAAACTGTAAATTTTATCCCCCTACAGAAAAAAGAAAACATTCTGCATTTTTACATGTTTAATAAAACATTGTTTAGTATGTTTTTAAAGCTATTTTAAATATGAGACTCATGAAATGTCCTCATAAAACATGTTTATGTAGTAATACCTGTGTAATACCCATGTCATTATACAAATTTGTGTCCTCATAAATCACAAAAACACGCAAACACACACACACAAACACGAGTTTGCATTTACGGTTGAGACACCTGGTCACATGATTTGAAAGCACCTGACTAATTTGCTCCAGCTGTTTCCTGTCTTGCATTACATGCTAAACATCTGCTCTATCTCACAGTAAACACAATAAAGGAGAGTTACAGAGAGAAGATGCTATTAAATTCATCACACACTCACTGCTGACACTAAATGGTCGTCCATTACAGAGGAGGGGCAAAAATGACTCATGCGCACTGAGGGATTGTGGGTAGGCGTGTGAGTGCTATTCTGAATAACAAAGTGATACATGAATATGAACGCAGGTGGACAGGTAAAACAGAAGCCGGAGAAACAGCGAGACTGTCTGACACTGTCATGTTAGGCTGTGTTCAGAATTAAATACTAGCATACTGCACACTGAAGAGTAAACACAGCATACTGCATACTATTTAAAAAACGGAAAAATGCTTATTTTGTAACAATTATTAATATTTCTCAGTCTGATCAAAAAATGTATCTATTAAAAGCAGATAAAAATGACAGCAAATATTTTCTGCATACAGTGTGCCCTCATTATATACTTAGTAGCTCATATGGAAAATCCACACATGCAGAAAAATTGCATACTCATCACAACATGCATACTGTTTACTGCAGAAATTGCATAAGTAGTATGGTAGTATGCTATTCTGAACATAGCCAATAAATCACAACCAATGCTGGAGATTTCACTGTTTTTCGTATGTACGAGACACATTGTGTCTGGAAACATTGTGAACTGTTGTTTTGTATGAGCATCAGAGGAAGTCTGAAGTTCGATCTGTCGAGTCATCTGAGACGTGCTGCTAGATATCATCTGTGTCTTTCTTATTGCACTAGTCAAGGTTAAAATACAACAGACAACAAAAGACTCACGCTGAACAGGCTGTGGTCTTCAGTGCGGTCCAGGAGTTTGTCCAGCTGGTAAAGAGCTCGACTAGCAGCGTGCCAGGGCAAAAACTCAGTCTCCTGAGACAAATATGAGATCATCTGCAGGGGGACGTTTTGGGGCAAATACCCCGCTCTAGAGAGAAGAACACTAACAATAAGACACTAGCAGCACATTTTAAGCATGGTAGACACATCGTTAACATTTGATTACAAACAGTTCATTTTGTTCATCATCATTCGTTTAGAATAACTGCCAGGCATTGTGCTCTGCGTGGGGAGTCATAATGCGCTGTGAAAAAAAAGGAAAAAAAACAGCTTCTCCTGTACAGCTACATTCATGTTCAATTTGCATAAATCCATAAAACATAAGATCTCTTCTAAAAGCTTCAAATGTCTTCAACTTTTTCCTGTCGGTCTTTTCAGAAACGCCTACAACCCTCCCATGAGAGTGGAACAACAGAGAGGTGGCCAATATCCTTAGACCAAAAACACTAGACTTTCCACGAGTCTTTGAATCTAAAAAAATGTTTGCTAGCAAGCATAGTGTCACTATTACATTAACCGCCTGGAACACACAAGCAACCAGATAACAATGTTTTTGAACAGCCGAATATAGTCCCTAGCATCTTTTTAAGATTCATAGTACATCATTTTTGTGTGACAGCAAAACAGCTAATGTCAAACTCAATTGGAATCAATTGAGTGCACTTCACATGAGCAGTGCTAATTTGCGTGCCACATGGAAAGAGCATTCGAAATCAGTTGTGTTTGAGGGTCTATTTCCAACCCAGGGTCATTGGAAAAACATGCCTGTGTAAAATGACATTGCATTGCTTCTTGAACATTTTGCACTTTGAAGGAAAACTGTCCAGCGCATTCAGTTTTATCCAAAAACATATGAAAGTGTATGTGACAGCGTTTTATTACATATTTCGGCGGTTTGTAGATTAAATGTCCAAGAAGTGCCGTTTAAAGGGGACCTATTATGCAAAATTTTTGAACACAGATGTGTCCCCAGTGTGTGTAAACAACCAGCCTATAATTCAAGTAAGAAATGTATTCTTATTAAAGTTATTTCATCAAGAGCAGTGAGTCATTTTATGTTTTTCTTTTGTTGATTGATTCATATTAACAGCCAACCCAGTATCATTAGAAAAACGTACCTGTGGGAACGTTTTCGCGTTTTACCAATACGTACATATCACTGCAGTTTTGATGTGAAATGTCCACTGAGTGGCGCTAAAAGCATGTTCATTTTTTAATTTTTTTTTTGCCTGAACTGATAACGTGATTATGGTACGTTTTATGACGTTGGTTTTTATACAAATCACCGCAGTTCTGATTTGAAATTTGCACTCCATTGAGTTTTAAAGGTGCCCTAGATTCAAAAATTGAATTTACCTTGGCATAGTTAAATAACAACAGTTCAGTACATGGAAAAGACATACAGTGAGTCTCAAACCCCATTGTTTCCTCCTTCTTATATAAATCTCATTTGTTTAAACGACCTCCGAAGAACAGGCGAATCTCAACATAACACCGACTGTTACGTAACAGTCGGGATCATTAATATATACGCCCCAATATTTGCATAATGCTAGCCCATGTTCAAGGGATTACACAAGCCAGTATTAACGTCTGGAGCTGCACACAGCCGAATCATCAGACTAGGTAAGCAAGAATAACAGCGAAAAATGGCAGATGGAGCAATAATAACTGACATAATCCATGATAGCATGATATTTTTACTGATATTTGTAAATTGTCTTTCTAAATGTTTCGTTAGCATGTTGCTAATGTACTGTTAAATGAGGTTAAAGTTACCATCGTTTATTACTGTATTCACGGAGACAAGAGCCATCGCTATTTTCATTTTTTAAACACTTGCAGTCTGTATAATTCATAAACACAACTTCATTCTTTATAAATCTCTCCAACAGTGTAGCATTAGCCATTAGCCACGGAGGACAGCCTCAAATTCACTCAGAATAAAACGTTAACATCCAAATAAATACTTTACTCACATAATTCGAAGCATGCATACAGCATGCATGACGAACATCTTGTAAAGATCCATTTGAGGGATATATTAGCTGTGTGAACATTGTAAATGCGCTGTAATATAGTCGAGAGCTCGTGTGGCAGGGAGCACGCGATTTAAGGGGGCGGCGCCGAGTGTAAATCAGTGCATTGTTAATGATGCCCCAAAATAGGCAGTTAAAAAATTAATTTAAAAAAATCTATGGGGTATTTTGAGCTGAAACTTCACAGACACATTCAGGAGACACCTTAGACTTATATTACATCTTGTGAAAAAGCATTCTTGGGCACCTTTAAAATAACATACCACCAACACTACACCTAAACCTACCCGATAGTGTTAACAAAAGCAAATGTGACATAAAAAGCATCCGTAATCACACCGTTTTAGCTTGTTTAGATCTCTTATTGAGTTCTTTTACTGTGACTTGCCTTTCACGGGATTCGCGCCCATAGCTTTTTCGTCTTAAGTACAACTCAGTATCAACTGAGCTACCGAGCAAGCTTGTTATGGTAGAAAAGTGAAACATATGGAGCTGGTTAAGCGATGCAAAGTCCAAAATATATTTGTTTACAAATCATGCACTCTGGTAAAAAATAGCGTTTTGAAGTCATAATATAATATTGTAGAAGGAGACGTGAAAACAAGTCTTTATTAATCCATAATCTGACCCCATAATCGTAACTGTGTATGAAAACGATTAAAAGCGCTTGCTGTTTTACTGCCTCTAGCATTCATTTCTGTTCAAAACTGCAGTGATATGTATACATTGGTACGTATTTTGGCGACTCGCGAAAACGTTCCCACAGGTACGTCTTTCCTTATGAGACCGGGTTGTTAAAGGGTTAGTTCACCCAAAAATGAAAATTCTGTCATTTATTACTCACCCTCATGCCGTTTCACACCCGTAAGACCTTCGTTAATCTTCGTAACACAAATTAAGATATTTTTGTTGAAATCCGAAAGCTCCGTGAGGCCTTCATAGAGCAATGGACACTTCCTCTCTCAAGATCCATAAAGGTACTAAAAACATATTTAAATCGGTTCATGTGAGTACAGTGGTTCAATATTATTATTATAAAGCGACGAGAATATTTTTGAAGCGCCAAAAAAAACTAATTAACGGCTTATTTAGTGATGGCCATTTTCAAAACAATGCTTCAGGAAGCATCGGAGCACAGATGAATCAGTGTGTCGAATCTGCTGTTTGGAGCGCCAAAGTCACGTGATTTCAGCCGTTGGCAGTTTGACACGCGATCTGAATCATGATTCGACACACTGATTCATTATGCTCTGAAGCTTCATGAAGCAGTGTTTTGAAATCGGCCATCACTAAATAAGTCGTTATTTTGTTTTTTTGCCGCTCCAAAAATATTCTCGTCGCTTTATAATATTAATATTGAACCACTGTACTCACATGAACCGATTTAAATATGTTTTTAGTACCTTTATGGATCTTCAGAGAGGAAGTGTCCATTGCTACCTATGGAGGCCTCACAGAGCCATCGGATTTCAACTAAAATATCTTAATTTGTGTTTTGAAGATTAACGAAGGTCTTACGGGTGTGGAACGGCATGAGGGTAAGTAATAAATTACATTATTTTCATTTTTGGGCGAACTAACCCTTTAACAGCATATAGCAGTAGGTAGCCTACTGTATTATTATGCTGCTGTCACTTTAAAGGTGCCCTAGAACTTTTTTTTAAAAGATGTAATATAAGTCTAAGGTGTCCCCTGAATGTGTCTGTGAAGTTTTAGCTCAAAATACCCCATAGATTTTTTTTTAATTCATTTTTTTAACTGCCTATTTTGGAGCATAATTAGAAATGAGCCGATTCAGGGTGTGTGGCCCTTTAAATCTCGTGCTCCACACCCCAAGAGCTCACACTTGCCTTAAACAACATAAAAAAAAAGTTCACACAGCTAATATAACCCTCAAAATGGATCTTTACAAAGTGTTCATCATGCAGCATGTCTAATCGCGTAAGTATAGTATTTATTTGGATGTTTACATTTGATTCTGAATGAGTTTGAGGCTGTGCTCCGTGGCTAATGGCTAATGCTACACTGTTGGAGAGATTTATAAAGAATGAAGTTGTGTTTATGAATTATACAGACTGCAAGTGTTTAAAAATGAAAATAGTGACGGCTCTTGTCTCCGTGAATACAGTAATAAACCATGGTAACTTTAACCACATTTAACAGTACATTAGCAACATGCTAACGAAACATTTAGAAAGACAATTTACAAATATCACTAAAAATATCATGTTATCATGAATCATGTCAGTTATTATTGCTCCATCTGCCATTTTTCGCTATTGTCCTTGCTTGCTTACCTAATCTGTTGATTCAGCTGTGCACATCCAGACGTTCTGCCCTTGTCTAATGCCTTTCATCCAGATGTTAATACTGGCTGCCCTTGTGTAATGCCTCAATCATGGGCTGGCATATGCAAATATTGGGGGCGTACACCCTGACTGTTACGTAACAGTCGGTGTTATGTTGAGATTCGCCTGTTTTCCGGAGGTCTTTTAAACAAATGAGATTTATATAAGAAGGAGGAAACAATGGAGTTTGAGACTCACTGTATGTCTTTTCCATGTACTGAACTGTTGTTATTTAACTATGCCAAGGTAAATTCAATTTTTGAATCTAGGGCACCTTTAACACTCAGATCTAATATACACCTGCAATTTCTTTCCCTGATGTTTACATTTACATACATAAGTGTCTGTGTTTACGTGAACTTTGTGTGTTTTTGACATAACCTTGTGTGTATTTGACAGTTTAAGTGCAAAAAGACACGAACAATATCTTTTAGAGTTAAAGAGTTTAATTAATCTTAAAGAGTTTAATACTCCGTCTGACAGGCAGCTTTCTGTGCGCATGCTTCGGATATGTACAGAAAACCATATAGCAGAAGTTTAAACTGTTAAACGCATGCAGATAATTAACTTTCATGAAGATGAAGAACTGCAATGTCACGTGAGCGTGGTCTCAATAGAGATGATAATCAAAACCAAACAGATGTTTTGTTAGTTTTTGTCAGAGTATCCGAGGCACGAGTTGTACAGGTTCCGCCCACTTCTGGAAAGTGGGGTGGGGAGCAGCAGCTCATTTGCATTTAAAGACACATGCACGAAAATGGCATGTTTTTCCTTACACTCAAAAACGGGCATTTACAACATGGTATAATAAATGATCTCTGGGGTATTTTGAGCTGAAAATTCACAGACACATTCTGGGGACACCTGAGACTTATATTACATCTTGTAAAAAGGGTCCCCTTTAAAGGTTAATGCCCTTTCGTGTTTGAAACTATGATACCTCCTTCAGTTTCTTATAATTTCATGCACATAAGTGCTCTGAATCGGAGGTCAGGCGAAAAAGGAAGTGATCAGACTTGAAAACGGACTCATTAAAATCCAGAGGACAGATTCACCCAACACACATTTAATTGGGACATTAATCACAGTTACTCACAGACACCCACTGTTACCCAAGGAGGTTTTTAACATTTCCAGAAAAACTGATTTACATTAACATTAGCAGGAGACAATTGAGGATGTTAAGAATTAGAAACTATTTTAACATCTCCATGGGGAAAAAAAAAGCAGCAAATGTGTTTATAGTATCAGGCAAAGGTGAATTTATTTGTGTCTAATTAAGATCAAGAACTATGTTCTTATTCCTTTGAACAGCCTGTTAATACATTAGAGAAGGACAGAGAGTTTGCAGGGTTCAGGGATCAATGGGCTTCAATATGAAGTCAAATGTTCATTTTATATATGGTAATGGAAGGTACTGAAACATTTATGCTCAATTTTATGTAAAAATGTCCAAAATATTAAAAAATGAGAGCTCAGAAATGCTTTATTTGACTGACACCAACATTGCTTTCAGTCTTACAGATTTATTGGAGTCAGGAGCAATAAACTCTAGACTGTTAAATTATTTAAAGTTAATGCAAACCTTAACTGGCTTAAGGTTTGCATTGGCTTTAACACCTTACCTCATGTATTAATTTTCAATAATTCAACAGCCTGGAATCAATAATGCTCTTTACCTCAAGACATTTTAAAGCATGTCTAAAGCATGTTTAAATGACTTTCGTACAGCACTGATTATGTTAGACCTGGAACTATAGAAAATAAATCAAAACCATTGTGTCAACCAAACAGAATAAAGCAATAAATTGTGGTCTAATGAGCAATAATTGTATTAAAATAAACAATTAATCAGTCTATAATGATGCCAAGGCACTTGAAACAATCATCGGCTGTCATTCTTTCACACTGATTACATGGAAATATTCAATGTATATTCTCAGGATTGATGTGCACTCAAGACATGAAGGATGCAGTCAAGAGCTTAATCACTTCGTATGTGCATTAATTATGTTGTGTTTCTCATTAAGCTCATGCGCTTAAAGACACTGTAGCACATAAATTACTGCAATGACTTCACCTGTCACGTCACATTAAAGGGGAAGTGAATGATGGCCAGTGGATGGCACAAATCATATCTCGTTTGGTCACATTGACCTCTAGAAAGTGACACCGGTTAAACAGCGGTAATTAATGAACACACAGTCTGTAACTGTTGCTCATTATAAATAAATAACTATGAATTTTTATGTAATAGCCTTATATTTTAATGTTCATTCAAAGTTAGACTATTAAAGTTAATGTTTCTATTATATATACATATTTTTTCTTTCTTAAAAATGTGGTCATTCTTTAGAGGGAAAATAAGTATTATGGGTATCATTTATATTTAGAGACACTTCCATTATTACCCCATGAAAAACAGCAGCAACTGGAGGCCATTCAGTTTCTCCATTTTATAAAACTTTCCTTTCTTTCTTGTATTTCTGAATTATTCAGCTTTCTGATCGAAGGTCGGAGGGAAAATGTTCATTAAATATGAACGCAACATTACCATAAAAGTGTCATGAGGCATTGAAGTTTCCCTGCTGTTAGTGAGCACAGTAATGAAGGAGCTGATCACTATCACGCTTCAGGAATGTGCCAATACGCACATACAACCTCAGGGAAACATGTTACATTGCATGAAGGCCATTTATCAATCGATAATAGCACTCCAAAAGAACAGCAAGGAGAGTGTGTGGCTCTTTAAAATTGCCTGACATCATTAATTTATTTTTAAAGAGAGCTGGTGATGTCTGGCAAGCATGATCGTCTGCGACCTTTGGAGAATTGAAAGAAACTCTAAAATTCAAGCAGATTTTTAATTAACGAGTATATAAAGAGTAACATAACAGACTCCTAAATAAATCATTGACTTCTAAATTGGCCTGTAATTGTTGCTCATTTAGACGAAGCTTGAGCAGAGCATTTCAAGCAGGCCTATTAAGAAGCTCCATCACTGAGAGTCAAATGAAAGCTCGCTCTGTGCACAAAAAAATATTGTGTCAAAGGAAAAGAATACGGAAAAGTAACCAAAATATTCTCCTGGCACGGTTCTTGAATTCTTTTTGCATAAGATGTGTTGTATGACAGAATTGTGGACAGGCGTTGACATGTTTGTCACAAACAAAACAACCTTCTGTCTTTATGGCAAAAAGATGTCGGGTTAGGAACAGATCAGCATTTTTATGGAAGTTCAAAACGCTGTGTCAAGACAAGTAGCTGGTGATCACAGTAATGACTGCGAGCTGTTAACAGCAACTGTTAATTTCTTAAAAATATCTAGTTAAAGGCAAATACCCAAAATAAACTGTTGTTTTAACACCACGTGTTGCAAAAAAAAAAAAAAAAAAGAAAAAGAAAAAAAGAATGTATTTTGATGTGAATTTTATGTTCACATTATATTTATCATATTATATTATATTATAAAACAGTTCCTGTCCTTGATTCTGGTCACCAAACGGTTCTGTCTATCACTACACAACATCCTTAGCAACCACTCTTAGCAACGTAAACTGTTTGTTATCAATTGATATTGTTCATTGAATCTTACTGTATTATGCAGAAGAATATTGCGAGAAAGAGATCGAGAGAGCGAGTTTATAACCTGCATTCAGATTTAGCATTTTCCTTCGGGTCAGTCCTATGTGCATAATAAAAAATCTGTTTAAATGTCCGTTGCAATATCTTGTCTTTTTAACAGTTAAGGGGTTTTCCCGTGACTGACAGCTCTAGTCAAAGCATTTGTCAGTTGTGTCTTGTTCCGTGTTTACAACAATTCAGTCTTTTCAATCTAAAAAGCCCTGAGTCTTTGCCGCCATCTAATGTCGTAATTATTGTAACTTCTGTTGCTAGGGGGTGGGATGGTTCAGATTTCTCACGGTTCGGTTTGTATCACAGTTTTAGTGTCACGGTTTTGGTACAGTTCGGTATGTGCTATGTTCAGTAAAAAATAGGACAATTGTCAAATAAAGATAAACAAAATAAAACAAATAATCTAACTACATGAAACAGCACAAATAAATACATGAGAGCTAAGATACAAATAAAATAAACAATGCTTTACAGGTTTTTCAGGTCTCTAACAGTAGTTTTCAGGTACAGAAATTGAATAAAGTAATCAAATATAAAATAACACTGCATATAAACTTCTTTGAATAGTTAAATAAAGATGAAACATTATTGAAGTTACAAAAGCTATTCAGTCAAGAGTGATTTCTTCGTGCTTTGTCATTCGAATAACATTAAAACACATAGAGCAGGAATATTAGACTGCCATCCCTTTAAGATATAATTCAAAGATCCAGTACACTGGCTCGTTTTTCTCCTAAGACATAACCTACTATGTTTGTTAGGATACTCGCTAAGATGGGCATGTTGACATAATTTTTGTGTGAATTTGTCCATTTAGGTGCAAGACTTGAAAGAGAATTTGCGCGAGAATATTTGTGCGCTGTGACGCGGCTCTCTGTGTATGCGCTTCGGATAAACGCGAGTTCTCTTTCGTGTCTTACGGATGAATGTTTAAATTAGCAAGGTTTAAATGAGTTTAGTTTAAACACAGATATCAACGTGAGATGTTCAGGTCCCACCTGTGATTGCGCGCTATCAACACCCAGTGATGACGACGACGTAAATGACGTCATTGAATATTTATTTACAACGAGTGACTGTTTTGTCCATGTTCTTTTGATCATCACTGTTGTAACGTATTGGGAAACTAGAATGCATATCCATCGATTGAAACATACATTAGCCGAATCCGTCTGTTTTGCACGTTGTTTTCAACAAACCATATACGTCGTCAGATTTGGGATGAACCGCGGTGAAAGCACGTGCCGAACCATGGGTGGAGAACCGAACGGTTTGATTTTTTACAGTGAACCGTCCCCATCCCTACTGTTCACGGTCAGGGACTATTTTTTCTGGCGGAAGGAAGATCTTTTAGTGATTTTACTTCATGAAAGTTGCATTGATACATATATTTTTGGCTTTAATATTTGTATTGTGTGGTAACCGTTTTATAAAAGCAATAAGGTACTTGAGGCTAGTGCGGTTTAAGTCAGCACAGCCTCTCGTACCTTATATTATATTATATTATATTATATTATATTATATTATATTATATTATATTATATTATATTATATTATATTATATTATATTATATTATATTATATTATTGTCAGAGTTATGTTCATTTTCATTGTGTTCTTGTTCATGTGTTTTGGTTTTGTGTTTATACTTTTTCTTGGTTTCTCATTAATTATTTATTACATTCACCTGTCGTTTAATTAGTTCCCTATATCTTTGTATAGGTACCTCCTGTTTTGTTCTTTGTTGGTGTTTTGTTAACATTACTTGTGGAAAGTGTTAATGTTTCTCTTGAGATTCTCCTAAGTATTTCTGTTGTTGGAATAAAAGATGATTAAGAATGAATTCTGGTATTCTTCCTACCACTCATGACTATTACATTACATTATATATGATTAATTTAGCCTAATTTATTTTAAACATAGGCTTATATGACCTAGATATATTTTAAATATGATCTTCAGGCTCAAACTATTCTTCACTAACACCAACTTTCTTCTTCAATTGATCCAGTAATTCATAATCACAATAAAGGCTTTGTGAGGCAGTATTGATCTGTGTGAGTGACTCCCATGAGCACAAGGGGCATTTAATTAGGTAACATCACTCAAGGCAGCGGCGCCCATTCAGTTTCCTCAGTCATATGAACACCCTTTATCATCCCAGTAATTTACCGAGAAATGAGACATTTTACACATTGTGATTAACGATGATGCTGTTTTTAATATGCAGGTTGGCATTTTCGCTTCTCGAGAACGTAAGAGCCAATAACCACCTCCACAGATCTGAGCCCTGAGGTTGAATACGACATCCTTTTAACATCCGCTCATTTTTATTAAGAGTAGCTGTAAACAAAAGAGACAAACAATATGTACAAACCAGACTAAAATCAGGAACAAAAGGATTTGCCTTCAGTCCTCTTAAGTTTCAATTATCAAGCTCTTCGGTAAACAAGGCCGAGCCGAATAAACAGGCTAAATGAACATGACGTACTACAACGCAGGAGGAAGAGGTTTCCTTTCTCGGCAATAATGTGATGCAATAAACACAAGTTTCCCTGCGGGTTTGTCGTCAGCTGACTGAATCGTTGTGGTTAGGAAACATCTGTGGTCAAAAACACAACTCTCCACATGCCTGTTAAAGCCCTGTCTAGCTCAACATGAGCCGCACAGCGCCGGCAGATGAGCCTGTCGTTTCACTATGATGAACAGCGGTGCTAATGCTAGCAGAGCATCTGGCAGTGTCCTCATTTAGTTTGGTGGAAGAATAAAAATGACTGTCCAAAATGAATGAATTGTACAATCTGTACAAAACAACAACATTCAATGTTTAAAAAAGTCCACCAGTGAAACCCAAACACTGATTTGGCTTGAGAAATGAATCAGTTGGTTTGTATCATCAAGAGTAGCTGCCAGTGAGTGAATATTTCCTTCATTAAGCAGAATTAGTGAGTCTTTGTATCAAACAGAGAGAACCCTAGGGGGAGCAGTCATTGCTAAAGGGACGAATGGCAGCTTGGCAGCCTGTGGCTTTCTATCTACCTTCACTGTTTTGTCTTTCTTCCTCTCACATTAATGGACATGTGTGAGCTTCCAGCTAATGATGAAGCTCCGAAGGATCTACACGATGAGACAGCAGTGGAAAGGCGGGTAAACAGAGGTTTTCCCTCACTTTCTTATTATCCTCTATGGCAGTAACGGCTCAGTAGTCTCACCGCAGGTCTCATCTTGATGAGCTAAAGGCTTTTACTTCAATAACCCCTTCCCAACTAAAGGAGAAAAGAAGATCAAGAGTACAGTACAGAACAAGAGCTGCATCTGTCAGCAATGAAGGTCCAGCTGACTAGATCTGACTGTTCTTTCTACTGTGATGGACGGCTTTATCAAGATCCTTTCAGGCTGACCTGAGGAAAATGGGTGTTAGCTTTGAAATTTAAGTCTTTCCAAAGGCTTGGTGCCAATTTTCTGTCTTTGCAAATGTCATATTTAATCATAATTTTAATAATAATAACATGCTTCATTTTTGAATGACAGAAAGTGGATGAATCATTATTTTCAGAACATCAATTACCCTAAAAGAGCTTTTTCATAAATGTCTGGCTAATCGTTTCTGATTGAGTAGGTTTAACTGCAGGTACGATTACGCAAAACTTAAAGGATCAGTTCACTTTAAAATGAAGATTAATGATTTACTCACCCTCAAGCCATCCTAGGTGTATATGACTTTCTTCTTTCTGATGAACACAATTGGTGTTATCCAAGCTTTATAATGGCAGTGAGCGGGATCAATGAGTATGAAGCTGAAGAAAGTGCATCCATCCATCATAAATGTGTACTCCACATGGCTCCGGGGGTTAATAAAGGCCTTCTGAAGCAAAGCGATGCATTTGCGTAAGACAAATATTACACAAATATATTAAAATAAGTTAGAAAGTAAAATATCAAGCTACTGCTAGACCGCCTTCCATATTCTACTTACGAAGAAAGTGTAAAAGTCTCAAAGTTCAAAATGCTTACGCTATGTCCTACACCTTACATATTCAAATTACAGAAAAAGTTACGTAGTATATTTATGATGGATGGATGCACTTCATACTTGTTGGTCCAGTTCACTTCCATTATAAAGCTTGGATGCGGCAGGATATTTATTAATATACCTCCGACTGTATTCATCAGAAAGAAGAAAGTCATATACACCTAGGATGGCTTGAGGGTGAGTAAAGCTTGGGGTAATTTTCATTTTAAAGTGAACTAATCCTAATGCATGCCGTAAAGATGAGTAACATATAGAGATTTTGCATACTATGCATTTCTGCAGCTGGTGAATATGAGAAGATTTGATCATGTATCATCAGATCAAATAGAATATGTCTGGAAATGCTATTTTAATCAGCTTGGAAAATGTTATATATGTGAAACCACAGTTTTAAACACAGTTTTGCAACACTTGCAACACTTCCATTCAACCTGTTAATCATGATGTAACCTTCTGAAATCCCAGGAAGATGAAGATCCATTTGCACTTTCCCCTGTTGCAACTTTCAGCCATTGCAAGCATCTTTCTGTTGATTGACATGTGAACAATCTTCCAGTATTATCAAGAGCTCTTTAGGGAAATCAGGTGAATCAGAGTGTCATTCAGAAATGAAGCCTATTGTTATCAAAAAAATGTTTTCTTTTTTTAAATACTAATTTTTATTTTGAAAGTTATTTAAATGCAGGTCTAGATTGGTGAAAGGATATAATGACATGTTTTAAACAATAATTATTGTGTTTTCATAGAATAACAAAATAAATTGGTGCTGCTAATTATGAATTTATTTAATTATATTTAGATTTAATTAATTTCACCATAGTGAAGTTCAAAAAGATGTGTTGTTTTATTTTAAAATCTTAATGTTTTTTCTTTTTTTCTTTTTTTTTTGTGCTGAAACCCAGACTCTGACTCAATAGGCCTTTATACTCCAAGAGTTTTTCCTCGCCACTGTCACTTTGTACTTTCTCACTGTAGGTGAACGACCTCCTGAAATAATGTGACAGTTACTGTGACAGTAAAAAGCAGGACACAATTAGCCGGAATCATCCAGGAGTCTCTGCAGGGGTTTGAAGGCTGTTAAATTGATCTCTAGTGCAGGAATCAGACTCTCTGAATGACTCTGCATGTTTCCAGAGGGGTCGTATAACAAACTGAACCCACCTCGCCAGGTTGAAGACGTCATCAATCAGACCGGCCCTGTTGCCCACAGAGATGATCTGCCGTGAGAGAACAGCACAGACATTTACAATGCAGCAGGAAGTGATGAGAAGAATGAGAAAAGGGAAGAATCGTGACAAAAGGGGGAAAGAAAAACTTGGAAATGCTTTGGATGAAATGGAAAGAGTCAGAACGACTGACAGAGGCGGAAGAAAGAAATACCATTGGGTTGGTCATCAGCTGTTGAATGAGAAGTCTCCAGTTGTGGAGGTCGTAGTTCACTCTGAAGTAGCCCGTTTGATTGATGTTTCCCAGCAACCACGTCTCGCCGCCCATGTGACCCACTCTGTGAGTCTCTATAAATACAGCAGAAAAAAAGAACATGAAACAGATGTTTAATGACACTTCTGACAGTCACTGCAGCTAAACTCACATGCATATAAACAGAAACACACAACGTTAAATGATGCCTAGATGCTCACAGACAGATGTGAATATATTCAGATAACAGGGTTCATAATAATAAAATAAACATACAATTATTTCATTTCTAATGAAATATAACTGAAAATTAAACCAGTCAGTATATATGGACTGATATATTCTACCTGACTGTGAACTTGCAAAGCTTTTTATGGATATCAGTGTTTAAATTTATCATCTTTGGAATGAAGTCATAAAAGCAGTCCTGCATAGAAATATACATGAAGAGACGATGCATTCAGTGTTTTGTATGACAACATCTGTAATCTAATGTGTTTGTCACGTTCTCATCCTGTAAAATTCCAGCCAGACCTTGTGCTTTTTCATGGGTAACAAATGCACTGGTTAAGTGTTTTCGAGCGCTCATGGACTCAATGGATTTGCAGTGTATCGTGATCCAGGAAGCATCCAACCGTCAGCGGACAGATTGTAAGAGTCATCCGTTGAGTTAATGCATATAAATGGGGTCTTAATGTTACAGTCTGTGTTTCCTTCAAGAGTCATTGTCTCCGGCTCTGTGTAAACTGCATTGTAGTCCTGATGAGGGCTGTATTTCAGGGAAGGTGAGCAGAAAATGGAGGCTGTTAAATGGCCTCATAATCAGGGGAACTCTGAGCTCTGAGCCAAACGGATCACTCGCAGAGAAAATTCAATTCTGGGTCTTGGAATTTGACTCGCTGTGGCTCCTTCCAAAGAAAATCTGCCTGGTTCTCCCAAAGGAGAAGATTGGAATGGAATAGAATTGAATATAATGATGGTAGACGTGTGGCTGCTGCAACAGTGTGGGAATCACTGAAGAATAGCATTGAGGAGTTTAGTATAAAGGAATTTACATAAAGGCAGGTCTTGAGAGCTGAAGTAGTCAAATTTAACCCCTAAGGGGTTAATAATGTAATTCAGTTCATTTTTTGGTAAGTCAAAAGTGAACTGTCCTGACATCATAATGAAGGAAAATCCTCATTATAATAATAAAATTCTTTAAAATAAAATCTAGTTTGGCTTAATCTTTTATTGCTGTTTTAATGACGACAATGATGATGATGATAATAATAAATAATAATATGAATTCTCAAAAACATTTAAAATTAATAAATCATGACATCTGTGAAAATACATTTTACCTTGAATGTACTTTAAAACATTTTTGAAAATAATGTAATCAAGTAATCAAGGTTTAAGGAAAATATGTTATACCACATGACATTTTTAGAGTCAAATTGTGGACTGTCTGTGTCCATATGCTAATAAAAGCACTGTGATTAACTGGTACCTGTTTTATTGGAGACCCATATGATGGTGTCTGTTGATATGTGACTGGAGTTTCCCACTGCAAGCGTCAGCGGTATTTGCCACTGAAAGCTGAAATGAGACAAAGAGAAATAACAGATGAAACGCTTCTGTTTGATCTCAGGGGTTTAAATGTCACTGCCACAGATACATACTGTATGACATGCATAATGTGACACATATGGACGCCCACGACTTAATGGGATTGTGGGATACGAGCGATATCCTCTCTGTCTCAGCACCAGCAGGCAAAATCAGGAGTATCAGATGATTGTGAAGCTCAAAGAAAGCCCAGCAGTGTCAAAGCTCAAAGAAATCAGCTTTCATTCTATCCCAGAGTGCTTTGCTCTCTCTCTATTTCTCTCTTGTCACACACACACAGCTGTGTATCACTCGTCACCCGATCGCTGTCATGTTCTGTGTCGCCACCTCATTTTGATGTCGAATCATCTGTGAGTTTGTGCTTTCATGTGCTTTTGAGTGTGTGTATGAACATCTCTAGGTATGAAAGCACATCCAGTCAAACCCTGTCTGACAGCTGTCACACTGGATGGCCGCCCCTCTTTCAGCCTGTCAAAATGGCTGACACACAGGTGGACGAGGTCTGCTGTCTGCCGGCGTAAATTACCCCAGACAACAAGAACGCAGCAGAGCTGACCGAAAGCAATAAATACTTATGAAGTCTAATGTAAGAATGAATTTGAACACGCTCCAAACAAAGTATTTGAACTTAAACAATTTTCCAC
This sequence comes from Megalobrama amblycephala, assembly GCF_018812025.1. Classification (NCBI taxonomy): domain Eukaryota; kingdom Metazoa; phylum Chordata; class Actinopteri; order Cypriniformes; family Xenocyprididae; genus Megalobrama; species Megalobrama amblycephala. The sequence goes on along the minus strand of NC_063057.1, from coordinate 20,318,676 downwards.
TTCCTCAGCAAAGCCATTCTATTGGCTGAGAGAACTTTTTATAGGCACTCTGGGAAATTCAGCTGATCCTTGACACGATCATGGGCAGCAACAGTCAATTCTGTGCTATAGGTTTAATGTTATATTGCTATTTATAATTAAATAAATAAATATATTTATATTTATTATATTGCTGTTTTCAAATTTTATAGATTTATGTGAAAAAATTATCAAATATACTTGGACATGAAAGTCTTGTTAATGATCTTCAGATTTGCTCAAAGTAATTAAATGAAGAGCTTGTTAATTGCAGAAGAATATTTAAAAACACCATCCCTTCCTTTGGTTAGCATGTTTTTAGCATGGTTAGCATCTATCTTAACATGCTGCTAACTTCTTAAGAAAAGCTCTTTTCATTAGCTAGAACAACAGATCATGGTAACTTGTCTTTTATCTTGAGGCAACATGCTAAAAAACACTCAGAACACCCTGACAACCATATAGCAACATCCTGGCAACCGTCACAGCAGCCTAGCATTGTGGCAGTGAACTTTACACAGGCACGCACCACATATTCTTCATAAATGGCAACATTTAGTCATCTAATATGAGAATGATGTCATTCTTGGCTGTGGGGAAATGGTTTGATCATTAAGGATTTGTGTTAGGAAAACCGACAGGAATGGACAAAATTCTTTCAGGATGCTGATGACTCACCTCCATTCATTCAGTAAGACGATTTATGTTATTTAATGTGTCTGAATTATGTCTGAATAAGCCTCAATGAATATTCTGTGAAAAGACTGACTGAAACCTGTTATAAAATAATATGGTAACACTTTCCTTAAAGCCTTTGTGTTTAATGCACGGAGTTCATCAAAAATATCTTAATTTGTGTTCCGAAGATGAACGAAGGTCTTACGGGTTTGGAACGACATGAGGGTGAGTAATCAACAAAGGAATTTCCATTTTTGGATGAACAAACCCTTTAAGGGCAGCAGAAACAGCAGACACTGGAGATGCTGGGATGAAAGTTTATATCACAGAGAATATAACTGTAGCACATTATGCATAAGATGAAGCAATATGAAGCCTGCTGGGAAACAGTATTTAGACTATAGAGAGAGATTCTGTGGTAGATGAGAGCTGATAACAATACTTATGAATTCCAGTGATAATAGAAGCATCTGTGTATGCTCAAATGAAATCACACACTGATACATTTACATAAAACTGTGTTCATCAGTGGGATTGAACAAGAGAAGAAAGCAAAAGAAAATTAAAGTTCTCCACAGGCTGGTAATTTGGTGACTCATGTTTATGTTCATTTATGGAAGCGTCTGTTATCATCATCGTTATTTACATTCCTCAGGAAGTTTGTGTTATGGCCCAGAGCTTTAGCTAAAGCACAAATGAAGAGTTCAAACTTTGCAGAAGATGGATAAAGTGTGTGTGAGATGAGAAATGTGGGCATCATATAATGTTTATGGAACAAACTCATGTTTTTGTTACCTGCAGTTGTAGATATTATTCACTTGCTCTTAATAGACTATAATATAAATGAAAGCAACAAGCCACAAGAGTCATTAAATGCATTATAGTTATTTTACCATGGTCAAAAAAGTTATGCACATTAAAAAACAAAAACAATTTCAATAAATAAAAATTACTTTAAAAAGTGCTAAAAATGTCAGGTTTATGTTCTAATTTGACATTCTGTTCTGATTCCTTTAGTTCCTGTTTCTCTGCTCTGCTTAGTTTTAGTTTCCTAATGCTGCGTTCCAGATGAGGTTGGACGTGGAAATATTCTAAACGAAACGTCCCACTTCAAACCTCGGTGAGTTCCAGGCAACGAGACGTCACGTTTACATGTTGACCGCATGATGTCAACATGACACAATGAGAGCATATTATGTTTTTGTGTCAATTATGGCAAAAAAACACATTACATAGCATAAAACAACTGTCAAAAAGCAAAAACTAAGGTATTTTTAGTACATAAACTTATTGATTTAAAGTTTGTTTTTACGTTTATGCTCTTTGGAAGCAGGACTTACTGACATCTTGGAAGTGACATCAAATGACACTGGTTGGAGTTGATTAATGTACCCTGAGTTCACAGATTGAATGTTCAGTGACTTTCAGTGACTTCCATACGTTATTTCCAAGAATCACCCTGTCTGTGAAACCAGGCCTCAATTTTGCAACTTTTTGTCTTCATCATGTGCTTACTTCAACCACTGTTTCCAATAAAGGAATAAATCTGATATAAATAACTAATAATTATAAAAAAAGTACAATCTAATAATTAGTAAGAGACACTTTATGAAGAAAATGTGCAGTGCTTGTCTGTATAAACCTCACAAATAGTTGATAGGGATTTCTTCCCTTACCAGAGCAGTTTTTTTTTTCTTTTTTTCCATTAATATAAATTTCTAGAGATTAAAAATTTAGGCAATTTATAATTTGCAGTAAATGACTGAGAAATGCTTGAGCCTTCAACACTATATCACCAATGTAAAACAGTAACAGCTGTGGTCTGGATGTGCCTACATTTAAAATTCACAGTGATTAACCACCATCCTCTTTCTCTTTCTCTGCTCATGGGTTGTGAGGTTGGGAGGCTCTATTCAGGGACCGCTTTCTTTTGCAGTCTATAATTAGTCACTGGGGGTTTTTGTGGCTCAACATGTGTGATACTGTAAAACTGCAAAACATATTTATCCAACACCAGCCGCACTGAAGAGAAGAAAAAAAAATACAAGTGTTTTCATTTGAAAGCTTCCATGGATGTCCACACTGCCTGGAGTTTGTGTTGAGCTTGAGCTGTTGTGTTCATTTATGTTTTGTAGACTTTGTAGATCTAGCGGCGGTTTGAAACCACTGAGACCATGAGGAACTGGACAAAAGAAGATGAGAATGTTTTGGGTTAGAGAACAAAGACTCGGATGTGTTGGATACTGAGGAAAACTATTTACCCCGCAGAGAGCAACATGCAGCTAAACATCTGCTGACGTTTGAGATGGATTTCTGGAAGACCAGGGATTCATTCAGTTGGAGAACATGGAGGTGGTGAAGCCTAATAATTCACCCGAACAGACATATTTACACCTGCTAATACCATTAAGTGATCCTGTCACAAGAGGTCATATCTGAACACAGGTAAACAGGATATGATCACACATTGCATTTGTAGCATAAACGCTAATGTGTCTTGATGCAGTGTGAATATTTTGAAGAATCATCTTCTCGCTGAGCACTTAAAAGTGTCAAATCAAGGCTTTTAAACTTTAAAATCAGACATCCAACAAACTAATTGGAAAAGCACACAAATTATACATGTATATAATGTTTGGTATGAGTTACATCAACATTCAGTGACACATTAATGTATTAAGAGATATATAATCCACAAAACCAAAGACTAATAAATAAATAAATATGATGCAAGTTATTTTGTGCGGATATATTTTTTATTAGATTTAGCATTTGTATTGGTAAATTATTTAAAGACATTTTAACATCATTTAAAATAATTTTAATAGCTAAGTATCTCCCCTATCAAATCATCATTTCTTCATGACAACTCTCGGAGTGTTTGGCATGGTAATGGATATGACAACGTTCATGTGTTTGGTCTTGGCGGAATAGATCTGCTGCGCTGCTGCTGCTGCTGCAGAGCAAGTATGGACTTGCTACTGCCAATTTATACACTACACGCTGCTGTGACATGCTGCTGCTGTACAATAGAATACATGATTTACCCATAGCAGATATACAGGTGGAGCTGGGGAAGAAGGAGGGTTTCTGAAAGCACACTGCAAACTGCTATAGTGTTTGAATGTTGAGCAGTGAGCTCATTAGCTATACAGCAGGAAACATTCAGCTGTGCCCTATAGAGAACAATGTAATTGCATGTAAAAGCAGATTGAGTTAAGGACCTATCAGCCTGCATCTGTGTCGTGACAGAACTTTGTATTTTTTTTTTTTCTTCAGGAAAAAAAAAAATTGAGAAAACATTTTGTTTCACAGAAAATATTTTTTTCAAAAGTCATTATTTAGCACAATATAGACTTTATATACTACTTTTTTATTTTCTTTTTTTTCTTTTTTACTTTTTTCAAATGCCCAGTAACATTCCAGCTGTTGCATGTTCACAATTAATGTTTAATTGCATTTCAGATATGTACATGTGTATGTTTTGCACTGTTAACTGTCTAGACACATTCCAGTGATGTTGCATGATTGCATTACATGATTGCATTATACACTGCTCAAAAAAATTAAAGGAACACTTTGAACACATCAGATCTCAATGGGGAAAAATATCATGCTGTATATCTATACTGATATGGACTGGGTAATGTGTTAGGAACAAAAGGATGCCACATAATTTGATGGAAATGAAAATTATCAACCTATAGAGGTTCAAAGACACCTCAAAAATCAAAGTGAAAAAATTATGCAGCAGTCTAGCCCATTTTGCTGAAATTTCATTGCAGCAACTCAAAATGGTACTCAGTAGTTTGAATGGCCCCCACGTGCTTGTATGCATGCCTGACGACATTGGGGCAAGCTCTTAATGAGACGACAGATGGTGTCCTGGGGTATTTCCTCCCAGATCAGGACCAGGGCATCACTGAGCTCCTGGACAGTCTGAGGTGCAACCTGGTGGCATTGGATGGACTGAAACATAATGTCCCAGAGGTGTTCTATTGGATTTAGGTAAGGCGAGCGTGGGGGCCATTCAATGGTATCAGTTCCTTCATCCTCCAGGAACTGCCTGCATACTACATACATTGTCCTAATGGCAGTCAGAGTGCAATTGTCTAGCATGTAGAGGTCTGTGCGTTCCTCCATGGATATGCCTCCCCAGACCATCACTGACCCACCACCAAACCGGTCATGCTGAACGATGTTACAGGCAGCATAACATTCTCCATGGCTTCTCCAGACCCTTTCACATCTGTCACATGCTCAGGGTGAACTTGCTCTCATCTGTGAAAAGCACAGGGCGCCAGTGTCAGACCTGCCAATTCTGGTGTTCAATGGCAAATGCTGATTGAGCTCCACGGTGCCGGGCAGTGAGCGCAGGGCCCACTAGAGGATGTCGGGCCCTCAGCCCACCCTCATGAAGTCTGTTTCTGATTGTTTGGTCAGAGACATTCACACCAGTGGCCTGCTGGAGGTCATTTTGTAGGGCTCTGGCAGTGCTCATCCCGTTCCTCCTTGCACAAAGGAGCAGATACCGGTCCTGCTGATGGGTTAAGGACCTTCTACGGCCCTGTCCAGCTCTCCTAGAGTAACTGCTTGTCTCCTTGAATCTCCTCCATGCTCTTGAGACTGTTCTGGGAGACGCAGCAAACCTTCTGGCAATGGCACGTATTTATGTGCCATCCTGGAGGAGTTGGACTGCCTGTGCAACCTCTGTAGGGTCCAGGTATTGCCTCATGCTACCAGTAGTAACACTGACCCTAGCCAAACGCAAAACTAGTGAAAAACAGTCAGAAAAGATGAGTAGGGAAAAAATTTCAGTGGCCTCCACCTGTAAAACCATTCCTGTTTTGGGGGTCGTCTCATTGTTGCCCATCTAGTGCACCTGTTGTTAATATCATTAACACCAAAGCAGCTGAAACTGATTAACAACCCCCTCTGCTACTGAACTGACCAGATCAATATCCCAGGAGTTTAACTGACTTGATGCTATTCTCTGATTAAAACATGTTCCTTTAAGTTATTTGAGCAGTATATATACTCTTTCTGTGTTTTGTGCTTTGAATTATTGCAGTAATGCTAATTTTCCCCTCAAGGATGACTAAAGTATCTAACTTGAGCATTATTTTTTATGCAGTTTTACGAAATAAGTTTTAAGATGTGTTACACAGTTACAAACCAACCTCACATAGACCTACACTCTATAAAGCTCAGATCCACCTGGGGACTGTATAATAATTCACTGCACTTATCCAATACAGTCAAACCTGCAATGAGAAAATTAATTTGTGCATTTAAGTGCTAATAAGCACAAAATCTGTACTGTGAAAATCCAAACAGAAGTCAGGTAAGATACGAGTGTTAATGAAGGAATGTTTCAGCTCCAGACTTTTTACACTTGTGAAAATAAGCACAGGATCTGAAAACTATCTTGGACGTGCCAAATAGTCTTTTGATGATTTCAGATGAGGTGTGTTGAAGTACAGCATCACAATTTGAAGCTATAAACTTCACTTCTCTCTAATATTCGCACTTTCTAATGACTTATTTCATCTTAAGGCCAATTCACACCGCACCGACAAACACCAACAAACGGCAACGAACAAGTTGGCCGTTGGATTTAGAATTCTATGAGAAAAAACTGTCATGTTCACACCGCCCCAACAAACACCGACCAACGAGTGACGTCTGACTGGGAAAATTCCACAACCATGTTAACAATATTGTCAAGCAAGTTTATTAAATTAATAATATAGTATCATATATATTTTCATTGTATTAAAGTATTGAGGCAAAACAAAAATACTAACCTGAAATCCGAAGCGCTGTAGCCATCGTTCTGATCGCAACCTATTGGTTGGTATACACCGGTTTTTAAACTTTTTTTTAGCGCGACCCTTTTTATTAACGAGACCCATAAGCATATACAACCATGTAGCTAAACAAGCCAAAACCAATTATTAAAAATGAAACTGAAGGTAAACCTGCGTTGCTCTCATAGTGGTTAACGTTACCTCTCTCTTTCGGTGAAGTGGAGCAGCTGCTCTTGCTGAATGGCACGGATTGCACTATGGACTATTGTACCTTTTGTATATTTTTATTTTTTTAACTGTATTTAATTTTTTTATAACGAACAAGCTGCGATGTCATGTTTCCAGTACTTTGTTGTGTGTGCGTGAGACGCGGGCACGATCAAACAGCTGTCTTTGCTGGGGACTTGTCTCATCGTCATGGCAACGGTTCGTAGCCAGGTCAGATTACGACAGAGTTTGTTGCCGTTTGTTGGAAAACTGTTCACACCACGCAGACATTTCACGACCCGACAAACGCTGATTAAACATGGGTGAAAACCCACTCCGACCAACGCCAACAGACGCCAACAGGGGTTTCACACCGATCCAGCAAACTCCAACAGACGAGTTTGTTGGCGTTTGTTGGCTGTTGTCGGTGCGGTGTGAATTGGCCTTTACTAGATTAAAAGTAGGGTAGGCAATTTATTTTATAAACACTTGATGTTATTCTGGTTGAAACTTTCTTCACATGCCGATAGCAATCAATAATAGAAGTGTTCTAAACATTACAAAATATACATATATCTTCTGTGGTAGTCTCAGGACCAAAAAATGTTCATCAATCTCTCGTGATGCTTAGCAGACTCTGCTCTGGCTATGCGCGTTCATGACTTTTGGAGGAGGTGTGGCTTTGGAGAGCACTCTGAAGGGAGGGTGGGATCTTATTTTTTCAAATTTCTAGCCTCTCCGAAATTGCCTACTCTACCTTTAATACTGAGGTTTTATAATGGAGAGGAAAACTGTGGCCTATAAGCTAACTGCTAATATGCTAACAAGCTAACAAGCTAACAATCAGGGGTTCACTTTGGGAAACGCACCCCAGATTAGCTACTACAAAACCTGCAATACAATTGTACAATACTACAATAACCAGACTGACTACTACAAGATCTATACAAAACCCTAACTTTATAAAAAATAAGCAAAAAATGTTTAGTTATCAACTTTTAGAATGCTAGCATGCTAGACTTCCACTGAAGGGCAAGTCAAAATGAATAACTGTGGTAATAAATAACAGACCAAATATGATGCCAATACAGCTGACACTGTATTTAACCCAAAATAAAATTCCTATAATATAAGTTTGAAAGAAGACGTGGATTAGCATATCAAGTGTGTGGCTCTTTGCTAGCTGTTTCAAGAGAATATCAAAGTGTAGCATAAAAGCCAGCAAGTGTTTTGAGTACAGTGTAGCAAAAAAAAAGGTATTTTTCTGTGGACATTTGGACATTTCCAGGCAGACTCTGGACCCTCTATGAACTTTAATGAGATGGCAGTGGACATGAAACACACAGAAGGAGTGTGAAATACATTCAAACTGACCTTCTCTGTTTTCCTTTTGTTGCAGCCAATGTTTCTGTCAGCACATTTTGCTAGGCTGGCCTAAAGCCTCAAGTGAGGTGTTACACTGCATTTACAAAGGTGCCAAATCCCCCTGCATTCTGGCAGGTTGTCTAGTGCTCAGCTGAAAACCCGCCTGAGGGGCAAAACAGGAAAGAGACGCCCCCTACTCACAACACAGCTTTGCTATTGATTCCTGGAGCGGCTCTGCTTCTGAACGCCTCTGCAGAAGACCGCAGCACTCAGAAAACACGTTCATGTAGGAGGAGACGTTCAAAAGACCGTGGCTTTGTCTGCTCTGAACAAATGATCTCAGGAAAAAGGCGGACTAAAAGATTTCTACCTGTATGTTTCATATTTATGAAATCAGATGACACGTTGAGAGCTAGCCTAGCCGCGCAAAAACACAATGCCATTGATTTTCTGTTTATGATGACAGAAATGATACTTTAATCTCTCTAGAATTAGTATTTTCTTCCATTTCTAATGGATAGATTTGTTTTTAAGCATCTTTAGTCGAAAAAACCAAAAAAAACAAAAACAAGCAACAATAATATATTAAATAGATGCTACAAGCTCAGGACTTTTTTTCTAATTGCCTGAAATTGCAGATGTTTGACACTGATATTGTTCTTAACTTGAGAAACTTTATTATTACAATCTAAATGGCAATACTGCTTAACAACCCTCACTACACACACTCAAACTGACAGTTCAGCATTAAAATTCATTTCTTAAGTCAATTCTTGTGCTGCTAACAGTGTCTGATCCAAAACAAAAGGAGGATTTTGAAAACGGATCAGAGGCAGTATTGAATTATTCATCTCACTCTAACAAAGAATTAAACTAATCTATCTGCCAGTGACACGCGCAGTTTTCTGTGACGACGCAGACGGGTGCCAAACAGCATGTGGCAAGTGGCGGTGATGGGTTAGCATAAATCGCTAATAATAAATGAAACGCTCAGTTAATAGCAGCTTGACAGCTTGTGTGTGTGAATATGATGTGAGATCTAATTCATACAAACAGTGTTGTGTTGTAAAATAGTTTGCTGGCCAGTGAAAACCGGCAAACCATTTTAGGCTGGTTTAAGCTGTTTCTTTTAACGGCAGTGGTACAGGCAGACATCTAAAGATGTGCTAAGTAGTAAACTGTTCACATCCTTTGGATAAGTGAGGAAATCCTCTGGGTCTGCATGCTGTTTTGGGACGCTAGAGTAGTCTTTAGCTGTCTAGCTCTGCTTATAATCTCCAGATGGTCTATTCTTCTGTATTTCTTCCAAAATATCTTAAAGTTTGATCTCATTTTTAATCAAAATGGTTTCCTTTTCTCTTCAGATGCAGAACAACTGTAGGATCTTTTCCTCTCTGAACTTGATCTGATCACAGGAAACTATCAGAGCATTCTAGGAGGAGATTGACTTACAGTGTGGGATTTTTACATTATTCAGCATTGCAGTGTTCAGCAAACATACAGGCCTCTGTGTATTATGGTGTATTTTCTGCACTTATGTATAAACTCATGGAGAATCAATATTAAGAGGTCAGTTTACAGATGGTGTTTAATTTTCATGCAACAACCTGTCGCATTTGACATATAGCACACTACCTTTTGTTGAACAGCTCAGGATTCTGGATCTTGGCGTCCGTGTCATAGACAAAGTGCTCTTGGGAGATGGAGACACTGTTGTCAAGACTGTCATTCTTGCTGATGGTGACGACAGGGTAGCCCATCTGCAGGGTCCAGCGGTCCATGACCTGCGTGATGTTGATGTCCTTTCCCTCCCGCTGCATGGCCTGCGACATAAAATATCATATCAAAACACATCATACACAGATCACCATGTGTGGCATCTAGCAGCTCAGAGTAGAATAGATTGTGTCTGATAATGAAACATGAAAATGAAACATATTTATAAATTAATTCAGATTTGATGCTTTTAATAGGTTCTTATGCACATATTTGGACTGATACAGGGGTTTTTTTTGTCTTGCAAAACTAAAACGGATAAACCCATCCAGGACTTTTAATTAAAAACTCTTAGTGAATAGAAACACAATTAAAATCCATTGTTCTTTTACACTGCACATGGAGGAACATCACATGGCAATTTCCAGTTATCTAACCTCTTTATACAAGAGCGACGCTTGTAAAGGAGCAGAATTAGATTTATAAGTCTGATTTCTTCAGAGGAAGCTTCTCCTCCTATTTTATAGAAGTAAAACATAAAATTGGATCTCACGGCTCATTAATGAGGAAAAGGGAGTTTTGCCCCTGGGAGAAATATATTGCAAACTGTTTCTACTTATTCTTTGAAAATGACTCAGCACACTAGACAAGTGGCAGTTTTCTATATGAAGACTAGCAGGCCAAGTGGAACCAGCTGCATTGGTGCCGTGACCCGGATGGGATCGAGGTTTAGAGAGGTGTGTGTAACAGAGGCCAGCTAGTAAGGGCTGTGCAGGAAAACCTCACTCCCCTGTCCTCAAGAGGTGTGCTAGAGACTGCTGTCTTTAACATCCTTGTTAGCTGGCCCATGTCATATGCCAGATGATGCTGGTTCGAATTCCTTGGAACAGTGCGAGTAAAACCAATTACATTGGTGGTGTGACCCGGATGCAAATGAGGTTCGGGGGTAAGTGAATCTGAGACTTGTGCAGATAAACCTCACTCCTTTGCCCTAGCAGAGGCATACTAGTGACTGATGCTTGAGGCTTCAGGCTTTACCCCATATTCCTGTTGGCTGTTGCTGATTTGAGTTCTGATCTAAGCGGCCGAGCGGAACTGGTTGCACTAAAGTCAAATTCTACTGGATTCAATCAAGTTGAGTCTTCTATATAAGTTGAGTGTGCTCTATATAAAACGTATTTGTGACCCGTCACGGAAACCAGGGACACAAGTCGGCAGCACAACTATTGAACAAACTGAGAAAGAAGCGGTTTTTTTTTTTCAAAATTGGTGATTTTCGTGAGATCATGAAGAAGCATCTCCGTGTTTTAGGTGGCAGTATTGGTTTATTTAAAAGCGTACATTTTGAGGTTGAAATCGTTTTTCTGGGATTCTATCTCACAGTAGGGGCGTGTCATTGTCTGTTTGTATTTCCATACTGGAATCGGATATGCCGGCTTTTGTTTCTTTTGTTATTGCCGCTGCCCTCCAAGGGAAGCGTGGCTACTTATTTATGCAGCGCTCTGGCCGGCTCTAGCTGATATCAAAATTTAATGAAGATGGACGCCGCAAAGAATATCGCAGACAAGCTGAATTGTGGCCGTTACACCGAAAATGTTTTGAAGTACAACATACGGCTGGATTCTTTAGCTGCGGAAAAAAGAGTGGCAGGACATGCGAATTATTGGACATTTAGAGGCAAACAGGCGCATAGTAGTGCAAACTTCGGAGATGGTTACATCCACAAAGAAGACCACGACAAAGAGAAAGTGTGCCCGAACAACTTATTTCATTAGAGGCAACGAGATCTTTTCTGTTTCCTATGGGGTGAGTTTCCATAAACATCAAAGTTTGTCGTTTTGTGTTCATTCTAAGAACACATAGGCTACACATTATCTCATGTGTCTTTTGCTATTAGCTAGCTCAGGAGTTTCGTTTTAATTGTAATCGTTAGCATCGTATCACTTGCCAAAAACCCCCATTACTATAATGGGCTTTTAGATGGTAATGTTAGCATGTTAATTTGAATAACGCTTCAACTGCTTGAATTGACTGGTGTGAATGACTTAGCTCATGTAAACCTTACTATTCTTGAATTGAATGCGACGTAATATTTTTAGCCAGTTACTACTTCTTAACAAGGATTTACTAATGTAATAGTAAATGTATCAGATTAAATTCCTACGTAAGTAAAAGTATAAAATATCCGTAGCCGTAAAATGTGCGTTATAAGTCAAAAGTAAAAGTATTTATTGAAGAGTTTAATGTACAGGATTTTTTTAATCCTTTGACTCAAACCAGGTCTAACCACTAACTGAGGTCTAAACCAGGACTATACGGTTATCATCACAGAATCCTGTTAAAAATGTCAAAAAAGATAAATTACTGACATTTACAATGCACATTATCCTTTATTATTAATAGTATGTAGTCCGATTTTTCCCATTGCGTCTGTCGTTGCTATGCAACCATGCAGCTTTACAGGGGGTATGGCTTATCTAAATGAGATGTAAATGAGCCCGTTTGTCACTCCCAGCAGGTGAGAACAGGCGAGAACTGCAAAATCTTTAGGTCATTTTCTGCCCTTTGAGCATTTTTGAGTGCCTACCTTCAAATGGCCACAACTTCTCCAAATATTATCAGATTTTCATGTGTTACACATAGTTGGGAAGCTTGGAGACTACACTTTCAGAATCTGTGAATAAATCAAAATGTCCCAGAACCGAAGAACTTGTGTCCCTACTTTCCGTGACTGGTCACATTTGTGTATCACTGACAGTATTTTGTAAAGTCAGTATTTTGAGGTTTCATTTCAGCTGGACAGTGAGGCAACACGCTAGGTTTTGGTTCAGAGCAAATGTCATTGCCTCCACAGATATTTCAAATAATCTCCATTCACCGCATTCTAAGGAGGTTCAGTATTTCATATTTACTGGAGGCAGTTTACTGGAGTTATTTTGTATGAAATTGGTTGTAAACCGGTGGAGAGCTACAGTGCTGCAGCAGTACAGAGTCAGTGTGATGTGGAGACCCGTGGGATTGGAAGAGAAATGTGCTGGGCAGAAACAAAGTGCTCTGTCAGGCTCTCTTGCATTCTGCAAACTACAACTTGACCAGAACAGTCGAGCATGTGAACTTCCCTTTTCCAGGACAACTGGGACGCTCTTGCTTATAGCAACTTATTATGACCATTGTGAGTATTAAAATATGAGACTAACTAAGCTTGCATGAGATGACTTTAACTGATTAGTGTCTAGGATAGGCTATTATATAAAAAAATGATACGTGAAACTGGACAACTTCTCACATCTGTCAATGACTCAGTTGGTTTATGTGAATATAGAAGAGGCTCTGCTGATGACGCAGCTGATGTTCCTACATTATGAATCATTTTCTGTTGGACCCTTTCAGGAAGCTACTGTACCTTTGCCCTAATAGAAATAATTAAAGGAAGTGAAGGCCGGTCTGACCATGGGTCGTGAGCATGACAAAGGGCTTTGTGGGTGCTAAGCACTGCCAGATTATTGCAGCAAATTGGATTTCATGAATAGCTAATGAACACTGCGCATATCAGTATTCATTAGATGATGGGCTGTCATGGACTGTTAACGTAGCTAAATTCGTCAGTGCCTCACAAACACGGTCACTGAGAGGATATGAGGTCCTGGTTTGGCCACTTCACATGAATATACCTTTAAATCCTTTCTGTTCAGAAAGAGAAAATGAAGAAGCAGTCGCCCATCAGCCGCCATTTAGGAGAGTGATGTGAATGACAAAACTCTTCAACGGTGCTGATAGCTGCTAAATGTCCTGCTGTTCCATTACAAACTATAATAACTTCAAGATTACGCTTGAAAGTAATCTCATTAAAGTCATGACACTTTGTGAGATGAGTACTGAGAGGACTTGCTGAGAGTCATCTGACTTTAAAAGTGCATCTCTGTGCTGATAACTTGAACCCAACGCTCGACTTCACTGTGATTATGGATGTTGGCTACGATATTTCCTAACAATGGCCAGCAGTTCCCATCGCTCTCAGTGTCTTAAACTTTTTTATGTCCTCATCTGCCTCTTAAAAAGCTGAAATCTTACATATTAGATAGTTAAGTTTTTATATTAAGTCTGTATTTACAACTGCACTGCACAGGTGAGTTAGCATATTAGCATCATGTAGCGCCACACATCAAGCCTTAATTAGGGCCTGAGCACAGATGGTGCGAGGACCCTATTGTAATTGCTCGGTCAATTCTTCTTCTTCTCTGAAACGAATCGCATTTTTGAGGGCCTAAACATGCTTGAAAACTCTGCATATGTGTCAGAAGTGGTGAAAATTTATGTCTGATATGGGTTTCAGAATTAGGTGTGGCAAAATGGCTCAATAGCACAACTTAAAAAATTTCAATTAAACGCCCTTTGCGCTATGTTTTAAATACAAGTACGGAATTCGGTAGACAGATGTAACAGCCCAATACCTACAAAAAAGTCACTGGGTGCAAAATCGGAAAACCCAACAGGAAGTGAGATATTTTGAATTTTCTCTGTAAAATTTTCAGACGTTGTACTTCAACGCACATCTCCTAGAGATTTTATCAGATAAACATCATATTTGGTCATTCTAATCTAAAGGCCTTTGCGAAGTTAAATTGCGAAGATCTAGAGTTTTCGCTGAAGGGCGTGTCTGTGGCGGCCTGGCAAAGTTCGATGTTTCGCCATGAAACAGGAAGTTGTTGTAACACAGGCATACAATGTCCGATCTGCCCCAAAGTTCACACGTTTGATAACAGTCCTGGCCTGAAGACATGTACATGCCAATATTCAGTTAGTCATAGCGCCATCCAATGGCAAAAGGAAATGGCATGCTTTACACTGTAATTCACTCCCAGAAACACATTTCAATATGCCACAAAGTACCAAACATGCTAGAAACACGTTAAATCATGCAACACTTGGCTAAATGCTAATGTATGTGATTAACGCCATGAAACAGGAAGTTGTTGTAACTCAGGCATACAATGTCCGATCTGCCCCCAAAATCCACATGTTTATAAATTTATGTTTTTATTTATGTTTATAAATCCACATCCATATAATAGTCATAGCCTGAAGACATCTACTTGGCAACATTCAGTTATAGTCAAAGCGCTACCTCCTGGCAGCAGGAAATTTTGCACATTAAAATGACTTTGCCATATTTCTCCTATATTTATAGACCCCTTAATCGCCGCTCTAGCTGGAGGCAAAACATAAATAAGAACCCATAGCAGGCGCACTAAAAGTTTGAGGTTTTGACTTTAAAATGTCGTCTTGTTGTGTTTTTGGCTGCCAGAATAGAAGGAACAGGACTTTTGGTTCAAAACTAAAGTTTTACCAGATCCCGGCAGACATTCCTTCACAGAAATCAAAAAGATAATTGTGGTTGAAAGCAATACGGCATACAGACTGGACGGAGACGATCATAAATAATACTCGTGTTTGCAGTGCACACTTCATATCAGGTAAAATAATCGATGCATATGTAATGGTGTGTTGGTTTTATCTAGTACAAATCAGCAAGTTTCTGTTTTATAGGTGAAAAGTCGCCAACTTTCAGCGCACTAGCTAGCTTAAATGTTAAACAAGCATACAGCGATAGATGTGTGTGCCATCCTTTGAATGGTCTCTTAAAATGATCCACATTGCTAATCATAATTAGCCCAGCGATAGGTTACATTAGACAATAAGCCTGGACAAAATTCCCCGAACCACCCGAAAGTAATTACCTCATATGGGAATTAATTCATATGTTGTCTAGGAAATATCCAAAACTTAAGTTAATTTACAAAAATAGCTGTCACGGTCCCGCAGAGTCAGTGACTGTACATATTCGGACAGTTCTGAACCTTCTTCTGCATCTATGTTTAAAGGTGCCCAAGAATGCTTTTTCACAAGATGTAATATAAGTCTAAGGTGTCTCCTGAATGTGTCTGTGAAGTTTCAGCTCAAAATACCAAAAAATTTTTTAACTGCCTATTTTGGGGCATCATTAACAATGCACTGATTTAGGCAACGCCACCCCTTTAATTCGCATGCTCCCTGCCACATGAGCTGTCGACTATATTACAGCGCATTTACAAAGTTCACACAGCTAATATAACCCTCAAATGGATCTTTACAAGATGTTCGTCATGCATGCTGTATGCATGCTTCGAATTATGTGAGTAAAGTATTTATTTGGATGTTAACGTTTTATTCTGAGTGAATTTGAGGCTGTCCTCCGTGGCTAACGGCTAATGCTACACTGTTGGAGAGATTTATAAAGAATGAAGTTGTGTTTATGAATTATACAGACTGCAAGTGTTTAAAAATGAAAATAGCGACGGCTCTTGTCTCTGTGAATACAGTAATAAACGATGGTAACTTTAACCACATTTAACAGTACATTAGCAACATGCTAACGAAACATAGAAAGACAATTTACAAATATCACTAAAAATATCATGTTATCATGGATCATGTCAGTTATTATTGCTCCATCTGCCATTTTTTGCTATTGTTCTTGCTTGCTTACCTAGTCTGTTGATTCAGCTGTGCACAGATCCAGACGTTAACTGGCTGCCCTTGTCTAATGCCTTTTATAATGTTGGGAACATGGGCTGGCATTATGCAAATATTGGGGGCGTACACCCCGACTGTTACGTAACAGTCGGTGTTATGTTGAGATTCGCTTGTTCTTCGGAGGTCGTTTAAACAAATGAGATTTATATAAGAAGGAGGAAACAATGGAGTTTGAGACTCATTGTATGTCTTTTCCATGTACTGGCACCTTTAATAAATCCCTCCTAAAACATGCTAGCTTGCGCTTGTCAACATTGAGTCCAGCGTCTCTTTTTGCCTCCAGCTAAGCCCCGCCCACCAGGAAACGTTGCAATGTTTACAAACTTGTAAGGGGTCTATATGCTCAATGTATGTTGACCACTGTTCACTGTTTTCCTAAGGCCACTGGGTGGCGGTGGCCCCGGGATGCGAGGGCCCTTTCATCGCTGCTTCTAGCTTTAATTTATATTGTTATCTTAGCAATTACATCTGAAGCTGCACCTAATCATTTATATGTAGGATATCCATACTTGATACCTCCGTCAATATGAAAATGGCATATGAGAAACAAAATGGCAATGCTAGCATGGCAATGCTTTTTTTTTTTTTTTTTGCTGCATGTGTGTGATAATAATAAAGAAATTGTTTTATTAAACAGGTTTTATTGACATTTAATATAGGAGCTTTGCATAAGCATTAGCATTACAGCTTTAGTTGCTCTGTAACTAAACTGAAGGAATTATGGGAAATGAAGTCCAACAGTAACTATATGGTTGCTAAACCTTTGTGGTACTAAAAATTGTTTTTGTCAGGAGGGGGGCAGTCATGCCAAACCCAATAAAACTGTATTTTTGATGCCTGAGTAATGCACCTAAATAGGTCAACTTTCCTTCAGCAATAGATCATTTTTAGATTTTTCTTGGCTTATTCTTGGCTACACCTGAGCTGAAGGGCAGATGCTCATGTTTAATCTGAGAAACTCATCAGGCTTGTCAGCAATTATGTGACACTTCACTAATCGGTTCTGATAAGACTCATGTAATTTATAAGTTAATTAAAACCACCAGAATCAGCAGCAGCAAGACTTCATTATCAGTATCTGTGAACATTTGCATTTAGCAGGTTACAGCGATCAGATTTCAAGATCAATATGTGATTTTTTCCTGAGTCTCTCCATCTGTGACTGACTTCATATGAGGCTGAACACCGCTACTGACAATTTTGGCTAAGTGAGATTCTCCAGTTTTGTTGTTGCCAGAGAATCCGAAGCATGAGCTGTAAAGTCTCCGCCCTCTTCTGGAAAGGGGGCAGGGAGCAGCAGCTTTAAAAAGTACACACACAGAAATGGCATGTTTTTGCTCACACCCAAATAGGGGCAAATTGGACATGCTATAATAAATTATCTGTGGAGTATTTTGAGCTGAAACTTCAGACACATTTTGGGGACACCAGAGACTTATATTACATCTTGTAAAAAGGGGCATAATAAGTCCCCTTTAAGTGAAACCTCAAGTGTAAAAGCAAGACTATCAAACACAACCCAGCTTGCGCATCAAACTCCTTCCCATGTGGCATTTCCATAAAACCCTCATGCGTTGATGTGAGTAGGTGGTGTATTGGCATGAATTTGTGCACCGCTGATGATGTGAAGTTATATAATGGCCTCTGACCTACATGTATATGTAGCGTATGAATCTCTGAGCACCTGCCTGCAGGAGACGCACTGGGTGAATTTAAGTAGGTTGAACACAAACAATTTCACTCGTCAGCTCGCCACTCGCTGACCCCAGCGATGATTCCTGCTCATGGATGGAGGTCTCACGCCCAGAAGATGCTTAAGATCTTACCTCAGAGAATTTGTTCCACAAGTCATCTCTCGCCTGCGTTCCCATACATGTGCGTCATCAAGTAATCCTGCAAACAGACAGAGACGGAGATCAATATTGGAAGAGAAATAAATTGGACTCAGACAGGAACGGTCAACCTGGGAAACCAAATAAGCCCAAACAATAACATTACTAATCTGCTCAATTCAAGCTGAACATATGTAAATGAGCAGCAGATGTTTGGGTGTGATTGGCTGTCAGTTCAAGGAGGACCATAAGGAGGCCAATTAGAGGCTGATTATGTTGTTCAAGTCGATGCTGCATCAGCGAGTCACAGAATGAGTAACATACAAATCAACAACATGATTTTACAGGAGTTTCTTTCAAGATGATGGTCAAATTATGCATATTGAAATAAACACCTTGAGTTTTGAAAAAAAAAAAAATAGGGGAAAATCATTAATTCATTCAGTGACTAAAAACTAAAATACTTTGACAATATATGGTAATCATATACACACACCGTACCATAGTTGTATTTACATGATGCTCCAAGGTACTTCCCATGTACCACTAGCTATTACCTAAATTTAGTAAACGTTACTTTTTCAAAAAACATTTATTTTTGACTGTATGTCCAACGCCTTCCCTATTCTATTTACGGAACGAACGCAGCGGCAGTTTTTTTTTTTTTTTTTTTTTTCCCGTAAGTAGAATAGGGAAGGCGTAGGACATACAGCATAAGCTTTTTGAAGAATACGGAAAGCGGAAGTACGTGAAAGGTGATAATTTGTGTTTATAAAGCATATACAGTTATGTTTTTTTCGAAAATGACCGATCGTCTTGCTAGATACAACCCTTATTCCTCGTCTGGTATCGTTTAAAGCCCTTTGAAGCTGCACTGAAACTGTAATTTTGACCTTTAACCGTTTGGAGGCCATTGAAGTCCACTATAAGGAGAATAATCCTGGAATGTTTTCATCAAAAACCTTAATTTCTTTTCAACTGAAGAAAGAAAGACATGAACATCTTGGATGACATGGGGGTGAGTAAATTATCAGAAAAATTTTATTTGAAAGTGAACTAATCCTTTAATCTGTTAAACAAAGGCAGCGCTTGTGCCAAACGCTACATTATCAGTGTGTCTGTTCTGCCCTGCAGTCTCAGTCATACAGGTGATGGGTGACATGAAGAAGGAGTCTGATCCTGGAGAGCACATTTACATTCATCTGATAAGAACAGCTGGTGGGAAACCTTTTCCCTGCACTTCCTTGAGTGACCGTGAGCGATAAACCCGTCAACTGTAATCCTCTTCCTGTTGCTGGAGTCAAGAAAACATGCTGACAAAAAACAGCATGTTCTCTGTTAATTCTAGGGCACAATAGACTGGTTTACAGTACACTTCCTTCATATGTGTTTTAAAGGAATAACTCTCTCAAAAATTACGAATACAAATGAAGATATTGTCCTGGGCTTACCTTCTTAACTCTACGTCATTCTTAAATTATACCTTAAGCTGTACCTTAACGTTAATACATGTTTCCCGAAACGTTCTTAGTTAAGTATGCCTTCTGTAAGTCATACTTTCGTAAGGTTGGTCTGGAGCACTCTTAGCTACCTTTTCACTATTGACAGTCTATACGAATATAATTCTGAAGCTGTAATACACCTAGTGTTCGATTTAGGATAATGACAAAGAATAAAATGCAAAGATTCACTGCTAAATTCAAATGTTCTTTACCACAACTATTCGATGTTTTTAACCTCATCAGGTTTATTTTAGGTTTCAGACATTTAAATACACATTTGAATTAAGTAGGCTACTGCATAAAAAAAAGACATTTATAGTTTGTTAAATTCCATACAATGATGTTTACGGAAGCTGCAACAATAACCCTTTCAATTATATAATTTGACGAAGTGTTTTATTCATATCAGATACACATTGTGTATGAAACAATAAAGTTTACTCTATTCTTCTACCAGTTCTCCGGCCACATACTTTTATGTATTTCGGGGAAGTTTCCGTAAATCCGACAGCTCTGATTTGCCGTGCAAACTCATCGCGTGACAAAACATATTCACTTCCACATATTTTACAATCGGAATACATCATAAAATTCATGATAGGCTATAGTTAACAGGTTTGTGAATATTTTGAATAAAAATGAAAAAATTATATAAACGCGATACCTAGCTACATGTCAGTCAGCTGCATGACGCGTCTCCAAGGAACTTTGTTCTAAAATAACGGTCGCCTTAAAGTCAGGCTGATGAGGGCTCCGCGCCACCAGAATATAGATAAATTACAATATAGATTTAGTTTGCAATTTGGATTACTTTTATAACATCCCATGAGTCCTGATAAATGCAATTTCTACTTCTGAAGAGCTTCTTTTTATAAAGAGCATTTCTCACATAATGCAGTGAAGCAGCCCCTGTATAGAGTGAATTGATTCTCGAGCCATCGATATCAAACAATTCAGCACCGCCGCCATGGACAGCACCTGGTAACGTCACACTTAAGAAGATATACCTTAAGCAACCTCCTAAGGGATAGTTTGGGGAACACGCCTAGACACGGTATATCTTCAGTTAAGGCAAAGTCCCTTTAAGACGAGTCATTTCACTCGGCGGCCATCTTTGAAACGCCTCTCGGGCATCCTGGGCATCATGCATCTCTTTGAATGGGGAAACATCAAATTCTCCAAAACTGTTCGCCAACCTTACGATTAAATTTCATATTTGAAATCACCAATGAAATCTAACAACAACCAGCTCATAAATGTAGTTTCTAAACGAATCATGACAAAAAAACTGTATTTTTCAGACTGGATCAAGCTAATGCGCAGACCTAATGCGCGTCTCTTTGGAGGCTTGCATCTGACTGTTTCTATAGAAACCGGTGATTCTAGCGGCCGCTGCAGTCGATGACTTTACCAGTCGGCCATTGGCTCTTATTTAGAAGGCGGGACTTATTCCGCCATTTTGCGCGTTACACTTTCTCCCATTCAAAACAATTTGGTTGTTAAGTCTGACGTCACGCGGGTCCTAACGCATACCACAAGAAAACAACAAATGGTGCTAATATACATACACGATGTGGTGTAATACTACAAAAATATATAATCATAACCTTTATCTCCATACCAAAATTCCAGATGGCCAGACAATGATTCATCTTTTATAAATCGTTAAAATATTAATATCTGGGATGCTGTGAGCACAGAGACTGTTGTGTAGACTGTAAGTATTTAAAATGTTTAACTTTTTAAAATGATTAATGTTTAAAGTGAATAAATAGTGCTCATAAACAGCCGTCGATGGCATTCTCAAGTGAAACGAGTCGAGGCGTTCCTTATGTCACGACTTAACAAGCGGATAGAGTGCCCCAGGGATGATGCGTTTTTGTAGGCAAAATCCGGACTTCCGGTACCAACGGCGTCAAGTCTATGGTTTTTTTGAATGGGTTTTTGCTAAATCGCCTGAAATAAGGTCTGTGGTTAACAAAGCCTCTAAATAATTTCAATATTTGATCTATGACATAAAACACACCAGTTATAACATGCTTGTGATTTTTTTTTACTTTTACTGTGTCTTAAAATCGGCGGTTGCTAACAAATTGCTAAAAGGGACTACTTCCTTTAATGGGGACTTTAGACGTCATCATTAAAAACGGGACATTTGGACAGCATTTCTCATGAAAAAGTGGATAAGTATTCATAACAGCACAGATCATAATCAGCAAGCATGTTTTTAAAGAAAGTTGTTTTCTAAATACAGTTTGAGGAAGCTTGGTGGTGACGACGTTGATCCGCGACCATGGTGTGCTGTAGTCCGTTTATAGCCTACTGTTAGCCTTTTATATATTATTTAGGCTTCAAAATCTATAAATGTTGTGTTAACTTGTAAAGATTATCTTGATAGACAAAACGTGTAAGTGTCATAACCCTTTGTTAAACACAGAGCTTATTTTCTGCGATTTTCCAAAAGTCTATGGGAAAAATGCATAGGCTTTCGATCGAGGGAACCCGTGCGCCGCTAACTTTCGGGTTGGCCTACAAAAACGCGTCATCCCTGGGGCACTCTATACGAGTGACACGTCTTGTGTTATTCTATAGTCTTTGGTTAAGGTCAACCTTTAGAGTCTTTGTAGCGTGCTAAGAGACAACGTTATTGGGAAATCCAGCCCAGGCTGCTCTTTTTACATCACAAATATACAATAATTAGTGGATGACAAGCTTCAAAAATACAAATAAGTACCACAAATAAATAAACAAAAGTACTCCATACATATATATATGTATGAACTACTGTACTATATAACTATATATAGCTTTGTGTGATGAAAAGAACAAAACAAGGCAGATTTCCACAGTTAAATGCCAGCACTCACTGCACTCAATAGTACTGGCTTTGAGCAGATGATGGCAGGGTTATTATTTTGGAGTGAACTATTCCTTTAATAAGGTAATTATTTTAGCCTTTGCTTCATGAATCAAATCAAAATGGGCACTTGTTGAATCGTGGACAGGCTTCATGCTGAGAGGTTTGAGCAAATTGCATTGGGATCCTGAAAGTGTGACCCAATCCAGCTGGCCGCCATCTCTTTACATGCTCTGCTGAGCTCTCAGAGAGTCTGGGATTTGAGTCTGGAGCCGAACCAGATTCATGTTACCACCCTGATGAATCTGTTTTAAACCAGTGCAATTACTCTTTCTCTCTCTCTCCTCCATCAGTAGAGTTATCGCCCTGAAGCAAAGTGACTATGTGGCCCAGTCTCTCCTCTGATAGGGCCGTCACAGTGTGTTGTCATTATTTTGACACTGATGTGTTCTGCTGACGGCCACAGCAAGAGGAAAGAGGAGTAAAAATAAATCTAGTTGCCACGTCAGTCAGTCAGTCAGATGCCAATGAGTAATGTGTGTGTGTGTGTGTGTGTGTGTGTGCGTGTGAATACATACTCTAAATATCTCTAATTAATTATATAGAAGACAGTTTGAATTTATTGATTTAAAAGAATAAAATACATGGAAAACTGCACAATCATACCATTTGTTGAAGCAACTTTTGATTCATAACTTAATATAAAACTTTTGTCATGTAAAATGAATATAATTATATTGAAATATGCACATAATGTATTTATGGTTATCTAATATAAGACTGAACTTGTGCCTTAAAAGTGGCTTTTTTGTGATTGTATAAAGATGCCAAATTGAATATTTGACCATTGTCCCTGCATTCAGCAGGTAGAAATTGCCTGCTGAATGAAATTTTTTTGTAGTATGAAATACCTACTCTGCTCATTTGCATACATTTGCATAGCAGCGAGGGACCACCAAGAGCCATTTTATGTTTGTGTTGACATTTTCCAGTCTGCATGACCTAAAAGTGTGTATTTTAATGACTGTTTTGCTACCCACCACTGTTTAGTGACCAAAAGCTCTTATAGAGAGACAGGAAAAAGAGAAAAACACACATACAGTGAAATCATAATGAATCGCAATTAACAGCTGTCAACTATCTACACAGACTGAGCGATGCTCTAATAAGACTAAATAATACATAGCATATAAAAATATTGGGTGAAATAGTCTTTAAAGGGTTAGTTCACCAAAAAATGAAAATTCTGTCATTAATTACTCACCCTCATGTCGTTCCAAACCCGTAAGACCTTTGTTAATCTTCGGAACACAAATTAAGATATTTTTGATAAAATCAGATGGCTCAGTGAGGCCTGCAATGACAGCAAGAAAATTAACACATTCAGATGCCCAGAAAGACATATTTAAAACAACCTTAATGTTATGAAGCGAAAAGAATATTTTTTGTGCGACAAAAAAAAACAAAAAACGACTTTATTCAACAATATTTAGTGATGCGAGATTTCAAAACACTGCTTCATTAAGCTTCGAAGCTTGTGAATATTTTGTTTCGAATCAGTGGTTCGGTTCGGAGCGTGTATCAAACTGCCAAAGTCACGCCCCCCCAGTGGTGAACCATTGAAATTTCGAAACAATTTTGATGTAACGAAGCCTCGTTTACTGAAATCACGTGACTTTGGCAGTTTGAGATCATTTGATACACGCTCCGAACCACTGATTCATAACAAAAGATTCGTAAAGCTTCGAAACTTCATGAAGCAGTGTTTTGAAATCGCCCCTCACTAGATATTGTTGAATAAAGTCGTTATTTTGTGTTTTTGGTGCACAAAAAGTATTCTTGTCACTTCATAACATTAAGGTTGAACCACTAGTCACATGAACTGTATTAAATATGTCTTTAGTAGCTTTCTGGACATCTGAAAGTGTTAATTATCTTGCTGTCAATGGAGGCCTCACTGAGTCATCTGATTTTATCAAAAAATATCTTAATTTGTGTTCTGAAGATGAACGAAGGTCTTACAGGTGTGGAACGACATGAGGGTGGGTAATTTATGACATAATTTTTATATTTGGGTGAACTAACCCTTTAATGTCTTGTATTTTTTACATTATTTTATTTTTATAGGTTATTTTAGTTGTGAGCATGCTGGAAAAGCCTTGATGTCGACAGTGTTCTTATGATGCCGAAAAGTCCGTCTAGTTAGATGGGTTCAGATCTAAAGGCGCACTTCATAACTAAACAGATTCCATTGGGATGGTTGTGTGTGTAATTAATTTAATGTAATTAGCGATGGCTAGTTACTCTTCTGACACTCTTCAGGACAGCGTAATATCCTGAACGTTCCTTCATCAGATATTATAACCACATTCAGTTTTGGTTCTTCATTCTGCAAAGGCAAATTACTTACCAAGGGAGACAAAAGATTGATCGCTTTCGATATGTAAATCCCCTGGAGCTAAAACACGAGTTTTCTGTGAGAGCCTTCATCACAACAGTCAAAGCAGATCATAAATAATTCATTATTCATACTTCTAAATGAGTTCCCTCAAAAGTAATACAAGAAGAAATATGTCTACAATTTCTCTGCATATGAAAGTAATTTTGAGGCAATGGAGGTAGATTGTTTGGTGAGGTGTTGTGTTTACCTCTTCTTCCCATCAATCACACAGAGACAGACAGAGATACTGAAAGTTCCCATATGAGAGAGAGAGAAAACAGTGATAATGAGGCGGAACAGCCAAACCAGAAGGGGCTGCTGGGAGAAGAAGAGGAAGATCGGAAAAATGGATCTTCTCTGTGTTCAAGAATGTTGGGAAATTGAATCGAGGAGTATCTGGCTATTTCATCTGTGTTCAGAACAAATTATTAGCCCACAATATCCACAGGGATCTGACGAACTGTCATTCTCCAAGTCAGGATCCCACTGAGAGTGAAAAACAGGACTATGAAGCCCTGAATCCAGGGAAGAAGCTTCCCGCTGTTCCAAATCACATCCAGAGGATGAAGATGGACTGTAACATGCTAAAGTTTATTTCTCCAGGGCAGTAGCGCACTTGTCCTCTGCTATTCATAGGTCAAGCATTTCACATTTCTAGCCGGAATGAATATTTCCTACATCCCATAATATGATCCATCTGAAAGTGGCTTTAAAAGCGATGGGCAGTGTGTGTAAATGAGACGGGAGCGCTTCATCACTCCAGTAGCTGTATGAGCCATTCAGACTTCATTTATGACTCCCACTATTCTTTTATAAGAGACATTCATCCGACGGTCTCACCAGTCCATCCACCATTTACCAATAAAAACGCCCTCATCCTCACAGAGAGAGAGGGAGGGATGGTAAATGGTGATCCGGGTGGGACTTCAGCCTGTCTGCTGCTTCTGAACTGTTCAGCATTCACGGCTGTCTGCTGCTTCAATTATGCAGAGACACGAGGAGGAGAAGAGATGCCACACAGAGCAAAAGACACTGAGAGAATGAAATGAGCTTCAGTGAACAGAGAAACACAGACAGCAGATGAGAGAGGAGAGATGGATCCCTGGAAGAGGTGTAATGTTGTATTTTTCCAATTAAATACACAGACTTGCAGATCTAGAGGGGTTTAGAAGTTCATCAAGCAGAAACTATGGTTAATACAACAAAAAATTCAGAGAAAATAATAATACCAAATAAATACCTTCCTACTTACATACAGCACATGGTAAAATGTAATAATTTTATTTAAAATTATTGCTGATTAATACAGACAAATTTTGAGAAAAGAAAACAACAAATCAATAAATCAATCATTGATAAATAAATGAACAAAAAATATAAAAGGTGCCATAGATTCAAAAATTGAATTTACCTCGGCATAGTTGAATAACAAGAGTTCAGTACATGGAAATGACATACAGTGAGTCTCAAACTCCATTGTTTCCTCCTTCTTATATAAATCTCATTTGTTTAAAAGACCTCTGAAGAACAGGCGAATCTCAACATAACACCGACTGTTACGTAACAGTCGGGGTGTACGCCCCAATATTTGCATATGCCAGCCCATGTTCCCAACATTATGAAAGGCATTAGACAAGGGCAGAACGTCTGGATGTGCACAGCTGAATCATCAAACTAGGTAAGCAAGCAAGGACAATAGCGAAAAATGGCAGATGGAGCAATAATAACTGACATGATCCATGATAACATGATATTTTTAGTGATATTTGTAAATTGTCTTTCTAAATGTTTCGTTAGCATGTTGCTAATGTACTGTTAAATGTGGCTAAAGTTACTATCGTTTATTACTGTATTCACGGAGACAAGAGCCGTCGCTATTTTCATTTTTAAACACTTGCAGTCTGTATAATTCATAAACACAACTTCATTCTTTATAAATCTCTCCAACAGTGTAGCATTAGCCGTTAGCCACGAAGCACAGCCTCAAACTCAAAATAAACATCAAAATAAACACTGTACTTACACGATTAGACATGCTGCATGACGAACACTTTGTAAAGATCCATTTTGAGGGTTATATTAGCTGTTTGAACTTTTTTTATGTTGTTTAAGGCAAACGCGAGCTCCGTGGGCGTGGAGCACAAGATTTAAAGGGCCACACACCCTGAATTGGCTCATTTCTAATTATGCCCCAAAATAGGCTGTTAAAAAAAAAATCTATGTGGTATTTTGAGCTGAAACTTCACAGACACATTCAGGGGACACCTTAGACTTATATTACATCTTTTAAAAAAAAGTTCTAGGGCACCTTTAACAGGATCCAGAATAACAACAATAATAATAAAAAATAATATTTTGAAATGTATTAATTTTATTAAAAATGATAACTGTTTCAGTCTTCTTTCTACACATTGTTAAGAAATTAGAAGACTTATCACAGATTATTTTATTGTGTTCTATTTATTTCAAATTTAAAAAAGGTAAGGGAATATTTTTCAGACCACCCCCAAACCCTACAATGTCATATTGATTTACTGATTAACCAAGATTTAGACAGAATTGATTGGCACATTTTTTTTTGCTTTTGCACTAATCAGTATATTGACGTTGCTAATGATACCACAGGTTTACTACAGTAGATACGACCTACTGGACAAAACCAAAAACACTAATTACATTTATAGCCAGTCCAAGATATGTGAACACGTGTGCATTAGAAACGTCATTCTACTGGTCAGACGTGGCTTTTACATCTGTAAATGAAGCATTAAATCTGCAGTTCTGCAGAAAACATGACCTGATTGTGCTTCCAGCCACTAAGAGCAACATTAAACCACAGTGTCAAAAATAACCCAGAAAGAAACTCCGAAACTGACAGATTTTTGATAGAGTTTCAGTCATAAAGAAATGAAATGAGAAGTTATGGGTGTTTTGAAAAGTGATTTAGACAGTGAGGAATCTGTAAGTTTTGTACCTCTGAATGTGTGTGAACTCATATGTCAAAGGAGGAGGGATTTACATTTAACAATCGATCATTTATGGATTTACTCTCACTGGATTCAAACCTGCGGCTTGTTTGTTTATGGCCCCGATCCTTTAACCACTTTTCAGGATGCAGTTTCATGTAGCAACCATATGGTGTCCACAAAACCATTAATACTGTCTAATAATACATCTAGAGATCTGCTGTTCACTTCTGAGGGGCCTGAACGCAGGAAGAGCTTCACAGAAGATGATCGTGTGACTAACAGCACAACTCCGTTACCCTACATCGACACAATACAAGACACTTGTGCTTTAATACAGCTGATGTGTTTCATCAGATCTTGACGAATCAATGACTGTAAACCAGTTTAACACAGAGAATGAGTCTGAAACTTCTGATTGTGAGTATTTCAGATATAAAATTAATTTCTGACACAAACACACTTGTCTGATTGTGTCACTTTCACCTCAAGCGTGTTGGCAACGCGTGACACGACAACAAGCTGTTGTAGCTCCAAAGATAAGAAGCGCATGTAAAAACCGTCACGGTTGGTTGAATAATCTCCCAAACGCTCGTAGCAATAACATATGTGACACTCAGAACAACATGAAGTGGCTCGAGAAATGAACATTTGTTGCAATTTTCAAGTTTTAAATGGTGAGATTTACAGGATTTAAAGAGGATGGAGCTTTAAAATATTTAATTGAGAAGTTTTATAGGTATTTTGCCACAGTCCTGTTATGAAGCTGAATTTATAATTCATACATACTGTAGAGCCTTATATACATATTCACAAGACACATTAGGAGTAAAAACATGAGAGTGAAATCATCTGTGTCCACAAAGAGAGAAGATGAAAGAAAACTATTGACTTACATTGAGGCCTCTCTGGAATAGCGTCTGTCCCATGACGTTCGCCAGCATACGGATCAGAGCGGCTCCCTGCAGACAAACAGTAAACTCACGTTCAATAAAGAACACACGGCTTCTGTTCACATGCATACAAAACTCAACAAAACATATATAGTAAATATAAATATACATATATAAATATACATTCTGTAGGGTTTAAACGCAGAAATGTGACGCTTGTATTTTTATCAAAGCACTTATATGAATTCTGTACATAAATGTGTGTTATTTGAACAGGAAAGTTGTCAAAATCATAATTCTAGTGGTGTGACTGTTCAAGGCGGATGATCTTCTGAATCTTTTTCCTATTTAATTTCCTATTTAAATTAAATTAACATTTTTATACACCACAGAAAATGTTTAACATTCTGTAATAACAGTTCAGTTATTAATTATAGCATGGTTCATTTTCTAGCAGGTCTGCTTGTTCATCTAAACAAGGACTCCATGACACTTTTTTCTGCTGTTTTATGAGTCTGTATCTTTTTTGATTTTGAGTGACTTTGACATGCTCATTTGAGAGCATCTAATTCCCATCCCTCCCTCCACTATCTGTGTGATGAGTGTCACTTCATGTTAGCGCTGGGATGTTGTGGGATATCAGAGTCCTTAGAGTGTGAGGAGGAAGTGATGAGGGACGGTCGGGTGTCAGGGTCACTGCAGTGTGACTGACAGCGTTCATAACATCACAGAACCTGTGGGGAAACGGGGGAGGGGCTTAAGGAAGAGCAAGAGCCAATCACAAACCGGCTTTGAGCTGACTGACAGCTCAAGGGAGAGTTGAAGCAGAACTGAAATCTTCATGATTTTATCTGCATTTGATTTTTCTTCATTGCTCTTTGTGATTTAATGGCTTTCAGATGGTCAGGATGAGAGGATATATTTGGGTGCTGTAAAGTGTGTTCCAGTGAGAAAGAGGTAATTAAATAGATGTTGTCTGGTTTAAGATGAAATGTTTATTGTGCCACATAAGTCTCCAGAGGACACAAAACCTCACAATCTCTCGGTGTAACAGTTTCCGTCCTCGACTTACTACAAAACAAGCTTTTAATTAAACTGTTTTTCTTGTGTATGTGAAGAGGCTTATAACAGCACGACTCAATTTACAATTCACAAAGATAAACTGAGAATTCTTTACTTGGGAGAAAAATAACAAGCAAACTGAGGTGTTTACTGAACCTAATAAAAGATAAAGTTAACAGTGAAGTCCGCACATAAATAATTGACTGATTAGACCGACGAAACTGTTGTTTTTAAGTCATTGTTTCTCTTCTACTGTCTTGCTGTATAAAAGAGAAGTGCAATGTGTTTATTCATGTTTACTTTTGAGTATAAACCAGGGGCCGTATTCACAAAACATCTTAAGGCTAAAAGTACTTCCTAACTTGCCGATTTAGGAGAAACTCTTAAAAATAATGGGCGTGTCAGTCCTAATTTTAGGAGTCCTAAATTTTTGCTGTAAGAGTATTTCCCAAAGCATTTTAGCGCTAAAACTAGCTCCTAAACCAGTGAAAGGTTAGGAGTAGTCAAGAGGACTCCTAAGTCACTAAGACCAAATCACAAACAGTCCTAATCCACCCAAAGACACTGTACACCATTGAGGCAATAGCGATAGAGCATTGGGTGCTGAACCTTTTCTTCATAAATGCAATACATTTTTATTTATAGATGTGAATCTAAGATGAGACACCAAAAAAAAAAACTTTAACAAATAAAAAAATATTGTCTGATAACCTGTGGCAATGGTTTTCATGAGTTCACACTTACAAATGATTGAATAGAGTAAAAAATAAATATATATATAATAAGCGTATTTGGTGTGCTGTCCAAGGGGATCGAGGGCTCTGAGCTTGGAATTTAGACCAAACCCAAAGTTTTCTCCGTATCCCCTGCCAAGAGTGAGGGACGGGGTGGTGGAGGGATGCAGAAAACTGTCAAAGTAACTATAGGCGAGTCGGCTCTCGTCTGTGTATATTCCTCTTCTTGTGCTGATTAGAAAGACCGTTTGAATGTGTTTCTCCCAAACTTTGTTTATAAAACATAATTTGTCGCTTGAATTCTGCATTCTCTTGAGATGAAGACATCCAAGAGGCGGACAATTAACTGTATATACTAATTTAATTAGTGACACTTAGCCTACATTTTAAAACCTGTATGGCAACAATATGGCAACATTTTATTTTGACTATGGCAACATTTGTATTTTAAAGGTGCCCTAGAATTAAATACTGAATTTACCTTGGCATAGTTGAATAACAAGAGTTCAGTACATGGAAATGACATACACTGAGTTTCAAACTCCATTGTTTCCTCCTTCTTATATAAATCTCATTTGTTTAAAAGACCTCCGAAGAACAGGTGAATGTTACGTAACAGTCGGGATCATTAATATGTACGCCCCCAATATTTGCATATGCCAGCTCATGTTCAAAGCATTACACAAGGGCAGGACATCTGGATGTGCACAGCAGAATCATCAGACTAGGTAAGCAAGCAAGAACAATAGCGAAAAATAGCAGATGGAGCAATAATAACTGACATGATCCATGATTACATGATATTTTTAGTGATATTTGTAAATTGTCTTTCTAAATGTTTCGTTAGCATGTTGCTAATGTACTGTTAAATGTGGTTAAAGTTACCATCGTTTCTTACTGTATTCACGGAGACAAGAGCGGTCGCTATTTTCATTATTAAACATTTGCAGTCTGAATAATTCATAAACACAACTTCATTCTTTATAAATCTCTCCAACAGTGTAGCATTATCCGTTAGCCACAGAGCACTATCAAACTCGTTCAGAATCAAATGTAAACATCCAAATAAATACTCTACTTACGCGATTAGACATGCTGCATGACGAACACTTTGTAAAGATCCATTTTGAGAGTTATATTAGCTGTGTGAACTTTGTTTATGCTGTTCAAGGCAAGTGCGAGCTCTGGGGGCGGGGGAGCATGAGAATTAAAGGGGCCGCAACCTATATATCAGTGCATAGTTAATGATGCCCCAAAATAGGCAGTTAAAAAAATTAATTAAAAAAAATCTATGGGGTATTTTGAGCTGAAACTTCACAGACACATTCAGGGGACACCTTAGACTTATATTACATCTTTTAAAAAGACGTTCTAGGGCACCTTTAAAACCTTTATTTTAATATGGAAACACCTCATTCTACAATATTTCTATGATTAAATCGCTAACTCCTCCCCCATCAGCCAATCACTGTGTGTATGCTCCATGGCAACGAGGTCAACCCCGCCCTTACTCTTAGCTTAAGACTTCAGTCGATTCCTTAGTAAAAGTTGGTCTCAGCAGCTTTGTGAATAGGTTTTAAGAGAAAATCTTAGCTAAGAACTTTTACTGCTATTTAGGAGAAACTCTTAGTGGTAAGATAAAATGTTTTGTGAATACAGCCCCAGTTCATTTAGTTCAGCTCAGCATTACAGGTTTATAATCTTTTCCATCATGCAGATAAAGCCTGTAGGAGTTTGTGATTCTCTTGCCTTCTTATATGCGATCCAGTCAAACACTCTATCGATGTCTGTGGCTTCAAACACTTCCTGAGAGATCGGATGAGAACTGGCCAAACCGTCCAATAACATCACCTCATGAAGAACATCAGTCAGAAACCTCTGCTTCTCCTGTGGATGAGAATGAGAGACTTTATTCGTTTTTTACATTATCAAACACATAAACCTGTCTCATAAAAGCTTCGGTTTTATTTTCAAAAGTAAAAATAACTTTGAGCTGCTCTATAAATGAAATTAGAAAGTGGTTATGGGAAAATCTAGCTCATATCTCTTATGACCGAAGCCTTTATACCTGCAGAAGCTTCCGTAATTCATTGATCTGATGAATATTCACTGCCGCCACACGAACACCAACACGACTCACTGCTGCTACTTGAGCTACAACACACTCAGTGTGTGTGTGTGTGTGTGTGTGTGTGTGTGTGTTTGAGTTGTACAAGGGTCTCTCTGTCTCTCTGTAGGATTCACTATAAAGACAGGTAGATGTTTTGGGTCAGTTGAAGAAGACCCTCATCATTCCCTGTGTCTGTGGATCAGCAGAGAGTCTCAGTCTGAAATACAGTCAGTTGTTCAGGGCCACATGAGGAAGTTACTCTGATATCAGGTTATTTCCTGTTTATAAGGAGGAAGTCTCAAATATTTTTTAACTGTTTAAAAAGTAACATAATAAGAAAATACATTACGATGAAGCAATAAAAATTCCATGGTACTGTATTTTTATGTTTTTTACTGTATTTTTTTTTCACACCATGAAAATATACAAACACAAAAAATTATAACAGAATATATAATATTATATGTTCGGATATACTGATAATCACTTGCTCCAGTTTTGTAGATCAACTTCTACTTTCAAAAGATGTTCAGCTTAATAGACACACCATCTATGTAAAACCACATACATTTCAGTAAAATGTGACACTGTTTTCCTGTTACTCATTTAATAGTGGCGGTTTGCCAGTTACCGTATATGAAAATGGATTAAATACGAATCACATGAATTATATATGAAAGCATTACACTGTATGCTCATATTCTGAACATCTTCATAATGGGCCCTTTGGCAAAATGCGCTGACTGACCAAATTCAAATTGACATTAAATTAACATTTTATTATTTTATTTTCATTCTCATCTATATATTTATTAAATGTGCGTGACTAAGAGAAATCACCAAACTACCAGCTGTTTTAAACATGTCTGGTTTTGATACTCTGAATACTTTATTACACCTTCATTCTCCATCATTATGAATAATTCTTACCCATTAAAGCTTTTGGCAGCTTGATTAAAAATCCCGTTGAAGACATTAATAAAGCAGGATATTTTAATCAAGGGATTTGAGCTCAAACAAACAACATATGGAAATAAGTCCAGAAACAAATGTTCATCAAAACCATTTCATGTCAATATTAATGAGGCATATTCTATTAACCCAGTGATTCCTGGTTTCATGCAATGTGTTCAAAACCACAATCACAATCTCATATTCAGATGTTCTGCTAAAAGTAGATTAATGAAATGACATGAGACATAAAACCGACTCACATAAACTAAATCAAAATTTGCTGTCAAAATTAACACTGACATCAAAGTGAGAAGTCATACAAATCAATACAGAAAATATTTATCTGAGTGCCAAACTAAGAATGATGCATGATTGTTGGGCGGCTTTTTATCATATTTTGTAGATGAAAGTCTATTTTTTTATGGCTTTGACATGAATTCTTTCTTTTTGAGTAGCTAATGAAGGGTGAAATTTCCTACAATAGAAATACATCTGAAGTATAATTATCTTTAGACATTTGTGTCATATATAAAAACTGAAACATGCTTCACTTAATGGACTGCTGCAATAATGTATTCCTCATATTTAACTTCAGAAAGAAGATCTTAGAGGAAGTAGCTACTTTTTGAAATTAGTGTCCTAATTTCTCAGGCTATTTATATCATCACTTAAGTGGTCTTGTAGAAGAGAACAGACTTTTGTCTTATTAGTATTTCCTGATGGACAGTCGCTTTAAAGTCCAGACTAATATAAACTTCACAGGCTAATGTAAATACTATACCTTGACGAAATCAATATATGCGAATAAGTCCGTCATGTTAATTCACAACCTACATTAAGGTGAATGTGAATACAGAGAAACAGAGAAAGACAGGGAGAGAACAGCTGGTCGATTTTATGCGAGTCACGTAAGTGGGCACTATAAAATGAGTGCCATGAGAAGAGCTTCCATCTGGCCCATATGTCCTCTCAACAAGGTGTTTACATCCAATGATACTTCATTTAGATCCTGCTTATTAACGTCTCAACATCATCACCTGAAGTTTCTTACTGATTAAGCCCAGAGATCACAGCGGCGTTCAGGTCAGCAGCTTTGGAGCAATGCATGATGGGTAACCAAACCTCGCTAAGAGCTTCTGAAGCATGACGGATGTGAGAAAGAGGAGGAAAGCCAACAGTCCAGTATATGAGCAGGTGAAGGATCTATAGGCTGTTTTAATGACCTATTAATGACTCTTGTCAAATCCATTCCCACATTTCTCTGTGCATTTGTGAGTTTTCAGTCCTGGTTTAGACTCCTTTTCCTTGAAATGTGCAATATTATCCAAATTGGGAAGGAAATGCTTAGTGTCATCCTATCAGCGTGCTGAAGTGTTTCCATCAAAACTTATCGGATGAGAAAGACTCAATTGCTCCCTGAAATGATGTTCACTAAATGGTCTCTCTGCTTGGTTGATGCCCCATAACCAAGGTGGCTTGGAGCAGAGAGGTATGAAATACTGGGACAGACGAGACGGGAAGGTCATTATGTGAATGAGAATGTGAGTACGTGAGCAGAAAGCACACAAGTATTAAATAAGGGTTATATTTTGGCATTTATCCTACTCAAATTAAACAAATAAATAAACATTTAAAATAAAATAAAAAATAAAATAAAATAATAAACCTTTAGTATTAAGGCTCAACAGGAGCAAAATTTGGTGCTTTAGTCTTCAGCACCTACACTTAGCATATACCACCCTTAGTGTACACTATGTTCAGACTAGGACACATCAGGTCAGAGTGATGAACGCACAGTAATCTTCACACTAGATAATTCATAGCAAAGACTGAGCTAACAGGGGACATTCTCAAAAATTCCCTAACGTTTTGGCAATTTTCTTTCAAAGTAATGAACAAATATTCTTCCAGTAACGTTTATAGAACGTTTGTTCAAAGTTATCTGGTCTACTCAAAACATTATCACAAAACGTTATCTATACATTGTTCAAGGAACATTGTTTCTGAAACATTTTAGTTGGACGTTTGTATAACATTTTTAAATGTTGCTGCTTGTTTCAGAATATTCAGAGAACATTCAAAATAGGGGTGTCGCAATATACCGGTATTGACGATAACCATGATATTTAAAACATGAAAAATCGTTATTGTGTTAATTCAGGGTCTGACAATATATTGTGATAACCGTAATATTTAAAATGAATAATACTAGGACTGTCAATCGATTAAAAATTTTAATCTAATTAATTACATACTCTGTGATTAATTAATCTAAATTAATCGCATACATAACTTTTGCTGTGAAAGTATTAAATATAAAATAACCTGAAAATATTGTGGATTATTAAAGGTCCCGTTTTTCGTGGTTTTTTGAAGCTTTGATTGTGTTTATAGTGTGCAATATAACATGTGTTCATGTTTCGCGTGTAAAAAAAAAAACAGTATTTTTCACATAATTTACTTGTCTGTATACCGCTGTTTCCACTGTCATAAAAACGGGCTGATGACTTCCTTGTTCTATGAAGTCCCTCCTTCAGAAATACGTAACGAGTTCTGATTGTGCCAGCGGTTCCTGTGTTGTGATTCGACAGCTCTGAGCGCACCCAGAGCCATAGAGAGAGCGCATCTTGCCCGGAAAGGTCACGCCTCTTACCATAACGTGGAGATGCATGCGCTCAGTGTTATTGTAAACATGTCTTTAATTTTACCCTATCAATTTGAGCCGGAATCAGACCCCGTGATTGGACTGCGGGATGAAAATAACAGCGTTTCGACGAAATGGCGACAAACACAATCTACAAACGCAACTCTTGTGTATTCCTGTGGGCGGAGGTTAGTCAAAAAACTGTTTTAGTGACGTCATTAAAGAAGGAAGTAGACCAAGTAGTCCAAACTGGCCGTTCGATGTAGGCGACTTCTGTTAAATAAAATATCTCGCTTAGCATTGAACTTTTTAGCTTTAAAATTTTACAGATTTTATTTATACTCTAACAACAAAATTACACACTAACTAAAGTTTGAAACATGGGATCACGAAGAACGGGACCTTTAAGGCTAATTTTACTAACCACTCTTGCTAAATGGGGTAAGCAAACCTATGTTCTCATTTCAGAGTTGTTCGAGTAAATGATTCATTATAGACCGTGTGGACAGATCAGTTGT
This sequence comes from Megalobrama amblycephala, assembly GCF_018812025.1. Taxonomy (NCBI): domain Eukaryota; kingdom Metazoa; phylum Chordata; class Actinopteri; order Cypriniformes; family Xenocyprididae; genus Megalobrama; species Megalobrama amblycephala. The sequence goes on along the minus strand of NC_063057.1, from coordinate 20,281,797 downwards.
TGTCATGATTCATTAAAATGAATCTGTTCAAATGAGTCATTAGGTCGCGAATTGGACATTAGCGGACGTTGATGCGTTGCGTGCGAATCGCGACTGTTATTAGGATATCGCAAAAGATTTGTCAACACAGAAAACACTTCAACACTGGATAGGATTTTCTTTTTGTTTACTGAAAGTGTGGTTTATGTCAGCTGCATGTGCAGGGCGCCTGTCAGAGAAGATGAGGTGACGTTCTTTTGAGCACTATTCACACCCAACGGTTATTCAGGAAAAACATTCTCCGAATGCGCCTCGTGAAACATGGATTCGGGCTTACGAACTTTTAGCATTGTGTCAGTTTATTTAGATTATTATGTGTGAGGTAGAGAGAGTGCAAAGACGGTGCTTACTTGAAAACAGAGAGAGCTCACGCGCATGAGGGAGGAGCTCTGCTCGTTCTGTCCGTCAGCGCAGCAGTCGTCTCCCTCCTTCATTTTACAGTCGAATGGTGGGTGGCTAGAACGGCTCCAGGTTCAAAGGTCAATACGGAATGGACTAATCTGTTATTATTTTTTCTCAGATTAATTAATCGAAATTAACGTGTTATTTTGACCGCCCTAAATAATACACATGATAATATAACACGTAAATAATCCAGCGCCAGTACCTGGTTGACATCTGCACAGCAGAGCATGTGCGTGGAAATGGTTTTAGTTTCATATTTATCTTTAAATAGTATACTGTTATTTTTTATTTAGTCTATGTTGATTATGAAAAGTGAACAGCACGAGTAAGATAGGATAGCTACATCATAAGATGCGCAGTATATCGAGAGACATGGAGTGGGTCAGACATGATTTTGACCTCTTCATTAAGTTTGTTTTGTAGAAAGCCTTTCGTTAAAGTGATCTTCGTTTTGTATAAATTGGATCTCAATTTTAATCAATGTTTCATCAACCAATTGCCTGGATTTAATAAATAAGAAACAAATAAAGCAGACAATATAATGGAGGCGCCGGCGCAATCAGTTGCACGTGAACTAGAGCCCATCCCTTTTCGCAAGGATTTATAATGCTATGCTAATTAAAAAAAAAAAAAATACAATTTGGACATTCAGAGAGCATTCAGAAACAGTGTTTTCATATTGGGAACTAGAGTTGTCAAAACTACCGACCTCGGTACCACGTCGTTACTGAAATTTTGAAACTGTGATGCTTTGAGCGCTGTTGAGCGGATTCGTAAACACCTCTGATTGGCCACTGTGGTGACGCACTCATCGGATATGTCTGTGATTGACTTCAATGATCAACGTTTCAAAAACGTTGTAAATAGTCATCAATGACGCTCTTCACTGAGCGCTTACACAGATACACATGGGAGCGTTTGAAAGCAGACTTCTATCGCAGACCAGTCGCGATATTGCGATTTCGAATTCAAACACTTCCGTGTGCTTTCAAACACTCCTGTGTGTTGATCATTGAAGATAATCACTGACATATCCAATGAGCGCATGAACACAATGGCCAATCAGAGGTGTTTACGAATCCGCTCAACAGCGCTCAAAGCGTCACATTTTTAAAATTTCAGTACCAATTGGTACCGAAGTCGGTACTTTTAACAACTCTAATGGGTGCATTGGCAAAACGTTTTTAAGAACATATTTTTGTTAGCTGGGGATCATCAGTGTCATGGATGTGTCAACAACAGTGTCAACATTGGAAAACTGTGGTATGTTTTGTTGTGCTGATGGTCTACAAACTTATTTCATTTTATGAGTGAAACTTCAAGTGTATCACAACAGACCACTAAAGCTGGAATAGCACTATACTAATTGTTTTCAATTACGCTTTATGCTCAAACAAACCTTGTACTTGTATAATTTTGTCAGGCTGCTTTTTCAGTAACACCTAAAAGTGGATTTTATTATGGAATGTAAGTGATCCACAAACATGAATCAGTTAACAAACAAAGAAATTAATTATCATAATGTATGCTACTTATGCTACATGAATTAAACTGATGGTCATGGATACACCTGAAATAACTAATATGCAGCTCCTCATGACGAGAATGGCCTTCAGAAGAACTGCAGGATTGCATCATTCTTCAAAAAGAAATTTTCTTAGGGGAAGAAGGTGGAAGTCCTGTTCTCATCATGACTCTAGAAATTCTCATAAAATATTGATAATGTTCAGATATAGTGACTCGAGACGTCTTTGAAGGTGTTTGACTTCCTCCTGGTGTTCACAAACACTCCTGGATCTATTTATCATCCTATAATGCAGGAATATCACGAGATGATATTGTGTTTGGCGCACCTGGTCTGGTCAAATAGCCTCATAATTCTTGGCTGTTACTCAACCATTCAGAGCATCACTGAACCTACTGACTGTCTTTCTCCAAACGTGAACCCATCTGGATGGAGGAAATGGATGTGGATGAATCATTAGACCATTAAACTTTTTTTTTTTTTATTGCAATTTATTTATAGGCGTTTGGATTTTGTGCTTTTGTTTATGTGTGTCTTTGTGTCACCTTGAATTCAAGTGTTTTTTAAATGGCAGCTTTGGCACAGATTCCAGGTCTGTGAAGCTCCGCAGTAAATTAGCAGTTTTTGATCAGACTGACACAGAGGTGTGTAACACTAATAATGTAGTTTGTCTTTTCCCACTGAATATTTTTTGCAAACTTTAAAATAATTTTAGCAAACTAGAATGTTTAAACGTGTTGTTCACAATGCATTATGATCAGAAGCTCACCAATCTAATATGTGGCACTGTGGTTTCATTTCACACCTCTCTTCTGATAATTGATTGTACATCTGGAGAAGACTACATAAAGACTGAAGTTTCATTAAAACAGCAAAATATGATGGCATAAGCACCGGTTGCTGTGGCAATGCAGCAGGACTGAAAAATAGAGGCGTGTGATAACAGAGCTCAACACTATTAGATATGACTCTTTCTGCACATGAACTCAAACTCAAACTGTGTTCATAATAACCATTAAAACTGTTGGAACAATTTGTTTTTACAAGCTCATAATGAACCAGTCTCTGCATGCCTCCATTGAGCCCACTTAATGTCATTTGAGCTAATTTTGTGTTGGAAAATTTCTACATATAAACTAAAAAGCACTTTTTATGTACAGTCAAACCAAAATTTATTCAGACACCTTGAACATTTCATTCATTAATACAGTTTATTCACTATAGTTTAAAAATGGTAATAAAATATGACAGGATCTCAGAGTTAAACTGTGTCAGAATTAATCTTAATTATGTCAGATAACACTTAAGCAAAACATGGTCAGGTCAAAGTGTCTGAATAATTTTTGGTTCCAAATTTTTTATCAATTTTACTAGTAGTCCACTGTATGAAGACATTTTGGGTAAAATAATGTCACAGTTTACTTTATTTTGCTATCCTCAATTACATAAATGAACTATAGTGTCCTGCACCCACTAGTAAAAATATATCAGAAATATCTGAATAATTTTTGGTTTGACTATACAGTATGTATGCACTCAAAAAAATAACTCTTTGAACGAACATAAAAAAATCATGGAAAGGATTTTTATTTCAGCATTATGCAATTCTGTTGTTCCAATTTAATGTACTTACGTTGGGTCAACTTAATTTATTAAGGTTGATTCAACTTATTTACTATGGCTGGGCACAGCTTAATTTAATAGTGTCAGCCCAACTAATTTGCAATGTTTTGTATAATAAATAAAAAGCAATAAATAAATAAATAATAAATTGTTTTCTTATACAATGATTTTTACACTTAATTCTTCTTGTTTAATTTTGTGGTTTATATAACTTTTGTGATGTTCTGTGTTAGAAATCTAGATGTGATACTGGATTCATCCTAAATTGCCTTAACCAGAAACATTGTAAAGCCTAAATTGATCATAAGTCCATTGATGGCAATACTTTTACAATCAACATAGGCTTACAATGCTTTTGGGAAATGCAACCTAGAGCACTACCACAGTGATTATTTTCTTATTAAAGTAATTTGAAAGTTTGTTAGCAGGTCCTCAAGCCAAGCACAAGTGCAACAATTCACCACAATGGTAACCCTAAAACTATTAATTAACAGAAACTTTTAAATACCAACATAATAGAACAGTAAACATTAAAAAGTCTTTCCATTTTCTCATCTTCCTAAAAACTGCTTAAAATAACACTTTATTTCAACATTTACACTCCTAGTTCAGCCCCTTTGCAAAGCATGATGGGAAGTGAAAATCCTGTTTGATTGAGTCCTGGTTGGGTTTACTTGATTGAAACATGTTATTCCAACATGAAAACATCAAGTTAAGTCAAAGAGTAATCGTTTCAAGTCATTTTAACATGAATCAATCACATTTAAACCAGAAACCTGATACAATGGTGTTGAATCAAAATAAATTGTTTAAATAAACTGAATAGCATCAACAAATCTTTTTTTTTTGAGTGTGTATGCATGTATGTATTTATGATATTTTACTTTCATGCAAACATTTTGTTTTTGGCTTATTTTAAAAGGCATGGGGAAAGGGGGATCAGGAAATGCAACAAGCCAGATTTGAACCCACATTGCCAATAAAAGTGCCATGATTTAACCACTAGGCTAAAGAAATCAGAACCAAATTAAAAACAGTGTCAGAGTGTTATCAACATTTATATCACTCAAATGCACTGCAAGAGGATTGTTGCTGAGATTTTCTGCTCTCAATTTTGGTATAAGAAGAAATGCTCAAGATCTCATTTGTGTGAAAAACATTACAGATTTGCTCTTATTTTAAGAGATTCAGATCTGAATAGCATAAAAACCATCAAAACCCACTCTATATAGTGTTGTTATTTGTGTATACAGTATGATATAAATCTTTTTTGTCACATTACAGAAAGCAGAAATTTATATTTACATTTCATCCAAGTTATAGATGTTCATCCAAGTTATACAAACATTGAATGAAAAAAAGATTATTGCAGTGCTTGCTTTAGATCAATAGAAAAATGAAATAAACGAACAGACTCACCATGTTCCACTTTGGAAAGAGGAAATCAGTTCCGATGTACTCGAAGTAATGAGCGAATCCTTCCTTCAGCCAAACATCCTCCCACCAAACTGGTGTGACTAGATCCCCAAACCACTAGAAGAGAAGAAATGAACCATCAATCATCAACCGAGAAACAGAATGACCATTACAAAGATCGATTTCATGTTCACCGGTGAAGAATTATAACAAACTTTTGTACAAGAAAAGTGCTTATGGGTAAACTGAAAACAAACGTTACTTGGACAAACCATCAGAAAAAATATACACTCTCCTATTTATCCAATATCTGCAAAAGCATAGTGGCAAACACATTTTATTTGAAAAAGGCCATTATACAAGAAAAATAACTCTCTTCCTTCAGAAGTAGAAGTACAAAAAAAAAAACACTTCTATTAAACAGTTGCACTCTGGTTCAACAGAAAAGTTGTTCACAAATGGCTTCACAGAACATTGAAAACCAGCAGAGCTTTTGAACTATGATTAATAGCGGCCTAAACAATCAATTACCTACAGTTACACAATTAAAAACACATTTTTCTGTTTCACAGCATTCATATCTGGGTGCTCCGCCAAGGACACCGTAAATGAACAGAAAAGAGAAAAATAAGGATTCGATTATGAAACGTCCCATCTGGAAGGTAGAAAGTATTCAAATGACCCCTGCTATTGTGAGCAGATGACAGTGAGCAAAACAGGGCTATTGACTGGAAAAGATGCAACATTGCAGTTGTAAATGGGCTGGATATTTTCCACAGGCTCAAGCAGGTGTGCTACTGAATGCCGGATCTCATTGTTGCAGCACACAAACCTCTGTGGGAGTCGTGCCTCTTTCATCCGAACATTACATCATTACAGCAGCTGACGGGACGTTCATCTGTGACTTAGACACACGGACTGATAGCAGAGCCACAGCGTGGAGAGAAACAGCTGTTATACTCTCAAAGGAACTCTCGGCTAGTCACACTTCAAGTGGCTTCCCAAAGGTCTAGTGACTTTTTCTGAACCTCTTCTAATTTGTCAGATGTTTTGATGCTAATGACAATGAACCAGGACGGTGAGTCACATCACGTCATTTATTGTGTTTAAAAAGACAGAAGCTGCAGAGCAAATGTAGCAAATGTATTGAGATAGACAGGCATACAGATTGGATGGATGGATGGATGGATGGATGGATGGATGGATGGATGGATGGATGGATGGATGGATCCATTAGACATGTTTATTATATGGAAAAAAAATCTTCATCTTTTGTGTTCCACAGAAGAAAGTAACCCATAAAAATGTAAAAATGATACATTTTTATCATTGTGTTATCCCTGGAAGAATCTTCAGTATATTTTTTACTGCTCACATCGTTATATTGCTATTACACTCTGACAGCACATTAGCCGTGATAGCAACGTGATCATAGTTCAAACAGCATTGTAAGAGATCCGTCTGAAGTTCTGACAGCTTGTGTTTTGTGTTTGTGCCTGATTAAGCAGTTCAACAAAGCAAGAATGTCAATGAACAGTACCAAACATGAGACCATCGCTCAATTACGCATTCAACAATGTCTGAGAGATGAAAGCGGAAACAGAGGGATTCTGCAGCCCACCTGCTTTATTAACAGATACGGCTGAAGTCGTGCAGGGAAGAGTTCACTCGATACCGCAGCATATTCATTATATTTGGGGCAGGAGAAAACCTTCAAATAGCATCATTAAGTTATCAAACTCTCCAAAGAAGACCATGAAGACCAACATGAAGACCAAAGACCTTCAACCAAACTGGTAGTCTTGTTCTTAAAGTAAACGTCTGAATAATTTAGTTTAAATGTCCTACATTGACATTTAACGAAGAGGTTCAGACAAGGTCTTGCCTGCTGGATCAGGTTTGTGACTGCAAGGCAAAGTTCATTGTCTTCTCATCTGGAAAACCACAAGAAAGAAGTCCTGAAGCTGTATTGTAGTAGAAGTTCAAATGTTATACGGCCCATAGGATCAAACCTGCATCTCCTGCACAAGGACCAGAGTAAAATCTCTTACAAAAAAGGAAGTATACTTAAGTTTGTTTTATTAAGCAAATTTAAGTAAGTTCAACTATGTAGTAATTATACTAATATCAATGCACTACTAGTACAGATTTAAGTGAACTTTTTCAAAACTGGAGATAAATTGGCTTTTTAGTTCATAAAAGTTTACTTTTAAGTGTACTTTGTATATTTAACTCATTTAATACTGCAAAATATATATATAAAAATATATATTTCACCCACTATTTGAGTGAAGATATTTTTTGTACAGCATTTTGTTATCAGCTTAACACCATGTCAACATCACAGTTGAATAATTCATGAACATCAACTTTCTCATGCTCTTTACCTTAAATGAGTTAATGCCTGTACAGCCTTTCAGATCAGTCACTTATGAATGTCAGTTTCAGTGAGGATGTGTCCTTATAGGATTAGTTCACTTTCAAATAAAATTTTACTGATCATTTATTCACCCTCATGTCATCCAAGATGTTCATGTCTTTCTTTCTTCAGCTGAAAATAAGGTTTTTGATGAAAACATTCCAGGATTTTTCTCCTTATAATTATTCTCCTTATATCTCCTTATATAAGACTTCAATGGCCTCCAAACGGTTGAAGGTCAAAATTACAGTTTCAGTGCAGCTTCAAAGGGCTTTAAACGATACCAGACGAGGAATAAGGGTCTTTTCTATAGTGAAACGATCAGTCATTTTTGAAAAAAATGTAAATGTATATGCTTTATAAACACAATTGATCGCTTTCTAAGTGGTTCCGCCAAAACCACATTTCTGTATTCTTCAAAAAGTTTACGCTGTATATCCTACGCCTTCCCTATTCAACTTACGGAATGAACGCAGCACCAGTTACATTTTTTCGATAAGTAGAATAGGGAAGGCGTAGGACATACAGCATAAGCTTTTTGAAAAATACGAAAAGGGGAATGGCGGAACCACTTGAAGGGCAATCATTTGTGTTTATAAAGCATATACATTTGTATTTTTTTTTAGAAAATGACTGATTGTTTTGCTTGATAAGACCCTTATTCCTCGTCTGGTATCGTTTAAAGCCCTTTGAAGCTGCACTGAAACTGTCATTTTGACCTTCAACCGTTTGGAGGCCATTGAAGTCCACTATAAGGAGAATAATCCTGGAATGTTTTCATCAAAAACCTTCATTTCTTTTCGACTGAAGAAAAAAAGACATGAACATCTTGGATAACATGGGGGTGAGTAAATTATAAGGAAAATTATATTTGAAAGTGGACTAATCCTTTAAAGCTAGTGAGCAAGTCAGCTCACTAGGTTTTGGAACAGAGCCGTTATCACACTACAGTACCTGTCTGCACTAATAAAACAAACATGACTGTTTATCCTGTTCAAATTTGAATCTCAGTAAATCTGAACTAGAACTAGCTCTAAATCACAATAAGAGAATTTGAAACCCTCTGTTTAGAGTGACAAAATTCATTTATTTGTCCGAATTCAGAGTGAGAGTGTGAAATCCCCAATTTCACATGTGTTTAAGGATGCTGTCTTTTATAAATGAGCAGAGAGTAAAACACCAGCCAACAGACATGAGTCATTTAGACAAGACTCAGTTTCACTGACAGATTTATCCTCATGTGTAACTCGTATTTAATGTCTAACTATGTTTAAAGCAACTGTGATAAGATGTATGTGACGAATGAGAACCGAAGCCTCACTCTCCAAACAAATTCATATCCAGAGGGCAGAATGTAACCTCTCCAATCTGTGGGAAAATAAGAAACTCAACATCAGCGGCATCGGCCTCTATTAGGTTTATGTTATTGCCTGAATAACTGCGTATGAATGACCGCGGCAGCATCATTTAATTCTGAGAGGCTAAAATGAGATGAGAAATGAACAGTGATTGAGCTTTTGTGACATATAAACCCCATTGCTGGCGGCGGCAAATCTGCTAACAATCCGCTGCTACACTATATGACATTAAAATGAGTCCAGGAGAGTCCACAGGACAAAGCTATACAATTGCAAACAGTGCCTGTCGTCCACTAATCAATTCTCTGCAGGCAGTCAGCGTGAGCAACGAGATACAAATGTGATTTATAAGAAGCCGGCACTTTGCCACCAGCTCGAGTTATTAGTACGCAGACAGACTATTAATGTATGACAAAATACGTGCTGGATGAGGACTGATCTAATGCTTTCAAATGAAGGAGCCAATCAATATTTCAGATGAGCATAAGCTCCGCCCACTCTTATGATCTGAGGTAATTTACAGTGGAAAATAATTAGCAGTGTGCTATTTAACTCTATATGAAATATGATGGGCATGAGACTGAAACAGAAAAACAGTTTGAATAGAAAATGGAAGTCTTAATTAAAAACATAAAGATGAGCAGAAGCTCCAGAGAGCTGCGACACAAAAGGGTGAAACAGCCTGCGGTGAATTCAAAAATGTGTGACGCTAATCTCTGTCTTTTATTCTCTCTGTCTCTCCTTCTTTCTCTTATTCATAAGTAAGTACACTTACTCACATATGCACACACTTAAAAATAATTTGAATTGATTACACACTTTAATGTAGCATCAACGCACTTTCATGCCAATCTGTAACCATTTATATTTTGGCGAAATGGTGGTTAGTTTGTATGAATTTGCACAATCTTTTTCATGCCTTCTCGTACATCTGCTTACACCCTACTGATGGTTAGGTTTAGTTATAGACATTTTTTTTTCTACTAAAATTTGTATGTTTCCATATAAATCACACCAGACAAATTTATGAGAAATTGCGACCTCATAAAATTACTTTCTCATGAGGTCTATATGGTTAGCATGGATTCTTTTGCAATGTGTGGGAGTACAAGATTTGTCAGAACACATTAAATGTATAATACGAAATCTGAAGTGTACGAAATCTCCAAATTTGCGTACTTTTGTGTGTAGTGTGAGAAGTGTGTTCACACTGAAAATTCCAAAAAGTTAAAGTACAGTTTAAAGGTGCCCTAGAACGTTTTTTAAAAAGATGTAATATAAGTCTAAGGTGTCCCCTGAATGTGTCTGTGAAGCTTCAGCTCAAAATACCTCAAAGATTTTTTTAAATTCATTTTTTTAACTGCCTATTTTGGGGCATCATTATAAATGAGCCGATTCAGGGCTACTGGCCCTTTAATTCTCATGCTCCACACCCACGGAGCTCGCGCTTGCCTTGAACAGTGCATAAACAAAGTTTACACAGCTAATATAACCCTCAAATGGATCTTTACAAAGTGTTCGTCATGCATGCGGCATGCATGTGTCAGATTATGTGAGTATTGTATACTGTTATATTGTTTACATTTGATTCTGAATGAGTTTGAGGCTGTGCTCCGTGGCTAAAGCTAACATTGCACACTGTTGGAAAGATTTATAAAGAATGAAGTTGTGTTTATGAATTATAGAGACTGCAAGTGTTTAATAATGAAAATAGTGACGGCTCTTGTCTCCGTGAATACAGTAAGAAACGATGGTAACTTTAACCACATTTAACAGTACATTAGCAACATGCTAACGAAACATTTAGAAAGACAATTTACAAATATCACTAAAAATATCATGATATCATGGATCATGTTATTATTGCTCCATCTGCCATTTTCGCTATTGTTCTTGCTTGCTTACCTAATCTGTTGATTCACCTGTGCAGAGCCAGACGTTACTGCCTGCCCTTGTCTAATGCCTTTCATAATGTTGTGAACATGGGCTGGCATATGCAAATATTGGGGCGTACACCCCGACTGTTACGTAACAGTCGGTGTTATGTTGAGATTCGCCTGTTCTTCGGCGGTCTTTTAAACAAATGAGATTTATATAAGAAGGAGGAAACAATGGAGTTTGAGACTCACTGTATGTCATTTCCATGTACTGAAATCTTGTTATTTGACTATGCCAAGATAAATTCAATTTTTCATTCGAGGGCACCTTTAAATACCTGGATGATGCACTTAATCAACCGAAAAAATGAAGCCTGGAAGGTTGGAGGATGGAGTGGCTGTTACACTCTGATGCTGAATGACAAAATAACCTCATAAAATTCATACACTACACAGTTGAGTACATAGTGTATAGTGTGTCATTTAGGACACAACTAAACACTTAAAACGAAAACCTTAACTATTCATTTTTATTGGTTTATTCACCATAAACTGGGACTGAACTATCTGTTTGACTAAACCAATGTTGCTACTCCATCGCTAATAAGACTTTGTACTTGATCTTTTGTAGCCTACTGCATTTTACATCAGTTTATAGTGTATACTGCATACTAGTTTTATGAAATAGTGTACAATTCAGTACACAAACTTGATTATGATGGTGCATGTTTGGTTGCAACATGGCAACTTTTTCTACAAACCCGAACCCTAACACATACAGTAACCTTAACCTAACAGTTAGTCTACTAATAGGCTACTCTAATGAGAATTAGTTAGCATGTTGTTGCAAAGTTGCTTATAGTTAGTAGAATGCACATATGCACAGTATGTATACTGCATCCATCTTTTGAATACAGTGTCAATCATAAAATAGTCCACTTTCAAAAATATAGGGCGCTATTTTAAAGGATTAGTCCACTTTTAAATAAAATTTTCCTGATGATTTACTCACCCCCATGTCATCCAAGATGTCTTTTTTTTTTCATCAGTCGAAAAGAAATTAAGGTTTTTGATGAAAACATTCCAGGATTATTCTCCTTTAGTGGACTTCAATTGCCTCCAAACGTTTGAAGGTTTCAGTGCAGCTTCAAAGGGCTTTATACGATATTTCCGTATTCTCCAAAACGCTTACGCTGTATGTCCTACGCCTTCCCTATTCTACTTAGGGGAAAAAACGAAACTGGCACCGCGTTCGTTCCGTAAGTAGAATAGGGAAAGCGTAGCGTTTTGGAGAATACGGAAAGTGGAAGCACGTGCAAGGCGATAATTTGTGTTTATAAAGCATATACAGTTGTATTTTTTTCGAAAAATGACCGATCACTTCGCTAGATAAGGCCCTTATTCCTCGTCTGGTATCGTTTAAAGCCCTTTGAAGCTGCACTGAAACTGTAATTTTGACCTCCAACAGTTTGGAGGCCAGTGAAGTCCACTATAAGGAGAATAATCCTGGAATGTTTTCAACAAAAACCTTCATTTTTTTCGACTAACGAATAAAAGACATGAACATCTTGGATGACATGGGGGTGAGTAAATTATCAGGAAAATTTTATTTAAAATTGGAATAATCCTTTAACGATCTAAGCGCATGGTCTAAAGCACATGGCACAAGTGCGCTTAGGGCATGTCCGAATCCACTTTTGCTAGTTTAAGGACAGTAAAAATGGTTGGCGCACCAAGCGAATGGTTTAAAAGGGTTGTCCATAATGAGTCATAGGTGTGTTTTGGGTGTAACATGCAATAAACCACTCAGAGACTCATGTCCCATTCCCTTTAAAAGCCAGTTGCGCTCGTGCCATGGTAGATTCGCTATTTACATAGTGGAATATGCAAGCGTATCACATATAGGCGCATATTACTAACTTATTTAAATAACAAAACAAATATTGTGCCATTGACTTTAGACCAGGTTTCAGTTGTAAATGGCGCAGTCTATTTCAGTTGCCTCAAAATAGTAATGCTCCAACAATGCGCCTAAACACACCTCGTTTTCAGACCTGCACGCCCATGGGTGGACAAACTGGCGCAAATGCATTTGCTATTTAAACAAAGTGGCGCATGACATAAAAATGATAACTTCGCCAGGCTGAAACTAGCAAAAAACACTTGCGTAGCGCCTGGCACCGAATTGCACCGGGTGTATGACTGGGTTTGAATTCAAAGATATAGAGACTCTTTTCTGTTGTTTCACAGCTTTTACAATCAGTAGGGTGCAGTACAAATGTATATGTTGTTAAGTTCAAGCCCTACACTAGGTTTCAGCTTTACAGTGTGTTGTACACATATATACATGTGAATTCAGTGGGGATGTTAATGTACTGCAGGATAGTATTGGACGTATTTCACTTTTGTGCCTGTAAACATCATCACTGGTCAATATTATAGTTCCAGCCTCCACTGCTGCTTCTTTTCAATTATTTGAATCATAAAACATATGTGAAGAACAGCCTGATCTAGGTTATTCTCATGAATTTCAGCTCTAAAACTATCAAATATGCGCATTATTGCTGTTTCTGAAATAATATCATGATTTCATGCTCCCTGTGAGAGTGTTTTACTGTATAAGGTTCAGACTGAGTTCAGACAGAGCTGTATTATCTGTGCAGAAATGAGAGATGAGGGGATTGTTTTCTGCTCCCTAAAAATAAAACAAAAAACAAATGAAAAGAAAAGAGGAAAGAACTGCAGACATGCTGTTTCATTCCACTCATTGAGCTTTGAGCTAGGACATAATGCAAAACTGTGATTCAGCAGCAAATGAGGAAGACTATGAATCCAGAACAATACTGGAGAGAGCAGAACATCTCCAACATGCTCATCAATAATCCTCCATAACAAAAGGCACTGAAATCCAAGGTTCTCAGAATACAAGAGCTGCAAACAAAGAATGGTGAAAAATGAGCATAAGCAATGAATAATTCCAACGTTTCCTTTACAAATCAGGCCGATGATGCAGTTGTGGACTTAAAGTCCTTTACTGAACATTTTTTCAATGCCAAAAGAAGAAAAAAATCACTTTTTAACCCAGACTGCTTGTTTGATCTGCATCTAATAGTCTGCAATGATGCAAAGACACGAAAAATAGGTTATTTAACACAAGAAAGACTTGTGTATGAGGGAAACACTCAAGAGAAAAAGCAAAACAGAAAGAAAGAAAGAAAGAAAGAAAGAAAGAAAGAAAGAAAGAAAGAAAGAAAGAAAGAGGGATGAAGGAAAGAAGTCTTTACTTTCATAATCCCAATGGACGTTATGTGTGAAGCTCTTTTTATATCAAATTCTCCAGATGTCCAATTACATCTGCTGCACTTTTCTCAACAACTGACCATCTTCACACTCTCTGTTACTCTCTGACTCCTGGAGTTTTACTCTTTCTGCCTTTCTTTCTCTGTCTTCTGCAATTAGATAATTCATAATGATATAATTATGAATCTTCACTCAGGGTAAGTTTACACAACAACGATGTACTAAAAACTGAAAAGTTTTTTCTTTGTACAGATGTCAACGTTATCAAAACTATACCCGTTCACACGGATCCGCGAAAATGACTAAAAACGCTGTATTACGCATGCCAGACAAGTAGTTGGCGATGTCATTTTGTAAAGAAAGATTAAACTCGCGCCAAACGTGCATGCATATCCACCTTATTTTTATAGTTCACTGCACTTTTATATGTTTCTCATTTTTATATGTTTCTCATTATTTCCCTAAAATAGCTAATAAATCGGATGTCTCGCATATTCACAGAAATACCTTAATTCCGCGTTGACAAATAAGGTGGATAGACTAAACACGTAATACGCATATGCATGCTGTCACCGTTTTCACAGATTAGCGTTTTTTTAGCGTTGTCACACGGAGATGACAATTGTATCCTTTTTTAAAAATCTTGCATTTTGAAACCCGTTTTCAAAAGTTTGCATTTTCAGGCCACCAAAATGCCATTGTTTGTGTAAATGAACAGCCAAAATGCATACAAAGTTGCAAAACATGAACATTTTCTGCAATCATTTAAGACATTTCTCCATTTTGGCATTAAGTGTTCTTTAAAGGGGACATCAGATGCAAAATTCATTTTTACATGGTGTTTGGACATAAATGTGTGTTGGCAGTGTGTCTACACAATCACCCTATAATGATAAAAATCCACCCAGTGTTTTTTTTTTTTTTTAATCCCCACAAATCATAAGCAATTTTGTCAGATCAAGCTGTTCACAGATTCTTGGCAAAGTGACATAAATTTGCACAGGCCCCTCCCACGACTGTTGACGGACACTGCCGTTTTAGCATAGACCCACCCTGAGTGAGCTGTAAACAGACTGCCATGTTTCGACAACGCGCAGGTGTAGACAAGAATGTCTCCAAAACAACTGAGGCATTTTGTTATTGGATATAAGAATGAACATAGCAGTCATCATTTACTCCCAACATCTGAGCTGCTGAAGACGCAGTGGATTAATTTTGTTTTTGAAGGGAATGCGCCCCGGTGTTGTGCCGAATTCCTACCCCCGCCATATTATGCCGCGTTCCAGGCAACCCGTAACCTGTGTTTTTCCAACCTTCTACCTGTGAAAGTGCACTGGAACGGCAGTCAAACCCATGACTTCCCACCCTTGAACTCGTACTAGATCGATGTACTCCCAGTTACGGGTTCTGACGTCACATAGCCTGCGAAACAACAACGGCAGCCCCTACGGATGCAGTGTTTATGCAAGTGCACGGTAAAATAAAAGGTATAACAGCTTCTCTTGCCTTATGCGCCGTTTTCCTCCTCTGTTTCCCTCAAATAAGCAAGGAGTAAGCACCTTTGGCGATAGAAATAATTGTTAATGAGCATAAGCCCCGTATGGTCCGCCATGTTGGTTTGTTTACACTTTTATGCAGTTTGGCGTGACTTTCCTGGAACGCTACAAAGTCGTGATTTGTGATTTAAAGTTGTGACTTACGGGCTCAAAAAGTTGCCTGGAACGCAGCATTATTACCCCCCTAGTAATGGTAGGTTTAGGATATCGGTGTGGGGGAGGGGTTAGAATTATGGGTGGAGTTAGGATTAGGCAATCAGATAGCGACTTCAACGAGGGGGTAATAATTTTGCAGGGAGTCGAAATGCGGCAGAACACCGGATCTACCTATATGCGTTTATGTCTGCGCTAAAAAGTTGATGTTTTATTAAAGGTGCCCTAGAACTTCTTTTTAAAAGATGTAATATAAGTCTAAAGTGTCCCCTGAATGTGTCTGTGAAGTTTCAGCTCAAAATACCCCATAGATTTTTTTAACCGCCTATTTTGGGGCATCATTAACTATGCACCGATATATAGGCTGCGCCCCCTTTAATTCTCGTGCTCCCCCGCCCCCATTGCTCACGCTTGCCTTGAACAGCATAAACAAAGTTCACACAGCTAATATAACCCTCAAAATGGATCTTTACAAGATGTTCGTCATGCATGCTGCATGCATACATCGGATCATGTGAGCATTGGATTTATTTGGATGTTTACGTTTGATTCTGAATGAGTTTGATAGTGCTTCGTGGCTAAAGCTAACATTACACACTGTTGGAGAGATTTATAAAGAATGAAGTTTTGTTTATGAATTATACAGACTGCAAGTGTTTAAAAATGAAAATAGCGACGGCTCTTGTCTCCGTGAATACAGTAATAAACAATGGTAACTTTAACCACATTTAACAGTACATTAGCAACATGCTAACGAAACATTTAGAAAGACAATTTACAAATATCACTAAAAATATCATGTTATCATGGATCATGTCAGTTATTATTGCTCCATCTGCCATTTTTTGCTATTGTTCTTGCTTGCTTACCTAGTCTGATGATTCAGCTGTGCACATCCAGACGTTCTGCTCTTGTCTAATGCATTGATCATGGGCTGGCATATGCAAATATTGGGGGCGTACATATTAATGATCCCGACTGTTACGTAACAGTCGGTGTTATGTTGAGATTCGCCTGTTCTTCAGAGGTCTTTTAAACAAATGAGATTTATACAAGAAGGAGGAAACAATGATGTTTGAGACTCACTGTATCATTTCCATGTATTGAACTCTTGTTATTCAACTATGCTTGTTCATTATCAAAATAATACAGTCTAACAAATATATATGTCATTGATTCTATTTAGAACCATCTCATTGTAATTCATAACTGCACGTTTATAATGAACAATGCATTAAGGTGATCGTCTTATTACATGTAAAGATAACATGGTGAGACTACAATAAAGGTTATAAAGGTGTTAGTTAATGACTAACAAGTCATTTTCAAATGTATTTTAATCATTTTTGAGCATTTATAACTGCATATATAAGAAAGATGAGTGCAATGCAATACCTGCTAAATAGTGTTTACAATGGAAGCCCGTTTCCGCCACTAAATAAAAAAATAAAAAGAATAATTGCGAATTTTTATCTCAGAATTCTGACTTTTTATCTCACAATTGCGAATTTATATCTCACAATTGCATGATATAAAGTCAGAATTCTGACTTTTATTCTCGCAATTCTGACTTTTTTTCTCAAAATTCTGACTTTATATCACGCAATTGTGAGATAAAAAGTCAGAATTCTGAGATAAAAAGTCGCAATTGTGAGATATAAACTCGCAATTGTGAGATAAAAAGTCAAAATTCTGAGATAAAAAGTCGCAATTACTCTTTTTATTTTTTTATTTAGAGGCGGAAACGGGCTTACATAGTTTACAGTCCCCCGGAAGATAGTCGTGGGGTGAACAGTAGCTTATTATCATTTAAAGGGACATGCAGCGAAATGGCTCGCTGTGAACAGAGCTGTTTTTGACAAGGTGGGTGTTTTTAACACAACCATTAAGAAATTTTAATCAAAGTATGTTTTCATGAAGACCCTAAAGAATCATACTAACATGTGGAAAATTGGCATCCGGTGTCCTCTTTAAAACTGAGTCAAGAACCCTAGGGTTCTATATAGAACCCCACTGAACCTTTTTTTTCTAAGAGTGAAAGATGCTTTATGTTCCTCAGAGGACATTAAACAGCATTGATGGGACATGCTTTCGAGTCAAGAAGAGCTTTTAATGTGTGTGATGGTTAAACAGGAAACGTATCATGTTTTAAAAGAGAAATCTTCTGAATCATGATCTGAATCACAGCTGGAACAGGCGTGGATGAGATGCCTCAAACAGAATGGGTAATTTTCAGTCCTGATTGAAGTTGTGCCTCTCAAATGGAGGTGCAGCTCTTTGACAGTAATGAAATGAACAACACAAGATGTCAGAAAAGTGACCCTGAATGATCTGCTGATATAATTGGATTAAATTAGTCCATTTATTATTAAAGGAATAATTCACCCAAAAATGAAAATTTGATGTTTATCTGCTTACCCCCAGTGCATCCAAGATGTAGATGACTTTGTTTCTTCAGTAGAACACAAAAGTTGATTTTTAACTGCAACCGTTGCCGCCTGGCAGTCAAATAATGGGAGTGAAAGGGAACTCGAACAATAAGAGTCGAAAAAACGTGCACAGACAAATCCAAATTAAACCCTGCGGCTCGTGATGACACACTGATGTCCTAAGACACGAAACGATCGGTTTGTGCGAGAAACCAAACAGTATTTATATAATTTTTTACCTCTAATACACCATTATATCCAATTGCGTTCAGCATTCGTTTAGTGAGGTCTGAACACGCTCTGACAGTGGCAGTGATGTCTCGCGAGGTAAAAAGTGATATAAATACTGTTCGGTTTCTCGCACAAATTGATTGTTTCGTGTCTTAGGACATCAGTGTGTCGTCACGAGCCACAGGGTTTAATTTGGATTTGTCTATACAAGTTTTATTTACTCTTATAGTAGAAGTTCCCACTGACTTGCATTATACGGCAACGGTTGGAGTTAAACAAACATCATTGTTTCATTTGTGTTCTACTGAAGAAACAAAGTCATCTACATATTGGATGCGCTGGGGGTAAGCAGATAAACATCAAATTTTCATTTTTGGGTGAACTATCCCTTTAACGCATTTAATACTGTTACTGCTTATCTTCAGTATATATATTCAAGTATATATATGCAAATTGTATAATATCCAAGGTACACATTTCTAGTAAGTGTGCAGTTAATTCTCATTTTGTATTTTCAGAAAGTTTTGGAATATTTTTCCTCTCCCCAAATTTGTCATTACCAAAACACAATAATGAATAATTTAATAAGAAGGGTTACATTGACCTATTGAGATTTTGTTTATATCTACCTTGTAAATATATATTTTTTGCTATTAAAAAAAAATAAATAAATAAAAAAAATTCAAAGGTCAATCAATAACAATTACAATTTTAACAATATTTCAAGTGCAATTTATGAGATTTGTTGTATTTTGAATCCAATCTTTCTTTGTTAAAGACATAAAGTTTATCATACTGATTTCAAAGTTAAGGACTCATTAGTTTGAATTGAACCAAACACTATAATAACATCTTAGTTGATGATTCAATATACTATATTTTTGACAAAATATCTCATGTTTCGGTCATGACTGCACATTTTCAGTAGTGCCAGTAGTGTTTTGGTAGAAACTAAAACACTACTAAAACATATTAAAATACTAATGATTTGCATAACTGTAGATTATCTGTTCCCTTTTGTCACTACCAAAACAATAATGACATGTTTCGTTCATGACTGTTTCGGTAATGACAATTTTAGATACTTTTGATGCTAGCTCAAAGATGCTAATCAGCACATGGTTAGCTAGCACAGTTCTGAACAGCTGTACACAGAGAAAAAAAAAAAAAACAAAAACAAAATCTGAATAACACTCAAAAAACAATGATCTTCACCACATATTTTGGTCGTGACTGTTTCAGTAGTGACAATTTTAGATACTTTTGAGCCTAGCTCAAAGATGATAATCAGCACATGGTTAGCTACTAACTAGCATAGTTCTGAACAGCTGTACACACATAAAACAAATTAAATAACACCCAAAGTCTGCTTAATTTCAGAAAAAAGGTGTTTGGTATTGACGTTCATTAAAGGCACAATATGTAAGATTTTATATTAAAAACTAAAAACCACTTGCACAGTGTTATATATTTCATTCTATTGTGTAATTACATTATCCTAAATATCTCCAAGAATTTGTAAATTCAGAGAATTTTACGCTTGGCACACAAAAAATATTCTCATCGCTTTATAATATTAAGGTAGAATCAATGTACTCACATGAACTAATTTAAATATGTTGTTACCTTTATGGATCTTGAGAGAGGAAGTACCATTGCTGTCTACGCAGGCCTCGCTAAGCCATCGGATTTAATCAAAAATATCTTAATTTGTGTTCCGAAGATGAATGAAGGTCTTAAGGGTGTAGAATGACATGAGGGTGAGTAATAATAAATGACATTATTTTCATTTTAGTTTGTTTTTGGTTCGTTTGGTTTGTTTTATCATGGTTCATTTTTGGGTGAACTAACCCTTTAAAGCTACACACATATTTTCAGTTTTTTAACACAATTAACTCAAAATGATGTTACCTACTATGAAAGAGGGAGGGACACCGGAATATTTCCTGATCAAAAATGTAGTGGTGTGGTTAAAATCAGTCTCAGCCAATGGACTAAAACATACACTGTTTCAGTAGTGACATGAAAATGTGGGACACATTTTTTACATAAAGTTTTATGATTTAAAATTAAATATACAAACTTCACGTTTTAACAAAAGTAAAAAAAAAATATTTTTAAAAACAACAATGGAAAAAATTGCAAAGATTATTTTAATATTATTTCCAGAAGTAGAAATTTAAGGGTTAGGGTTCAGGACAGCCTCCTCCCAATTGAAAGTACCAATAAACGATGATTTTATATATATTAAGCTTACTGATATTTTAAATATTATTGTGGGATTCAATAGATAATAAAAGGATCTTAGTAAACGTCTAAATTTTTTGGGGGTTTTTTTGTTTTGTGGGATAGCAGTTTGCACCAATTCTGTAGAATCACCCATATATATGAAGTCTTGACTTCTTTAAACCAGCACTGTGACCGCAGTGAAACCACACAGATATGTTCCCGTTACTCGCATAAATGTGTTTTACCTGATGGCAGATCTCGTGCACCACCACCATGGTGAGCTCCATCTGATAGGAGAAGGAGGAGACGTCAGGATCCAACAAGATCTTCTGCTCCACAAACACGCTCAGGCCCCAGTTCTCCATGGCTGCATACGGATGCTTCGGCACTGCCAGGAGATCTGCACACAGTGAGGAGGATTCAAGCTCAACGACAGGAAAACAGGATTGTGAAACAATTTACATAGAATGTCCTTATAAGCATATACACTACCAGTCAAAAGTTTGGAATAATTAGAATTTTGTAATGTTTTTAAAATAAGTCTCTTCTGCTCACCAAGGCTACATTTATTTGATCAAAAATACAGTAAGAACAGTAATACTGTAAAATATCATTACTGTTTTCTATGTCAATATAGGCCTATTTTTACTGTGATGTAAAGCTGAATTTTCAGCATCCATTACTGAATAAACTAATGTGTTTAAAGGTACATTCAGTAATTCTTCTGTAGGTAGACCAGGTACAGTTGGTACAGGGGTACAGTTGAAACACCTTAAATAACTTGCGTACGCAACAAGTCTGATCTGTGAAATTTGCTTCGCACATGCGTATTAGCACCCTCTTCGATCGTGGGAAATTTGAAGTACATGTGCTTCTCCAGTCCGAAGATATCGGCGAAAGTTTTTTTTCTAAGGTAATTTTTTCACTTCACCACGTCCCTTCCACATTGAATAGCTTCTCATCCTTACATGACTGTTAAAGTTAACTTACATTTTCGTATACCTTAATCTGTGCTCTAAAAACTGACATATTGCATGACTTAAAATCTAGAGAAATGTTCGAGGTGGTCAGCGGGGTACAGTTGAGACACAGTGTATCAAATGTACCCGCACCATAGAATTCTATTGCGGCACAGGCAGTTTAGTTGCACGATGTAAGATCACAAATTAATAGATTTCATCTGTTTTATTATTGCTGTTTGCAATTGTTCAATGTTTTTTACTGTTACTCAACTTTTCAACTGTTAATAATAAAATTATGAACTGAAATTAAATAAATCGCTGTTTGCCGTTACTGTACAATGTTTAACAAATGAACTACTTTTAAAGGTGCCCTAGAATGTTCTTTCACAAGATGTAATATAAGTCTAAGGTGTCCCCTGAATGTGTCAGTGAAATTTCAGCTCAAAATACCCTATAGATTTTTTTTAATAAAATTTTTTAACTGCCTATTTTGGGGCATCATTAAGACCCCCACTCAACTACAATACTGTGCATAAACAAAGTTCACACAGCTAATATAACCCTCAAATGGATCTTTACAAGATGTGCATCATGCATACATGCTTCGGATCATGTGAGTATAGTATTTATTTGGATGTTTACATTTGACTCTGAATGAGTTTGAGGCTGTCCTCCGTGGCTAAAGCTATCATCACACTGTTGGAGAGATTTATAAAGAATGAAGTTGTGTTTATGAATTATACAGACTGCAAGTGTTTAAAAATGAAAATAGCGATGGCTCTCTTGTCTCCGTGAATACAGTAAGAAACGATAGTAACTTTAACCACATTTAACAGTACATTAGCAACATGCTAACAAAACATTTCGAAAGACAATTTATAAATATCACTAAAAATATCATGTAATCATGGATCATGTCAGTTATTATCTTTCAATCTGCCATTTTTCACTATTGTTCTTGCTTGCTTACCTAGTCTGATGATTCAGCTATGCACAGATCCAGACGTTAATACTGGCTGCCCTTGTCTAATGCCTTGAACATGAGCTGGCATATGCAAATATTGGGGGCGTACATATTAATGATCCCAACTGTTACGTAACAGTCGGTGTTATGTTAAGATTCGCCTGTTCTTCGGAGGTCTTTTAAACAAATGAGATTTATATAAGAAGGAGGAAGCAATGGTGTTTGAGACTCACTGTATGTCATTTCCATGTACTGAACTCTTGTTATTCAACTATGCCAAGGTAAATTCAATTTTCCACTCTACGGCACCTTTAACTAAACAAATAATCAAATAAAATACTAAATGGAAATAAAAACTGTTGAATTCTCATTTTTAAAGGTATTTTACATTTGCATTGAATTGGTTAGGCAGCTTTACAGCATTCCGGATGGGTGTCTCAACTGTACTCGGGTACTGTTCCAACTGTACCCGACATGGGTACAGTTGGAACAAAAATGCTTCTTGTGTTTAATAATTATTAATATTTTAGTAGACAAGTAAAAGAAATGTCATATGAAAAATCACTTCTTTTCAGTCCCTAGTTTTGGTGTGCAAAAAGTGTACAAACTGTACCTGGTCTACCTAATTTAACTGGCAGCATTTCTGATCCAAGATAGTCTATCAAGTGATGTGGATTAGCCTTTATATTAATCATAGGTTTTTATCATCTAATTGCTAGAATCAATATCATTGAATTTTAAACCCAAACGTAGACACAGATATGCAGCTCTATAATCATCCCCAAACATATTTAAAATAGCTTTACTCAAGTCAGTGTATCAGTGAGACAGCAGACAGCAGTTAATCAGCTGTTTTATACGCCTCCTCCACCTCCATCAGCCCATCTCAAGAACGAGAAGAGAAGCGGTTAAACCTCTGGCGCTGTTAAATCCACGTCTTATAATCAGCCACAGAGGAAGAGGAACTGTTGAAAGCTGTAACATGATTATCCGCCGGGCTGGTGTGCGTGTTTGCCTTATTTTTGCATGTTTTATGAATTCGGCTGAATGAAAGCAGCTGCGGAGTTTTGGAGGGAAGCTGCAATCGTCACGACGACAGATTGAGCTGCAGGGCTGCGGCGGGAAAAAAGCCGCGTTAAAAGTGAACCGCTTTCAAACGCTTTACTGATAATGACGAGTCCCCATTTGGACTGTACGTTCACACACGATTAATATTTCACTTTCAAATAGAGATAATGGAGCGCGAGCTCATTCAAGAGGCAAAGAACAATGAAAACAGCAGCGCAAAGGTGAGAGACAGAAAGAGCTGCTCTATTAAATGACTTCAGAAAGTAAATTAAAAGCACACAGTGCAGGTTTAATCGGGCATTTTTAATGTTCTTTATGGGCGAGAGACTTGATGCTCTTTTAATTGGGCTTTTATACAGACTCGTACGGCAATTACACGAATGATGGTCTTGAAGAGAGAGACAAAACTACCATGGCAATCAGAGATGTACTTCAACTCATCCACCTTCCGTCAGTACTTCCAAGAAAGCCTGGTCAATACCCCCGTCTAGATACCTCAATGCCCAGAACCAGTAAGTAAATATAATAATCCTTATCAAAGTAGGCTTAACAATACTTTTTGTAAAGGAAACAAAGGGATTGTGAGGTAAATATGGACACAAATGTTAATTACTGTAACTTGAGGTACACTCTAAAAAAAAATGGTGCTATATAGTACTAAAAGTGGTTCTTTGGCTCGTAATCATAGGTGAACGACTTTAAGTGCTGTATAGCACTGGTGCTTCAGTGGTTCTTTACTGGTTCTTTGGGATGACTGAGGTGCTATATAGCACCACTACTGTATACAGAACCAGTTTAAGGCCCTGCATGGTTCTTCAGCGGTTCTTTGGGGTGGTTAAGGTGCTATATAGCACCACTGCCATATAAAGAACCTGTTAAGCCCCTTTAAAGGTTCTTTACGAGCCAAAAAAACACTGTTGGTGCTGTTCAGCACCATTTTTGTTGAAGAAATAAAATACGATATGGCACCTCTTATGGCTTCTACATAGCACCTTTAAAGATATGGTGCTACATAGTACCAAAAGTGGTTCCCCTATGATTACGAGCCAAGAACCACTTTTAGTGCTATATAGCACTTTTTTTTTTTTTAGACTTATAAGTTATATTAATCTTTTGTAACACATGTAATGGTAAATTTAATAAATCACAATAACTACCATGTTTGTTTACCGAATAATGATATTCGGAAAAACAGCACGAAAGCAAGAGTGGTTGCTTTTATACAAGTTGAGTAAACATTAAGGTCATTTTGAGAAACTTAAGGCCTGTACACACCGGGACGAATATCTCACGCATTTATCGCCAGCGTTTTTCGAGATGTTTTTTGTGTTCATACCCAAGCGATTTTCACTGGCGATGCTCAGAGTGAACGTGCAAATTCACTCCCTGTGCTTAACGGTAGTGCAAATAAACATATTTATGATATTAATAAAGTTAAAGAAGATAAAAATGCAGATATAATATGGCATATATATATATATATATATATATATATATATGGTAGTCAGAAACGGTAGTGCAAATAAGTGAAAGTGAACGGTAGTGCAAATAAACATATTTATGAAATAGACATTCTCA
This sequence comes from Megalobrama amblycephala, assembly GCF_018812025.1. Lineage (NCBI taxonomy): Eukaryota > Metazoa > Chordata > Actinopteri > Cypriniformes > Xenocyprididae > Megalobrama > Megalobrama amblycephala. The sequence goes on along the minus strand of NC_063057.1, from coordinate 20,256,665 downwards.
ACTATATTTCTTGAATGTAAAAGAATAAAACAAACAGTAAAATTACAGAAATAATACACATCTATTGGTGTGGCCAAGAACTGGCAGAGCACCCATAGCGTGCGTCTCAATCAGTTCCCTAGTTCACTCGTCAGGGCACTGATCAGGGAGTCAGCCACATTCGTACATGGTACTGTATACTGATACACGACCTAGGAAGCTAGGGAGCTTGAGACGCAGGGATAGTTTATAGGGGTCTTCCTCGTCTACTAGTGCACAATGCAAGAAACCAGCGTTTAAAATAAGACCTTTATCATATTAAAAATGATAATGTTAAGAAAATTGTGTTATTCTGTAGTTATGTTTGCTGACTTGTCCTATTCCTGACCTCTAATTTTATATCAAGCTGAATCCTCCCCTATCGACTTTCTCTTCGTCGTCTTGGTATCAATGTGTGCTCGGCAAGACCGTTGTGTGCTTGAGCGCCACCAAGTCATGTTTTACTGTAAATTCAGCATCTCTAGGCACGTGAACAAAAGCACCACTCTCATTGGTCTGCCAATTTTTAACGCGGCGTGTCAAACCAAAAAAACAAACCCGAGGCGTTTTTTAAAGAATGATGCTTTTACGCCTCGCGTTTTTTGCGTCGGTGTGCACACTCACATTGGCGCCCTTTGTTTAGTCATCAGGCGTTAAACGTTGACGATAATCTCGCGCGATATTCGTCCCAGTGTGTACAGGCCTTTACATTGTAGAGTAGACACATTAATGTCTGGTACGTTGTCTGTTTTTGCTACATTAACGAAAATATGTCCAAACAAAGCAGCAGAACGTTGTGTTTGCTATTAACACACAGTATTTACATCCCAAATGCAACCTATACATTATATCCACTATACTTATGTACTCCATCCATGTAGTGTATGAATTTTATACATTTATTTTGTCATTAAACATCGGAGTCTGTACCCCCTCCCTCTGCATGAAGTGTCCAACATTCTACACTTCATTTTTTCCATTAGTTTAGTGCATAATTTAGTGCATCATTCGGGTATTTAAAGTGCACCTTTTCTTTTTGGAATTTTCTGTGTGAGTGCACTACTCACACTATTTGTACTTAAAAAAGGTCATAGAATAGTGCATAAGTACGCGAACTGGGACGCACCAAAGTCCCTTTAAAGGGCACCTATTATGCAAAATTCACTTTTACATGGTGTTTGACCATAAATGTGTGTTGGCAGTGTGTGAGCAAAACCACCCTAGAATGAGAAAAATCCACCCAGTGGTTTTTTTACAATCTCAATAATTCATAAGCACTGTCTCAGAACGCCCTGTTCTAAGATTGCTCTCACTGTGACGTAGAATTGCGCTAAGCCCCACCCACGTGGTTTGATTGACAATCTGGTTTTGGCATAGACCCCGCCCTCGGTGATCTGTCAACCATCCTCCATTGTTTCAACGACAGCCGGTAATGTCTCCTAAGAAACATAAGTGTTCTGTTGTGGGATGTAATAATGAACATAGTAGTTTTCACTTACTTCCGACATCAGAGCCACTGAAAACGCAGTGGATGGATTTTATTTCCGAAAGAAAGGCGCCACTCAAAATTCCAAAATACGTTTATGTTTGCGCGAATCATTTTTTGACTGACTGTTTTGAGAACGAGGGTCAATTCAAAGCAGGTCTTGCTTCAAAGTTAATCCTCAAGTGTGGATCGTTGCCTACTGTTCGCGATCCAACGTCACCTCCAGAAGAAGTAAGTGTATTTAATGTTTTTTGAGCAAATAGTCATTTCAGTTGATGTCAGCCAATTCAATAACAAATGCGTCTAAAGTTGTTGTCGTCGTCGTAGAATGTCTGTGTATATAATTTAAACCTTGTTTGTATAGTGTGTATCCACACGTATATATATATTTTTTAAAGATATTGTATTAAAAACTGTGTATGTTTACTTAGCAAACGTTATCACAGTATTTGTGTTTGTAGTTTCAAAAAATTGCGCGAACGTTATCACAGTGTGTGTGTGTGTGTTGCACATCCATAATTGCAAAGGGGACGCGATTAAAACTCCATAAGTACATAAATGTATCAAATAACCATTCAGAGACGTCCTGCTCCATTCTCAATTGTGTTTCTTCTGCCGGAGTCTCTTCATCATCTGGGTCTGATTCCGGTTCAAACATGTACGGCTGAATGCCATACAAAACAGCGGGTCTCTCACTCTCAGCCATTCTGCTTCTACCGACTGTTTATTGCCATAGGTATGCAAGTTACGCCCTCATCCAAAGGCAGGGCGGGGATATGCAGCTCATTTATATTTAAGGTGGTACACACCAAAACAGCTCTTTTTAAAACAGGCCCCAAAAATGACATTTTCAAATGGTTATAATAAATTAACTGTGGGGTATTTTGTGCTGAAACTTCACAAATACATTCTGGGGACACCCAAGACCAATATTACATCTTGTAAAAAGGGGCATAATAGGTGCCCTTTAAGACAAGTCATATATAATATATCTATATATAAAGTCTTTGGATCAACCTAGTAGTGGCATTCCTGAATGAATCGCGTTTTTTAACAAATCAGTTAACTGAGTGATTCAATGACTCATTCATACTTGATTCGTTCCTGAATGAATGAGTGTTTTGGAACGAATCGTTGGATAAATGAAATTCACACATAAAACAGACAATTACTGCCACCTAGGTCACTGCTCTACCTGTAAGTCATTATAATCAGGTGTATGACCTGAAATTGATATATAAAGCTCTATTGTGTTGCTGTTTTGACTTGAACATGTTCTGTTTGGCAGAAATCATGATGATGATGAAATTCCATTTCTAGCTGTTATTCACTGTTTCACATTTGCTATCTATCTTCAATAATTTCCTATCACAGGGGCATATTTTTTCTCTCTCTGATAGTTTAGAAAAGTAATAGTACAATCTCCTCAACAAGACATGATTTGAGGCATCATTTATGTACAAATAGTACAGGAAGAGATAAACGCTCCAATTCAATACACCAAGTTTGTTCAGATCAATCAAAATGAGGCTTTTGTTTCTTAACAGTTGAAGTGAAGAAATTACTTTCATATTTCACATAATCTATTCACACAAAGCCTTGTTAACAAATATCACCTTGAATCTAGAGCGCAGCTCTCCCCTCGGGCGAAGACATTTCCATACTGTAGTTATTGTACATGTCGCCTGATGTAATTATGACTCCATTAATAATTCCATAATTATACTGTATTTGTCTCAGAGGAAGCAGAGCTCTGAGGGGAAGCAACATTGAATCCCAAACCACTGAAAACACTTAATAAAGTTTCTTCATTATATTACTACACTTAATTACTACCAAGGCATCTGTGTTTGAAGTAGTTGTCCATTAACATGAGCAGCGCTACTTATTTTTTTATGCTAGTTCTATGTGTGAGGGGTTGAGGGCTGTTCATTAGCAACATGCTTATTTACAATCAACACACTGAAAATACACTGTGAGAAACGGAAATACATAAACCTGTTTACTCTGTTTATCCTGATTTACTTCACCTGAACCAGCTGCTGCAGTACAAACACGTTCAATGAGGAACCATGCTAATGCTAACTGCACCACATGGTAGCTTTGATCTTTTTGATTCACTGGACTATATAGCTAAAATATCCTTATTAAATCTTAAAAATGTGTGTATCATTAGAAACATCTGGCTTCACCATCTGACTTTTGTTTAGGAATAGAAACTTTTTTACCACGGGTGCTCAGTAGATCATAAAGACGATGCTAGTAGAGTGCACAAAACTTAAATATGCTGCTGTTAAATTTTAATAAAAATAAATATAAAAATGTCTTTCTTTCTCCTTTTAGTTTCTGTCTGAATTGCACTTGACGAGTTAATTTTGGCCAGGCAATATATTTGTTTATTGAGTTGCCATGACAACTAGGTAGCCTACTTTGCACCTTCCAATGTCTTCAGAGAACGGAGCGCAAAATTGCGAAACAAGCGACATTCGGTAGCTTACACAAATGACCAAACAATAAATCTAAAATAAATTCCAGCCATGTGGTTTTACGAAGACTTTTTTTTTTTTACTATGTTCTTTTCTAAATGCATTTTTATGATCTTCCAAACAAGTATAGCTGTTCCAAAGAAAGGAAATGTGGATTGGACACTTCACAAAAACTATGACAATGATTTCCTTGCAAAGAAGCAAATTTAGAAGATCAAAAGTGAAAAAAACTGTGAAAAACATCACTTTTTACTCGCTCAGGCCTAAAAGCAAAGGCTAACATACTGCCACAATTTTGCTTAAGAATGAACTGACTTGGGGACATTTTTCGGTCACCTAAGGACTGTCGGCAAAACACAGCTAGCAATGTCTAAACTGGTGTCAATCACCACTGACGGTGCACCTGTGATGGTCGACCGTTCAAACAGATTCATTGCCAAGTGCAAGGAGGAGAATGTTTTTCCAGATTTTCTTAATTATCATTGTATTATACACCAACAAGCTCTATATGCAGATGTTAGACGGCTAAGCAGGGGCAAATTCCTTGAAAGATTTTGCGAGCTGCTGCTTGAGATAAAGGAGCTTCTTCTATATACAAAAAAAATACAAAATACAAACAAATTGAGGATGAGCAAAGGCATTTAGATTTGGCTTTTTTGACTGAACTGACTAACATGCTGCATGAGCTAAATTTAGGGCGTTTTCACACTGGGCACGTTTGCTGCGAAACGATTGTGGTACAGTGGATTGCCATTAATTTGCTGCCCTGATTGCACTCGCTATGCGTGAATACACTGCAGGCACACTCTCGCTTGTATCTAAAGTAAATAATCAACACTATCATCCCTTACATATGTTTTATTTAACTAAATGCATTGTAATCAGCTAAAACGCATGCGCAGGTTACTTTACTTCCTGAACAGGCATGTACCTGAGTTCGTGTTGCTTTCACATTAACACGAATCGCGGCACAGTTCAAGTGCAGCCGAACTTTGACCACCTCCTTCGGGTATAGTCTAGGGTTCGGTACATACCCGTATCCGCATGACAGTTTTCACGTTACCAATTTTTCTTGCGAACCGTGCCCTGTTCCAGACTAAACTTCCAGTGTGAAAATGCTCTTAGAGCTGCAATGGAAAGAGAAGATGGTGGTCAACATGATAAGGTCTTTCAAAAAACTCACACCTAAACTGCAGTGCCACGAATTAGGGAATTTCCACAACTTTGCATTTGAACTGCATAAGCAAGGAAAGGAGCTTGCATAACTTAACAGTGAATGCTATAGACCAATTTGGTGTTTGCAAACAGCGATGACGTTTTTTATGGGCGGAGCCTACCTGGTTGCAGAAAATGACAGTTGAGCAGTAGCAGTCTATGGAAGCCACGAAATAAAAGAATTAAAAAAAAGTTAGTTTCGAGTTTATATCTCACAATTCTGACTTTTATTTCTCGCAAACCTGAGTTTATATCTCACATTTCTTACAAACAAAAACAGAATTGTGAGATATGCTCGTTATCCTGTAACTCGTTATACTCGTTTTCTGAATTGCAATTTATCCCGCAATTCTGACTTTTTTCCCCTCAGAATTGTGAAATAAACTCACAATTGCGAGTTAATGGCCGAACTGGGAGTCATAAACACGCAAATGCAAGAAAAAAAGTCAGAATTGTGAAATAAAAATTTTATAGACTATGTTTAAAAGTTATCTATGTAAAATGTTATAGGTTTAAATATTATTTCATGCTGTAACTGCTATGTATGTATGTCCTCTGAACTGCATATGTGAATATTGTAATAATATGTAGACTTACTGTTTACATCAAATTCCTGCTTTAATAGTAGACTAATCCTTGCAGGTGTCATCAGTGCAGTCTGTTTCAACGATGGTTTTCTTTAAAAATGAAGACTATATTTTTTTGCATTCCGATTCCAACATCCAGAGGCACAACAAAACGTTTTTCTCTTATTCTGTGGATTTTGCACATTTTCCTCCAATTGCTACCGCTATTTTTCTGCAACCACTATGCGCGCGCAGCTGCAAGTGACGTAATTGTGACGTCTGCTCTAAAGAGGTCTATTGAGCAGGTTAAGTTTGACTTTGACTTTGCTTTGCTGAGGGCCAGTCACTACATTCATGTGCTTTCCACTTGGAGATGAGGATGAGGTTGATTCCCTGGCCTCAGACATGGAAAAGCTGTTTCAGATGAACCCATCAGCATTGGAGAAGGATATTTTAGTACTGCAGACTGACATTCAGGTGAGGGCGAGGGCATCTTATGGACAGTTTTTAAACTTTCTTGCAGAAGACAAGTATCCAAATACCAGAAAATGTGCCACCTTATTGACTGCACTGTTTGGCCCAACTTACTTATGTGAATCAGCCTTTTCTCACATGAAGATTATTAAATCAACCGGTCCACCATGACTAATGACAATTTTGAGGCCTGCTAAAAGCAGCTACTGCCCAGATTATGCAAAACTGTCTGATTCCATTTAGTGCAAGTCATCAGAAAAAGGTACATGCCCTGGCTAATGTAATCTTTTGTTCTGTGGGTGTTTTGATTTTTTAATATAAAAATTTAATGATATCAGCGTTAAACAGTATTACTTATTTATTTTTTAATTAAATAGAAGATGAAGTTCATGTTGCATCCCTGCTTTATACCAACAGTCATGGCTGAGAGGATAGCATCTCTCCTATTAAACCAGCCAAAAAGTTCTCAATAGCCCTGAAACAGCAATAGAAAACATTCAATCCAGCATTAGCACGGTCAACGCTTTAGGCTGTAAACACTTCAGCTGTTAATGCTATAAGCTCTGTCTTGTTTCTTCTGTTTTATAACTCAGATAAGAGTTTAACTGGCCTGACTGCAGTGCTGGGCTCTTGTAGTGTGAGTCTGTTTAGCATGTTGAACTGATGTAATGTGATGTGATGAAGGTCTGTGGGGACGACTGACAGAGCAGTTGTTCACTTTCACACACTCTATCGTCATAGTTTCACCTTCAACAGTGTTACAGGATTACAGTATTGACAGAACATTCATCAGTGGATTAAACCAATTAGGAAATAGATGTACATGAAAGTGCCCTAAACTGAGATAAATGAGTGTATAAAGTATTTCACTTGCTATTTGACATTTTGATGTTTCAGTCTTGTCTAGTGCAATTCCCACAGATCTGTCCTTTGATTTTCCAGAACTTTCTGTGCCTGCGTTTTTCAACATCCAGCTTTCAATTGTGGTTTTCAAGTCTGTGCCTGATTTCATGAGTTCACACTAAAACAATAGAAAAAAAGTATGTGTTTTTGGTGTGCTGTCCGAGGGGACAACTCCGTATCCTTGGGAATAGGATAGTAACCAGGCAAGTGTGAGGAGACGGGGTGGTGGAGGGATGCAGAAAACTGTCAAGGAACGTTGGTGAGTTGGCTATGTGTATATATATATATATATATATATATATATATATATATATATATATATATATATATATAGGCCTCCTCTCATACTGATTGGATAGGCAATTTGAACGTGTTCCTCCCGAACTTTGTTAATAAAACATCATTTAGAATTCATTTCTGTTTTGTATTTCTGACTACAATGAACACTTGTTATATTTTCTTCATGTTCTCAGCTGGACATTTTGTCAGTAGCTTGATTTCTGTAACCCTGCCTATACAGTGAAGTCTTGTTCCACATAGCTGCATATTAAACAGCATTTAATATTTCATGTATTTTCTTGTAGAACATGTATTTTCTGAATGGCTTGGGAACAGATACTGTAAATTACTATTTAGGGCTGCAAGATATTAAGGGGGGGGATGTAATGCTATTTCATGCATTCTGTCTTATTTACACTGTTAAAGAGTTGGATTCTCATGCTAAACATGGCCAAAGTTTCAAAACACGAGTTGGACGTATGACGGAGAATTTCTGTGCCAAATATACTACTTCCGGTTGTGGACATCTTTCGCCAAATTTTTTTTGAGTATGGCCTTTGTCACGTAATAAAGGGTGGAATTCCTTGTATAGGCACTTCTCCCTGATAAGCATGCGCACACACACCACCCAGAGGAAGAGCAAGAGCACAACCATCAACGCACTTTGTTCGAGATATGGAAGCCGAGAGATTTTTCAACAATGGCTGTGTCCCAATTCAGGAGCTGCTCCCTTTGAAGGCTGCATACGTCATTGAGGCAGTCTCATTTAAGAAAAATAACTGTTATATTGCAAAGTAAGAAAGAAATTACAGTATTTTACACCTCACAATGAATATCAGTCAATTTTATTACGGTTACTTTTCTTAAATATGACATCCTTGATGAAGTATTCAGCCTTCAAATGCGATCTCCGGAGGACGCAGCCTCCGAAATGAGATGCAGCTCCTGTCACCAAAGGAGTGTGTTTTTGGTTGTGAGGGAAAGATGACCTTTTTCAGCTTCCCAAAGAGGAAACAGTGGATGAAGTTTGTTTTTCCAGGGCAGCAACGGAGTTGTGCACGAATGTTTGTTTGTTCCTGGAATTTCGGTGATGAATGCTTTGTAAACAAGTCCCAGTTCGGCACTGGATTTGCAGATCGTGGGCGGTGAGTAAAGCTGCATCAGATGTCTGTGTTTTGTAGGCAATCGGTGCGCAAGTGCGTAAAATGTAAACAACATGAACGTTTTTGTTCCCTTTTTATTTATAATGATGTCGCAGCTTGCAGACGATGTCTACGCAAAAGTGTAATGCGTGCGCTTGTGACTCTTTAGCTCTGCCCACGGCAGGCACGCCTCTAGGAGCTCAGCTTTTTTCAGAAAGACTCAGTACAGCGTATCATATTTATAAAAGATAGATAAAACTATAAACATTTTCAGAGATATGAAGGATGCACTACTACTCTATAGGTACTCAAGATTAACATGAGATTGGCAGAAACTGTGTGTGATACCCCCCTTTAAAGATAAAAGCAGTATATTATGTAGGGTGACCACCTGGTTATTGCTCTGTTGCAGGATGTAGATGATATTTTGGGGGTCATGTGTGAGAGAGATAAATTTATTACCATTATACTAAGTAAATATATATTTTACCGGCTCTCTGACTGGCCCAGTTTCCCCAGATTCGAGTGATACAGTGTTATTTATTCCACAGGACCTATTCAGTCTGCTAAATACATATAATGAACAGGCTAGTAGATATTAATCATATTTTATACTAAAATAAATTTCCTTAAAAGTTTTTCTTTATTGGACTATGCAAACATTAAATGTGTTTTACCGGATTCAGTACAATCAATTGAAATTATATTATATTTATATATTATATTTATTTAAAAAAAAAAAAAAAAGAGAGAAAATTATATAACCAACATTATTTTTATATAATGGCAATAATAAAAACATTCTTTCTGGGAAAAGAAAGCTTCTAAAACTTATTTTACTGTAACATTACACACAAAAAAAAGTAATGTCACAAATATGACAGTGTCATCAATGTGAACAAACAAAAAAAAAATCAATACCACCAACTCTTTGCTAAGTTTGTTAATGTATTGTTATATCAGTCTGAAAACTTAACATAAAGAACATCCAGTTAAACAAAAACGACAGAAACTGAGTTTACCGCTTTGCCTGCCTCTCAGGCTACGTTCAGACTGATTTTTGTGCACTTCCAATTGAGATCTGATCAGATTTAGCAAATGTGAAAAAAGTAGAAATGAAATGCACATGAAATGCGTTTTTTTACAAATCTGTTTCAAGCTACATTCATAAGTCTGACTGCTCTGCGGTGTGTTTCCCAAAGCCAACTATAGTTGCAAGTTCCGTTGTTACCAATAGAGTTCAATGAAACTTGCGACCATAGTTGGATAACTATGGTTTTAGGAAATATGTGTATAATATATATATATATATATATATATATATATATATATATATATATATACACACATATTTCCTAACACCATAGTTATCCAACTATGGTCGCAAGTTTCATTGAACTCTATTGGCATATATATATATATATATATATATATATATATATATATATATATATATATATATATTCCGAAAATATACATATATTGTCTTGACTATTCTGTGTCAACTTAAAACTTTGCGTAACTTTACAATGTGTTTATATTACTAAGTTATTGTAAGCCATTGCATTATACATATCATGATTTGTACATTTACAATATGTCAATAATTTCTACATATTTTGTACAGCCCTATTCATGTTAGGACACAGAATTGTGCTTTATTCGTCAGAGGTGCTGTTGTGATTCTGGTCTGCATTTAGAACAGATTCAGAGAGTTTCGTCAGTTGCTGATCAAAAGGACTTTCATGTTGAGATGTTCCAGTGGTTTCTATTGAGGTAAATCATGAAGGCTTGATCTGAAATGTTTCCAGAACTTAAAGTCTCTCACCTGGATATTAATTTTCAGAATTATCTGCCCAATTTGCATTGATTTTCTTGTTTCTGCATGTGGCGACTCAGTTTGCAGTTTGCCGTAATTGGTGCAGTTTTGCTGGCTAATTGGGCCACAAAATTCAGTTCAGTATGAAGCTGTTTGACTGAATCACGCTGTTGAATAAATTGCAACAGACCTAAAATTACTGTTTTTATTTCAGACAAATGAAATATGTGCTCTTGTGGCTTTTTCTCGTATTAAAGGCACACTGTGACTTCCTGATTAAGCCTTGTTAAGGTTTAGGTGGGTTTGTTGTGTTCATTTTTGCACAGTTTGTGCTTCCTACATTCACCTGGACTCCATAGTCCTCACATATTCCTTTCATTCTCAGTCATCTTTGTTCTTACTTCCTGCACCTGGTTCAAACAGCACTGAATTTTAACTCCCAATGCAGCATACACTGCGCTCCAAATTATTATGCAAGTGACATATCAGTAAGATTTCAGTACAATAAACATTCAGATTTTAGTTTTTCTAAGAAAATGTTTGTTTGTTTGTTTATTTTTAGATGTCACTGTAAATGTTTCTCTTTGTGAGATTTGGTTAGTGGTGGCTAAATTGCATCTTTACGCACAACTGCCAGCCTGCATGGAGAGCTTCTTGAGACTCCAGAGACACCAGCAGCTTCACATACCTGTTTGCTGCTCAACACTGTTTTTTTTTTTGCTCCTTTAATACAATTAGTTTTTTTGACAGGAACTTTCATTAATAAGCCTTTATCTGACTGAATTCTGCTGTGCTCTAAATCACTCACAAATCTTATGATAATTCGATAACCTCCATTCAGTTTCACACAATATTAGTTGTTTTCATGCCTTTTGCACAACATTGCACCATTTCATGCTTTTCATCTTCAGAAAGATCTTTCTTCATCCCATATTGCATAAGAACTGTGACTTGCTTAATAATGTGGAACAACCTCTAAGTAGGGTTTCCACAGACCTGGCAAATTATTTTGTCTGAGATACCAGTTATCTAAAAAGACATGGATAAATAAACAAACAAACATTTTCTTTGAAAAACTAAAATCTAAATGTTTATTGTACTGAAATCTTACTGATATGTCACTTGCATAATAATTTGAAACGCAGTGTAGAGAAGTCAATACAGGGTCACGACTCCTGATTATCAGTTTCTTAGTCTTCAGAGACACACTCAAACTACACAGAAACCAACAAAAATTATCTTTTAAAATATCCTGAAACAGTGAACAGCAGAATGTCGACCCTCATTTACCACTGACTTTCATTAAGCTCAGGAGCATATGAAGATGAATTTGAGGAGAGAAGGAAGCATTTGGGTCTCTGTGTGTGTGTTCATGGTAAAGTGGAGAGACTCGTTCTCGGTCCACAGCACCCCTGACGCCCTGCGGTCTGCTCTCACATCTGAGCTCTTAACACAGGCAGCGGGGCAGAAGAGAGCAGCCCTTCATGGAGCTGCAGTGGTGCCTGAGGACAAAAGCCTCCAGAGAGGGTCAAACAGATGCTCTCAGCCCATCTCATTATCACACAGTTCACTCCACCTCTCCATGAAGCTCTGTGCTCATCATTCACTAAAGATTCAGTGTTTTCCCTCTGTTATCTCAAACTATCAGAACTGCATCTGAACATTTACTCCCCCTTAACAAGACAGCTGTTGCTGTAAATTATTTTGTTAATACTGACAACCAATAAAACATTCAAGATTAGATTTCTGAAAACTGTTTGGAGTCAAACTGCTACACTATAGCAATAGTATTATACAATTGTACGGCTCAGAGTTGCTCGTTCATAGCTCAAGAGTCCTAATGGAGTACTAGATCTGTTTTATTTAGACTAGCCTCAGAAAACCCATTGGGAGACCTAAAAATAAACACAAATGAAACAATGTTGATGTGAAAGAAGAGTATAGAGCTATTAAAAGAATGTGGACAGCAGCTCTGATCTTTAGGTCTTATTAAACGAGAAATGTTTGAGTTCATATTGAGATTTTTGACTTTTGATTGCAGACTGGCACTATTTATGGGCAAATCTGAGCACAGTTTGAGACATTATTGAGATCTTTTCTAAAAAGTAAGAAGAGCAGGAAACTGAAGAAAACCTTTATTTTCTGTAAGGATTTGTCTTCTCTCAGTCACTGAGGTTTGTGTTCCTCATGAAACATAATGTCCTGTCCGTTTCATAACCCTTTTTTATTTAGTGCCCAACATCTGTGAGCGTTCCTCACACTTACACATTCCCGGTCTCTCTCCTCACAGTGGATCAAACCCACAGCGTTCCCATTCTTAATCTGATAACACAATCAATCGCAATTTCAGCCAGTGAGAGCCACTATAAGCACTATTACGGCTCCAGCTGGAGCGTCCCGCTAGTATCAGCTCTCTCTAATGATGTCTGCGGCCCATTCTGCTCTTCCACAAATCACAGCTCCTGAAATGGAGAGAAGTCTTTAGAGGCAAGAGGCAATAACAGTGAGAAGTGGTCAAATTCAGGTGCTCACTACAAATCAGAGCAGCACCGGAGCACAACGGAGGGACACAAACATTTTTTTTTCCTTCTCGGTTCCCGGGAGAGAGTGTTCAGACAGGCCGGGTGGAATTATTATGACACAGATCAGTGAGCTACAGACATTGTCCTGAAACACTCCAGCAGTTTTCTGCTCTCCATTTGCTATTCGTCTTTATCAGTAATTGGAAGAGGAGGAAAGGCGAAGCTGCTTGTTATTGGACTTTTTGTCTCTTTGCTGACGTCAGGATGGAAAGTGTACGAGCGGCAGAAATCGAAAAAATATTCAAAACCGTGAACTTGCACTTTAATATGTGCGACTGTGAAATTATCAGCAGAGACTGCTGGGAAGACACAGCATATTTAGCAAAGCGTCAAGGGACTGTTGAACAGAAAGTAAAAGAGTTTCTCAGTGTCTCTGAGAAAATTCCCTCAGTTCTAGTAAACTATTAAACTGCATCGTCAGGCGCTTCCACAGCAGCTTGTTCAGACGAAAACACACAGTGTGCTACAGGAAACGTATTGTAGGGATAATTAATAGTTGCTTTTCTTTTGGTACTTCCTGAAAAAGTCCATGAAAAACAATGTGCTGTTTTGTCAAAAGCTGAAATGTTACAGAAACCATGCTAGTTTAAAAATGTGAGTTGAAGCAACATATTGTTTGTTTGGCTGCTTCATTTTTCTCTTCCTCATGGCACAGCATTTTCCTTTCTTCTTTTATTCCTGCCAAACTTGGTCTTAATTCACAAAGACTCGCCCCCCCCTTAGTTACTGTTGCTACGTCCGACAAGCCATGGCACTCTCACGCCACACGTCATGTTTTCCTGCAGTGAAAATACAATGCGGAGCAAAGAGGACACTGACATTGCGCCAACAGACAAGACAGAGCAGGTTACTTTTGGTATGAAACAAAGTCTCAGCTTTTTAAATGTTTTTAAGAAATTCGAACAATAAATACCGCTTTGTGTCTCTTTAATGTGTCATGAACTATCACTGTAGCACCTCAGTTTAGGGATGCACCGGTATCAGGCCCGATACGAAGCTCATGTACTTGTACTCGTACTCGTAAAAATACCCCTGATACCAAAGACCAATACATCACGTGACGTAACTGACAGAATTTTCCGTGCACAGAGACACCGGCGGCAGCAACAGAAACAATGTCAGCCTCAGGGGTGTGAAAATACTTCAAAATTAATGATGACAACCCACACTTTGCGAACTGCATGTGAAGGCGGGATAGGTGGAATCATGCTGAATGTTACAGACCAGAAGCGCTCTCTCGTGCTCGCTCTCTCTCTCTTTATGTGCTTTAAGTTTGTGACAAGCACATAAAAATAATTACTTAATAAAGAAGCTGTCATGACATTCATTAATTTCACTGTGTTGTGCTTGGAAAACTGCCACATCAAACAATAAAAAAAAGAAATTAATAAATGTATATAGGCATCGGTATCGGCGAGTACCAGAAAAAAGTATCGGTACTCGTACTCGGTCCTTAAAAAAATGGTATCGGTGCATCCCTACCTCAGTTCAAGCTGAATATGAATCGATCATCTCTTCTTACTAGTTACAGCACAAAATAAACATGAATGAACATCAGAAGGTATGTTGTTTCAACCACGGAAAGATGTCATTACACTCCATTTTTCAAGTTCAAGTCCACCAGCGTTAATCTATTAACTCCCCTGTCTGGTTTGTTTGTGGGACAGAATGGTGGATTCGGCATTATGATTGGTCAGATCACATGTCAATCAAACTCCAGGCGAAGGGTGAATTGATCCTAAAACATTCATACACCCAAAACATTCTCACATCAAAATAAATGTAGCAAATGTAGAGGAAAACAGGCCAGATTGTTATTTTGCTCTGACCACCAGAAGTCACGATATATAAAAGCAATAAGCCCCGTGAAGCCATGGTTTACAGTGAATTTATAACAGCTAAGGGGCATTGTTAGGCGCGACGCGGAGTGCCTAAAACCCCCTTAGCTGTTATAAATTCACTGTAAACCATGGCTTCACGGGGCTTATTGCTTTTATATAACGGTAACCACACAATACAAATATTAAAGCCAAAAAATATGTATCAATGTAAGTAAAATCATTAAAAGCCTTCCTTCCGCTAGAAAAAAAATCCCTGACCATGAACAGCAACAGAAGTTACATTTATTACATGATCAGATGGTGGCAAAGATTGTCTTTATGAGCGAGTCACTCAGTCCCAAAGACTTTTATATTGAAACTTGTTGCGAACATGAAACAAGACGCAACTGACAAATGCTTTGACTAGCGCTGTCATTGTCAGCAGGGCACGGGAAATCCCATTAAATGTTAAAAGGACAAGATCGCAGCAGACATTCAAACAGATTTTGTATTAAGAACATAGGACTGACCTGAAGGAAAATGCTAAATCTGAATGGTAATACACTCGGTCACTCGGTATCTTTCTCACAATACTCTTCTATATAATGCAGTAAGCTTCAATGAACAAAATCAATAGAGAACAAACATATGTTTATGTTGCTAAGAATGATTGCTAAGACAGACGCAGCAACATACACATTCAGTAGTGCAGCGATACTTATGTAATGCAGTCAGCTGTATGTTTTCAGGAATTTTACAACGGCTTTGAACGCGGCTCAACCAATCAGAATCAAGGGCCAGAACTATCCATTTTATAAACAGATTTTTACATTTTCAAGAAAAATGAGTGATATATGAGTTAAATTTGTAACCATGATGCTTGTAGCTAAACTGTCCTGAATGATTAGAATGTTGCAGTGTGGTTGCTAATATGTTCTGCATTCTGCTAGCATTTTGCTATGCATTTGCTAAAGTGTTTTGAGATTTTGTTAGCATATTTCTGTAGTAGCTTATCAAACAGCACCCAAGTAGTGGTGAGGCAATGTTTCTGGGGATTTCAACACCCTAAATTTTGGCACACAAATTTTGGCCACAACAACACAAACACCTCATTAGCACTTGGTAGGTAACTAGTTTCCACAGTGTCTACTCTAACCTCACGATTGACCTTTGGTTAAATGTCAGTGTTGATATTAGAGGAAACAACATACAACAGAAGCATTTAATACGGCTTGTTTATTCCACAGAAACCAGGTCAAATTTGTTTCTGGAAACTATTGCTGATTCATCTTAGCATTTAATCCCACCAAGTGAGATATTGGATGTGAGCATGTCAATGGCCATTAAGTTTAGTGTCTGCTGGTGCTTCTTCATTTAAAAGCAGGTCTGAGATCAGATCCATCATTATAGAGACTCTCAAACCCACAACACTTCAGTAAAGATGAACACTCAACTATGAGAGCTAAACTATAGAGGTTAAAGCATCTTCATCTCATCAGGGTGAACAATATGTTAAATATAAAAATTAAATACGTTAAACATTTTTAATGATGAAAAACAAGATCATTGATAATAACCTGCTCATGGATGAAGATTTTGCTTATATATCATCAGTTCTTCATGTAAAACATTAAAGGGACATTTTCTGCACGTTTCTAGCATTTTGTTTTCTCTGAAGTCTATGAAGTCCTAATGTCATTTATTCATTCAGTAGTTCACACTGTTATATATCAGAGAAAATATGTAAATTTGGACAGTCATGCACTAATGAGCTCATGATCGTGATGCCATAACAATAATCATAACGATTGATTGCCATTTCAATAAATGATCTTGATGAACTGAGGTTTTATGGTCATTAACCCCAAACTCGTCAAAGATGATTGACAATTAGCATATGGTTTGGATTGGATTGGCGGTATGTTTCTGGGTAAGAACTCCCTGCCCATCCATGCAGACTAGTATGCATAACAGCAGGGGAGTTTGGGAAGTTATCAAATGTTCAGAATGTCAAAATCTACCAGTGGAGATTCTCACTGTATCTGAAGTGTCTCAAAGATGCTGAAATCTTCACTTTGTTTTGATTTTGTACATGTGGAAGCAGATTCAATACATTCGGCTGTGGGAAAACTCCCGAGCATGAAGCAGAAGCTTCAATACCGTCCTCACACACCCAGTGTCGTGTTCGTGTGTGTGTTCAGTTGACATCATAAGTGCTGAGACCCTCCTCTCCTCAACAAAGTTTTCCTCCTTTCCGGAGACTGTTTGATCATGAACTTAAACTTTTTCACTTTTTCAAGTCAAAGATAAAAAATAGTGAGAAACATTTCCCTTCCTTTAACTTCCTTTTCTCTCTCTAAAATAGAAAATATAGAAGTTTAGGGAAATTCTCAGTAGTTTGGTGTGTTTTGGTCATAATTGTTGATTTTAGACTTTTCTTTATTGAATTCAGTCACTCTCCCAAATGAACTAGCCAGTGTTGATTTTTGTCTTCAGATCTGCAATCTCAGGGGAAGTTGTGACGTGACCTCTGCCAGTCGAGAGCTGTCATTTTCCAGAGAGTTTCAGACTGGTCAGTCATTTGGCTCTGGTTTCTGTGTTTTGTCACATCTTTCAGAAATGTCACATTGTTAAAAATAGAATGAAAAGCAAAATGCAGCATTGAGATGCTTTTCCCGACAGACGCTGCCAAACTGACACATTCAGCACTGCACTGAGAGCAGAAAGTGAAAGCAGAGAGGAAACTTCACTTCACTAAAATGTATTTGAATGTTAACTTAGCTGCATCCTGATTTAATCACAACTAAAATTTCAGTAGCTTTGAGAAATGTGTATTCATGCTTCTAGTTTCCCACATGGACACTTCTTAGGCGAGGACAAAATTACCCAAAACTACAGTGAACAAACTGTTGTATTGTTCAGTTATCTGTCTGTCCAGATACAGTAAAGCATAACAATAATTTCAAAACATCAAAAAAATAACTATTAAAGTCTACCTGTAGTTAATAATTCTATCTTGGATCACCAAAATGACATCATTAAAGATTTTTTTGATGAAAAAAAATCGTCATGCCTTAAAGGATTAGTTCACTTTTAAATAAACTTTTGCTGATAATTTACTCACCCCCATGTCATCCAAGATGTTCATGTCTTTCTTTCTTCAGTCGAAAAGAAATTAAGGTTTTTGATGAAAACATTCCAGGATTTTTCTCCTTATAATGGACTTCAATGGAGCCCAAAAGGTTGAAGGTCCAAAAGACAGTTACAGTACAGCTTCAAAGGGCTTTAGATGATACCAGATGATGAATAAGGGCCTTATCTAGCAAAACGATCGGTCATTTTAAAAAAAAAAAATAAAAAAGTTTAAGTTTTATAAGCACAAATGCTCGCCTTGCTCTGTCCTGAGATGCGCGTTTGTGACGTCACGTAATACGCAATTACGTTGAAAAGGTCACGCTTGACGTAGGCGGAAGTAGCAGCACAGGGTGAAGTCAGTATGTACATTAAGGACGATTTGAGAGAAATATAATACACATTTAATGTAAAACAATGTACATGGCGCTCTGTGGCGTGGCAGGATTTTGAACAGCTTCCTGAGTCGTAGCTGGGCGCCCCGGACAGGCGCCGAATGTCGCCGCCGGTGTGCGTACACTCATAGAAAACAATGCGTTCGAATTTTAAAGACGTGGCGCGCCGCTGAGCTTCGCGTCCGGTGTGCGACCCCCTTAAAACGTTGTTGCTCAGTAACGATGGAAATCCATTTTGTCCGGTAATGGAGCGAGATGGAAACAGGGACTCACCGACTGATTCTAATGGTGGGATTGAAATGGTCCAGTCGTGGCAGCATCTAGATTCTTCCTCTGTTGGCAATGGTTGGCATTTGCCACATGTGCACCACCACGTCTCGTTAGATCTTCGTCTGCCCGATGCTTGAGTCGCCGCAGTAGTCTCTTCCATCTGCCTTATTTCTTCCTCTGTGTATTCCGGTTCAAAAAGGTAGGGCAGGGCGAAAAACTCATCTTTTTTTTGTAAATGCCGTTTGACTTAGAATTTGCACGTTCAACTTGTAAACACTGACTCGGTACTTCCGCCTACGTCAAGCGTGACCTTTTCAATGTAATTGCGTATTACGTGACGTCACGAACACGCATCGCAGAACAGAACAAGGCAAACATTTGTGCTTTTTTTTTTTTAAATGACCGATCGTTTTGCTAGATAAGACCCTTATTCCTCATCTGGTATCGTTTAAAGCCCTTTGAAGCTGCACTGAAACTGTAATTTTGACCTTGAACCATTTGATGCCCATTGAAGTCCATTATATGAAGAAAAATCCTAGAATGTTTTCATCAAAAACCTTAATTTCTTTTCGACTGAAGAAAGGAAAATATGTAAATTATCAGCAAAAGTTTATTTAAAAGTGAACTAATCCTTTAAAATAGCTTGAATGTAACTTTACACCCATGCTTCATTTAGTATACATGGACCATGAATATGCTAATTAGCCCCGCCTCCACTCAATCACACCAGCTCAGAGATCCACTCGGTCAACTTTACTGTAGTAAATGCTGCACAATGGCAAGTGGAAATGCTGGTTTAAATGCTTTGAACAACTCAGAACATCAGTGGAGAAAGGCATATAGTTCATCATAACATCGTAATATACATCATGTACACATCATATCATTCACCCGCTATATTGCTAAATGTACATGATTTTTCATATCAACAGAAAAAAATATATCAGGATAACTTAGCTTCTCTTGAGACTCCCCTGGTTCGTAGCATAGTTAATGATATGCTAAAGCCACAGGCACATTGACGTGATTGGTTACATGATAGTTTGTGATGTAAGGAACACCAATGATTTCAAACTGCGTTTTTGAGACTGGCTTTGGTTCATTGCAGTTTTAAGGAGAAGATAATCCACAATGTTGTTGACTGATGAATTTGCACATTGTTTGTCTTAAAGCATATACAAACACCACATAGACATATAAACAACATTAAAAACTTGATTTTCACCACAGGGGGTCTTTAACTATTTTTTTCAATGTCCATTGGACATTTAACTTTGGGATAAACAAATAAAAATAAATAAATAATTATGAAAAATATGACTGAATCAGGAGATGATGACAAACTCAAAGATATTTGTTATATATTTAATAATGGAAAATTGAGCAATATGCTTGTAAAATTGAAACAATATAATTCAGTTTATGATGAAAGTTGGCCGGTCATCGCCTAGGGATTTTAATTCCTTAAACTCCAGATTTCATTCACCCGCTTTCCATTTTATTTATAAACATTGTTATAATAACATATACTAACAATAACCTTACAAGTAAAAACCAGAATGACACAAAACAGAAGAATAAACCATATTTTTGTAAAGTCGGTACACAAAAACAGCCATGACAGGCACATTTAAAGAGAAATACAAAGAAAAAGGTCTTGAGCTGTTTTTGTGAAGCTTTTATATGAATGTTTCTTGACAAATTTCTAATGGCAAGTTTCAGGCTTTGCTGCCTTTGTTCTGTTTTGTTGGGCGACATTCAAAAGCACATGAAAAGAAACGGCCAGCATTAGATAAAGACTGAAGCACAAACACACTCACAATATCAGGGTGTATATAAAAGGCTTCGGCTAATCAGGGACTTTTCAGTTTCATTCGGTTTGAAGGCAAGTGAACAAAAAAAAGTTTAGACAAAGGATTCAGGGGTGAACACAAGGGCAGTAATGTGACGGACATTTTCTCTTTGAGCTGCTCTTAAAAGTGCCATCGAACGTTGTTTTACAAGATGTAATATAAGTCTAAGGTGTCCCCTGAATGTGTCTGTGAAGTTGCAGCTCAAAATACCCCATAGATTTTTTTTAATTAATTTTTTTAACTGCCTATTTTGAGGCATAATTAGAAATGCGCCGATTCAGGCTGAGGTTTAATTGCTCGCGCTCTCCGCCCCCTCCCGAGCTCTCGACTCTATCATTGCATAAACAAAGATCGCACAGCTAATATAACCCTCAAAATGGATCTGTTCGTCATGCAGCATGTCTAATCGCGTAAGTATGGTATTTATGTTGATGTTTACATTTGATTCTGAATGAATTTGAGGCTGTGCTTCGTGGCTAACGGCTAATGCTACACTGTTGGAGAGATTTATAAAGAATGAAGTTGTGTTTATGAATTATACAGACTGCAAGTGTTTAAAAATGAAAATAGCGACGGCTCTTGTCTCCGTGAATACAGTAAGAAACAATGGTAACTTTAACCACATTTAACAGTACATTAGCAACATGCTAACGAAACATTTAGAAAGACAATTTACAAATATCACTAAAAATATCATGTTATCATGGATCATGTCAGTTATTATCGCTCCATCTGCCATTTTTCGCTGTTGTTCTTGCTTGCTTACCTAGTCTGATGATTCAGCTGTGCACAGATCCAGACGTTAATACTGGCTTCCCTTGTGTAATGCCTTGAACATGGGCTGGCATATGCAAATATTGGGGGCGTACACCCCGACTGTTGCGTAACAGTCTGTGTTATGTTGAGATTCGCCTGTTCTTCGGAGGTCTTTTAAACAAATGAGATTTATATAAGAAGGAGGAAGCAATGGTGTTTGAGACTCACTGTATGTCATTTCCATGTACTGAACTCTTGTTATTCAACTATGCCGAGGTAAATTCAATTTTCAATTCGATGGCACCTTTAATAATTTTTAGGACTTTTAAACACAAAGGCTTCTTAAAAATATCTAATCTTCCACATAAACACACACATTGGGAAACATCTGATTTTCACTCTCTGACATGCAGCAGAACAAATGCTTGGTAAACAAACCATCCAATCAATATCCTCCATTTATGACACATTCTTTTCTTCTCCTCGTATCCTCGTATTCAGTAAAGCAATCTGTCCTTTGTTTACAGCGTTCATACGGCAGATGCTTCAGACGGTCGATGGTATTGGCAGACACTCTAATTTGTTCATGAGGGTCGGGAAAGAGGCATTTCAGACGTGAACAAACACCTTATTGTTGAATTCTTGCACCTGATGAGTGTCATTAGGATAAAGACGCATTCAAACGCACTCAGTGAGTTTATATAATGTTTCTATTAAACACTGTCACTGTTCCCTATTGGATCTGTGTCTATGTGGGTTTATTCATGAGGATCTTCTAATCTGTCACTGAATCTGAACGCTCAGATCACAGAGGGTAATTCGCAGCAGGTTCGTCACGGCTCAGTGCTGAATGAGCTTATTCGTGGCCTAAAATACAAGCTGGTTCATTTGGACGGAGACAGCACAGTCAGCAGAGGATCTGCAGCACGATGAGAGTGAAGTGAATACTGATCAGCCGCCATCATCAGTCACACCTGTTGCTCTCAGATCAGTGCCGCGAGATTTTCGCTTGCTTTGGCTGGACAGGCTGGAGTTGGGAAACAGGGGGTTTGTTTCACAGAAGGATTTTCAAAGTGTTCACAGCTTTAATGATCTATCTGTGAATCCTGGATGATGGTTGGATTGAATCTGATTCAAATGGCTCTCATTGGCTGTTTCTCTCTGCGTGCCATGGAAAACCTTATGACTCTTTGATCTGGATGAATCTCGGCTAATTGACAGGGATGTGAGCAGGATTTTGTGGCTACCTGCTGCTCTCCCACTGTGCATGTAGCATTTCACCCTCAGCTTAAGCTTCTCTTACATTGCCTTGCAAATTCACACAGGGTTTTAAAATTGCACTATTTATTGCACTATTTAATTGTGTAAAACTTCTGAGGACTCAGTTGTTTAGAGTGTTTTCATACTAGGGGACAGATTTACTAAATGAGGCAAATTAGCGTGAGAGCACAATTCCACAAATGCGCCGATGGAAGTGACAAGTTTTGCGTGTGATCTACTGCTGATGCGCAAATTACAGTTTTTTACAGCTGCTAACAAGCGTTTACAATACTTAAAGTACTTTTTCTAAACTCTTAACACAGCAACACACCTACATCATCACACAGTTAGCCAAACCATATTTTGTTTAATAAACACAAACTCTACTTTTCAAAATGCGAAAAACCCTTTTCAATATATCTTAACTCAAAACACAGCAAACCTGATTCAAAATCAAGTCATTCTGTCAAAACACTAGCACTGGTTTTCCATCCAACATGAACATATAGTCAACCATAGTGCAATGACTGTCAAAATACTAACAGTTGATAGCATTACGAAAACCGCATTACTTGTCATGTTTCGGTTCTACCTGCAGAAAATATGGAATCCATAATTTTTAAAATTCAGTTTCCTTACAAGTAAGCCATTCTGTATTTTTGGTTGAGTGTTGAATTTGTGCGTTCTTGGCAACGTACTATCTAAAAGTGAATGAGTCATTACTTTATAGAATGTGCAGTAGAAAAAAAATAGAAAGTAACAGAATTGCTCAAGGCTGCCACTTTGTCAAATGAGTCCCTGGGGGTGTGGTGTTGATGGTGCTCCCGTAGAGGGTGGGATGGTGTCCCCTTGGTAGCTAGTGCCCTACGCAGACCACATATTCTGCATATGGAACAGTGGTAGTGGAATCGTTGTAGTAAAATCGTTGTATAAAGCTTTTACTGAAAAGAAAACATGAAATTGCTGCCATTGATCAACAACAAATCCAACACACATTGCCTTTGGTTATTATGGAAGCTTTTTTTTCCCACCACAGAATAAAAAAAGCATAAAAGGTGATTGTGACTTTTTATCTCAGAATTCTTTTTATTGATTTATTTATTTTATTTTTTGCAATTGTGTGTTTACATCTCACAATTCTGACTTTTTTTCTCAGAACTGTGAAATATAAACTATAGGAATTGAGAGAAAAAAGACACAAAAGACACTCCCTTGTCCTGATCCAACTACTCCTCTGCTCTTTCATCTGTTCCTTTCCCTTACCTAGACATTTTTTTTCTCTCTCTCTGCTCCTCTGTGTTGTTCTCACACTGAACAAATCCAGTTTTATTTTACTGTATCTCCATGTAATGAAAATAACTTCAACACCTGACTGTGATGCTTATCAATTGTTTCAGTATTTGCGTGATACATTTTTTCAATACTTTTAAACTGCTGTTGTTGCAAAAGTATAGGTTTTATACTATATTTAATGACTGGAACATTGGGTCTTCATTTCTGACTTGCTGTGTTTAAGCATTTGCAAATAAGATGAGAAAGATCCATGATTTTGGTATGGGGTAAGCTTATATGAAAAGAAAATGTAAGCATTTTTTGAAACGTGTTAATTGACTGCATTTTGTGTGAAAACGACATGAACTGTGTTAATGGTATAGCCACATTTGTTACATCTGACAAACACGTATGTGATGTGAAATTTTACCTATCACATGTTTCCTGAATCTGAAATCGAGTCCTTTCCTAATCTGTTTTTACTTCTTTCATAGCTTGTCTGTAACAAAAGTTATGGTTATCTGAAGTCGGCTGATCGCTCTGATTTTCAGTAACGGAATTTTGAGAAAAACAGGTTTTAAATAACTGTCACCCTCTTTTTTCGCATAGACATGAAAATGCTCTGTCTAAACATAAATGGTTGTAATTCAAGAATGCTTTGGAATATAGACCTATGGTTGGTCTTGTTTTAAAGAAGACACTAGTCAGATTATTTTAGAAGTTAAATAAATTCTGAAAGTTATATAAGTTTAAGTTTATGAAAATGTAAATATATAATTGTTTATATTTTATAATAATATATTACAAAGTATGTTTTACTCAAACTGCAAGAAAATAAAAGCCAAAAATGTCAACATTCCAAAATTGTAGGTTGAAATATTAAAAAAATGAGCTTTCAGTAAGATTTTGTTTGGGCGCAGTACCAAACTTTTTCACTAGATGACACCCAAGCTCCATATCTGACCATTTAAGGACCATATTTTCATACATTTTATGAAGTAGACATACTATTCAAAAGTAGTATGGGCACTTTGGCAGTATTTGATTTTAATTCAACCTCTAATAAACACATAATTAGAACATGTGTGTTCATTATAGCTCTGCCTTCTCACAATAACATTGTATTAGAAAAAAAAATTTATACAGGACTGGTGGGAAATTTCCACTAATACACATTCATTCTACATGTTATGTTGTTTATTTTGATAGGTCTTTGTAGTGTTAAGAGTGGCCAGGTTAAGCTTTTTTGTTGTTGTTGTTGTTTTGTACCTCCGCTGGGTGTGTTCTTAAACAGTAATGTTAGAGAAAGACAGCCTTGCCACTATAAATCGGCATTTTTTTTTTTGCACTTAACAGACGAATTTTGCCAATATATTTTCAGAGATGATAGACAAGATGTTATAGAATGACATTCAACCTATTTTTTGACTTTACTGAAAACATTCCATCGCGACGTCCGACGGGTTTTCCCAGATCGCATCACACACCACTTGTTAGTACACTATGGGTTCAAATGTATTAGTGGTATCTAAATAAATTTTTAAAATAAAGAGATAGTATATTAAAAGCACATTTTAGTTCATATTTCATGGTGTCTCAAAATAGCACAGTTGAGTACACTTACATGTTCTTAAGATTATCTTAAGAAGTACTAAAGAAGAATTTTTAGTATATTAAGTACAAAATTAGTGCACGAAAATAGAGCACTTTAAGTACATTATAGAAATGTACTTTTTTTTCCACCTGGGTAGGCCAACATGGCTTGGCAAATGATATGTTCAGAAAACGTCTTCCTCTGGCATTCCAAAGAAATATATATAAGTGGAAAATATTTTCTCCCTTCTACCACACGCTCTCTGTTCTCAGCAACAATTGCAGCCATGTCGCAAAATGTGTTAAGACGTGCTGTTTTTGGGTGGTAAATAATGACACAAATACCAGTAAATTGACTAGCGCAAACATTAGTAAATACCATTGCGTGATTCACACTGCAAAAAAATTTGTGTTTAAGCAAAATAATCTTAATCCAAACTGAAAACAAGTTTATATATCTTATTTTTGGTTTGAAATAAGATTATTTTGCTTACCCCATTGGCAGATTATTTTGCTTGTTTTAAGGAAAAACTCACTTAATTTTGACTTATTTTTCCTAAAAACAAGAAAATAATTTTTACTTGTCAAGAAAATGCTTCATGATTTAAGAACTTTAAGATATTTTGACTAGAAACAAGACAAAAACTCTAAGTAAGAACAGCATTTTTCTCTCCCATAAATTTTGCGTCTGAAAAGGAAACTCCTACACATGCATATGCAATAAGGTCAGCCGCAAAAACAACTCATATATAATTATATATAATTTATTTTAGATTTTTTTTTTTTTTTCTAATACTCAGTTCATAAGTATTAATATTAACCTTTTTGTAAACGTATTACTTTAAGAAATTTAAAATTAAAGTTTTAAAATAACAAAAGTTTAGTAGATTGTACAGCATTCCAACTGTAACCAACATTTAACCTCAAACCCAAACTTACCCAAAACTTTAAAGGGATAGTTCACCCAAAAATTAAAATTCTTCCATCATTGACTCACCCTCATGTTGCTTCACCCTCATACTTTGAAGAATGCTGGTAACCAAACTCTGTTGCTGCTTTACAAACCCTGGTATTTCTTTCAGGAAATGCAAATGTAGTTTAATTCATTGCCGTTCATCTTTTCAGAAATTGTCTTTGGCCAGCAGCTCACATTCTTCACATCTCTTGAAACCTCCGCAGGAGATTTTTTTGTCATTCTGTGCCTGCTACGTTTTGGTAGCAAAACAAAAAGAACAAAATCATGAGTAAAAAGTGAAGTGCAACACTTTCTTTTTTTGGCATCTTTTCTTTCTGAGTAGCTCCTTAGCTCCTGTACTAAACAGCTAGCACTCACAGTGACATTCCCACTGATGACACAAACGTACTGCACTTCAAACCAAGTAATACAATGTGAAAACAGATTGAAGAGATTGAAGAAATTAAAATGAGTATGAAAACTGCCTTATATTAATATACATATACATACTGAGACTGTGACAGAATGAACAAACTCTATCTCTGCTTGTCCCAAGCCGTGGGTTTGAAACTCTTTTCTTTGTCTTGTTTGGATGTGTCATTCTGTCATCGGCAGAAATCTGTTTGCTTTTAGCAGCACATTGCAACAGCTCCTCACTGACTTCACTTTGACAGTAAGGGGATCAATCTACTGCGCTGCGACAAACCCACCGACGCTTTGACAAAAACAGACTATCACCATGATACTTCAGCTGTTTTTGTGTAGAATCTGAGAAAAAATGGTCCTCAACTCGGAGCTAAGAACATAACAACCGTATGTTGTGTAAAGAGAAGCGTATGTTTCAAACTAAAACATTTAAAAAAGAGAATTTGCTCTTTGTGAAACACTGGCGAGTTCAGACACTTCGGCAATGTAAACAGATTGACGCCATCTGACTAAAATATAACAGGAGTGAAAAAAAAAAGGTTTATAAAGAAAAAAAATCAAAAAGGAAATATAGAGAGAGAAACAGAGAGAGAGAATATATGGATGGATGGATGGATGGATGGATGGATGGATGGATGGATGGATGGATGGATCACAGAGCACCTGTGCACCCATCATGCTTGAGCACCCTCAGGCCCCAAGGGATTGTGGGTCCAGAAGGTTGCTGACTATGCGTGAAATGGAGCAAGAGTGTGGAAGAACAAGTCAAAAGAAAAAAACATAAAGAAATGAGTGAGGAAAGGAGAAAAGATAAAAACTGGCGTGTTTGGCGTAAGCCAAACTGGTGAATTTCAGGCTCCTTGTTACAGTTTTTCTCGATTGCTTAAACACATTTCTTAAAGCTATGCCTCATATTCTCAGAACAGTAAACACAAATCCATAACGTCTCACCCAATTCCCCAAACATCCTATTTTCAGGTCAAAATGAAGCTCTACACTCAAAACCATTCACTATTGCTGAAAAACCAAACTTTGCCCTCAGACATCACACACAAGCCCTCAAACACACACACACACACACTACAACATAGTCTTACACACTGGTGAGATAAATTCAAAACAATACTACAAAAACCAAAAACAAAAACCAGTAATAAGTTGTGTTGCTTGTGGTTCTCTCCCTCAAGGAACTTTTCACATGATGAACACATGTATACATTTGCACATTTTTTATTCCTTAATGTACTGTACAGTACAATAAACCAAACAAAAACAAAAAATATTCTGCCCCAGCATCACATCTTTGGTCTGGGACAGGCCAGAGAATCTCATCAACATCACAGGCTGTACTGGCCCTATCCAGGCAGCGCGGGTAAAACCCTCTTGCATGCCTGATCCACCCCTGGCACACATCAACTGAAATGTCTTGTCAGGCTTCTTCCATTCCATCATCTCTGTGTCCTACAAAAACAGAAGTATTGATTACTGTAACTGTAACACATCCTTTTTACAAAATGGAAGCAGACAGAAACTCTACCTGTATGTAAGGCGATTTGATGCATGTGTTGTAACAGAGTACAGCACTCAAAGGTTACAGTAGAGTACACTGAGGTACACCTACCTTTTTCCCTCCCTGAGGGTTCTTATGATTGAGACGACAATGAAAGAACTTACAGTTTGGCTGAACTCATTGCCCAGTCTCCCTCATAGTCATACCATGGACAAGGACATGGTCAACTAGTAGCACGAATTTCATCTGAGACTCCTTGTCTCCTTGCCCCTCATCCTCATCCTTGTCCTCCTCCTCTTCCCTCACCTCTTCCTCCACTCTTTACCGCTCTTGCTCATCCTCTTCCTCCTCCTCCTCCTCCTCCTTCTCCTCCTGGTGTCCTCGACCTTTTCTATCTTGTCTCTCTGGATCCATTGTTCCAAAACTGAATTAACTGACTCGGGCTCTTTTATCTATCTATTGAAGGTTCTGATTGGTGTGTGATAAATTTTGACTCTTAGTGGTTCCACATGGGTAACTGTGTGCTAATTGAGCTCGAGCTATGCTGACTTGAGTGAACAATATTGAATGCTAGTGCTTTCTAAATCACAACATGGTGTATGTAGAGTTTTGCAGTGACATTTCAACAAATCTGATTCATGTGTCAAAAAGGGGAATAGTGTTTATATTTTAGGGAAATGGGTGTGCTTTTTGATAAATGGCATTATGGTTTTGAAATTTTAGTTCAAAAGCCTGGTTATAGTGTTTAAAGGTGCCCAAGAACGTTCTTTCACAAGATGTAATATAAGTCTAAGGTGTCTCCTGAATGTGTCTGTGAAGTTTCAGCTCAAAATACCCCATAGATTTTTTTAAATACATTTTTTTAACTGCCTATTTTGGGGCATCATTAACTATGCACTGATTTACACTCAGCGCCGCCCCCTTAAATCGCATGCTCCCTGCCACACCAGCTGTCGACTATATTACATCGCATAAACAAAGTTCACACAGCTAATATAACCCTCAAATGGATCTTTACAAGATGTTCGTCATGCATGCTGCTTGCATGCTTCGAATTATTTGAGTAAAGTATTTATTTTGATGTTTACGTTTGATTCTGTATGAGTTTGAGGCTGTATGCTCTGTGGCTAACGGCTAATGCTACACTGTTGGAGAGATTTATAAAGAATGAAGTTGTGTTTATGCATTAAACAGACTGCAAGTGTTTAAAAAATGAAAATAGCGACGGCTCTTGTCTCTGTGAATACAGTAAGAAACGATGGTAACTTTAACCTCATTTAACAGTACATTAGCAACATGCTAACGAAACTTTTAGAAAGACAATTTACAAATATCAGTAAAAATATCATGCTATCATGGATTATGTCAGTTATTATTGCTCCATCTGCCATTTTTCACTGTTGTTCTTACTTACCTAGTCTGATGATTCGGCTGTGTGCAGCTCCAGACGTTAACTGGCTGCCCTTGTCTAATGCCTTTTATAATGTTGGGAACATCATGGGCTGGCATTATGCAAATATTGGGGCGTACACCCCGACTGTTACGTAACAGTCGGTGTTATGTTGAGATTCGCCTGTTCTTCGGAGGTCGTTTAAACAAATTAGATTTATATAAGAAGGAGGAAACAATGGGGTTTGAGACTCACTGTATGTCTTTTCCATGTACTGAACTCTTGTTATTTAACTATGCCAAGATAAATTCAATTTTTGAATCAAGGGCACCTTTAAGCAATCGAGAAAAACTGTAAATATGTACAGTATTAGAAATTTGAAGGCAAAAAGCTTTTTTAGCTGTTTGACTTCTAGAGCGACTCCAATGTCACGATTCACACTGAATAACTTTGACATGGACCTGCTGTTAGTCTAAAACACTGAATCCAGCACATAAAATCCTGTGGAATCAAGCAGAAAATTCAATTTACAAGTTCATCTTTATATAAGAGAGAGATAGAGAGAGAGAGAGAGAGAGAGAGAGTGTGTGTGTGTGTGTGTGTGTGTTGTATGTCCATCTGTTCATATGTGTGTTTGTGTGTGATGAACTGAGCTTTTGACAAGCTACAAACTACTCATATGGAGTCAAATTAATGCCTTAAAGTTTTGCACAAAAATAAAGTTTTGCAAAACACAAAAAAGAACTGAGCAATAAAAAAATGTTTTGCAAGCAAAAATAAAGAATTGCAAAGGAAAAATAAAGTATTGAGCAGAAAAAAAATAAGTTTTGCAAACAAAAATAATAAATTGCAAAATAAAATAAAGTAGTGCAAAAATAAAAATATAATCAATCACACAAATCAATGACAGCTGTAATCCTATTTTATCTTTGCCACATATTTTTCATGCTCAAACCTACTAAATCATTTGCAACGCTCATTTTATTCTGCGTTTCAGTCAAGCGTGCGCTCACAATACCGGTTTTCTTTTGCGCTGCACTTTTCTGTGCGGATCTCTTTATGGCACTGGTTTGAAGTGGGGTGGAGTCAAGAAACGGGGGCACGCCCCCGCGAAATGCATTGGAGGGAAGCGTATCGGCGACAGGTGAAATAATTCTTTGACATGGTTAAAAATAATGAATGGTTTGTTTTTGTTGGTTTGTTTAGCATATGTTGTCGCCGATTACGACCCCCTCCAATGCATTTCTTATAGTAATATGACCCGTTGCTCTCTGTCTCACTGCCTGTATCCACTTTTGTGTCCTTAAACATTCGTTTTTTGGGGTCGACAGCTTATAAAAACTTATTTCTGGGTTTTTTAGCTTGTTAGCTGTACACCTTGTCACACAGCAGCTTTTAGGCATTGTTCTGTTTTTGTAATGAGTCAGAAAAGACAAGAAGGCAGCCTGGAGACGGTTGGATTGTTTTTCCCCGGTGGATTTCAGATTATAATAAATGCGCTCTGTCTCTATGCTTGATCTGTTCTGTTCCGATCTGCGTCTCCTGCCGATGACGTGTTTCGCGGGGGCGTGCCCCCGTTTCTTGACTCCACCCCCACGTCAAAGCAGTGCCATAAAGAGAACCGCGCAGAAACTTGCAGCGCAAAAGAAAACCGGTATCGTGAGCGCACGCTTGACTGAAACGCAGAATAAAATGAGCGTTGCAAATGATTTAGTAGTTTTGAGCATGAAAAATATGTGGCAAAGATAAAATAGGATTACAGCTGTCTGCACTACTTTATTTTATTTTCAATTTATATGTGTGTTGTTTGCAAAACATTTTTTTATTGCTCAATTCTTTTTTGTGTGATGAACTGAGCTTTTGACAAGCTACAAACTACTCATGATTTACATTTAACTACAGTCGTGCTGCTCAGTTATAGTTGTTCTCTTACAAACAAAAAGAAGCAACTTGAAGCTATTTATATAAATCAATCTTTATTTAATACAGTTGTCAGAGTATAAAATTTATGTAATGCATAAAAGTATTTGCATATTTACCCAGCACAAAAACAATCTCAGTTTGGATGATAGCATGTAGCCTAACCATGGTTCCCTGAGAGGGGAACGAGACACTGCATCCAATGATGACACTTTGCGGAATGCCTCTGCATGACTGCATCTGAAGCACATGTGCAACTAGTCCAATTTTGATAGGTGCTGCGTCAACGTGTGATGTGTGACGGTGTAAGGAGGAAGCTACAAAGGGAAGCCCGGCATCACAGCAGCATCAGCTTCTGATAGGCTCAAGCAAGCCACTCCCGGGCATGCTGGAAGTATGGAAAGAGGACAGAGCGTCTTGTTTCCCTCTCAGGGAACCATAGTTATATGCGTAACCTGAGACGTTCCCTTTCAAAGGGAACTTGTGCTGTGTCCAGTAATGACGGTAGTGTTTTTTTAAACGTAATGGAACCGTGTTTTCAGTTCCGAAAACGGTTCTGGTGTGATGGGTGGGCGAAGTGCGAGGACCGCATCCTTTAATAGAGACATCTCACTTCATGAATATTTTAGCAATGAATGCACTGTAAAGCCCTCACAGTACTCATATATGTCAGATATCAATGTAGGGAGAGAGAGAGAGAGATGCACAAAGCTGCATGATTAATCTTTAAAAGATCGCATTCTCGATTTCATCAACCACATCTAATTCCTAAATGGCAACGATTCGCCCGTGCATATTAATCCTTTGACAAAAATAAAATTGCGACATTCAAATGTGTTCACGCTGCTGCTGATCTAGAGAGAGCAGTTGTCATGTTCAGATATAAACAGCTTCACAAAAAATCTTTTCAAACACACAGTATCATTAACTCTGTTACAAATATTCCAGTTATCACAGAAGTATACAAAAGTTTATTATTTAGATATAAACGCTGATGCCTATATTACCGATCAAAATAGGATAAATCACCTTTTGAAAGTAACTGTGTGCTTCAAATAACTACTGTATTGATTGCATTGTTACGCCACTAGGTGGCAAATTCTGTTTCAGCTGTCTGTATCTTACAGTACATGTGTGTTCAAGCCTCTTATTTGTGTTGAATTTGTGGTAACACTTTACAATAAGGTTCATTTGTTAATTCAAATTTTGGGAGGAACACATTCAAATGATCTGACTTATCATCACATCATTCCAACCAACAATCAGCAATCAACATATCTACCCAATCAGCAGATTCAGTCAGAGTGGAGACCTATATATGTTTACGCAGTCAACTCACCTATGTTTCTTGACAGTTTTCAGCATCCCTCCACTACCCCGTTTCCTCACACTCGCCTGGTTACATTCCTAACCAGAAATACGGGGGAAGTACTCTGGGTTCGGGCCAAATACCAAGCTCGGAGCCCTCTCCTCAGACAGCATGCCAAATACGCGTACTATTTATGATTATTTGTAAGTGTAAACTCGTGAAATGCTGATTTATGAGGGGAAGAAGGGACATCAAGAGATGAGACTTGGTGACCAGGCTGAGACAGAAGCATGTTTTCAGTGCACGTATTGACAGTCCCCTGGAGTGAAGACTGATCTGGAGAGATCTATTATTGTTGAGAAGGAGCAAACAACACTTCAGCCATGAAAGAGGTTAGACGACACACACACATATGCAGAAACGAGAGTTTCCTTTGAATCAGTGTCTTTGTCATCAAATGAAAACAAGACACAAGTCTAAACATGCTGAGCCAAGGCGTCTATGTGCGTTGACTGCAGTAGAGCTGTCAAAAGCCACGGGAGCGCAACAGAGGTTTGACCCCACTGACCCCTAGAGACCCTCAATGACCCTGAGCCTGGAAACTGACAGGCGGAGAAATCCACAGTGAAGTCCACAAAACTTTCTGCTCTAACTCAACAGCCACTCTCCACAGAGAACAGAGGTCAGGTCAAAGACAAGAGGACTTGACAAGGAGGATGGAGATGAAAACACATAAAAAATTATTCAGGAAAAGAAAAGAGGGGAAAGAAGAGGAGAGGAGCACTCAAGAGAGAAAAGGACAAGAGTGCTTGTGAGGAACATGCAAATAAAGAGACAGGGACACAGAGAATGAAGAAAGGCAAAAGTGAGACAGAGAAACATATGGAGAGTCTCGCAGATGGTGGAGACATGCGGTCATACACAGAGAGACGCAAGTTTGATCTGCTTACGTGTGTGTTTCAGTAATAATCAGACTCCTGGGACACAGAGGCCATACACTTTCAAAAAATACAAATGAAACACCTCTTGAAGATGGTTAACTCCCTGAGGTCTGAAAGCGCGCCGGCGCGTTTTGCAGGATTTTTTTCACATTGCAGCAAAACAGACTTAAAATACTCCGTCATTTCTTGTCATAGAGACATAAGTAATATATCAATTGAAACTATAGAATGTCTTCTTTTATTTGTGTACACTCAGAGTAAAAACACAATGTTGTGCTTTTTGTAAAATAAAGAAAACTAACATGATGTGTGATCTCTCCTCTCCCTCTGAACGAAGTCCAATCTGATAGTTCTCAGAAAATGAACTGTAACTTATGAATACTAATGACAAAAAAAATGACACTTATGTCTAAAGAAACGTTGAAATGTCAGGTTTTAAATCGTGCAAGTCAAATCGAAAACAAACATTCTGTGTTTATGTAATCTGTATGAAAAGAGAGCCATGTCAGAAGTCTGTGATTCAGCTCATTATCCGCTAATGCGGCCACGCCCACGGAGCCAGCGCTATTCAGACGCAAATTCAGAGGCAATACATGCATTCATCGTCTCAATCGTGTATTTATTGTCTTGAAAAGTGTTTATTTGGATGTTAAAGCAATGGTTAGCGATCTCTAGAAGACATGCAGTTAGTTCCTAGTTCCTTTTCTTCTTTATATGAATTTGTGGCCTAAAGGTGTACAGAGAGCGCCCTCCGGCTGCAAGTATGAATTAAAAACACCATTCCTGAAATGTCATCTTCTTCTTTAGAATAATTTGTGGACTAAAGGTATACAGAGAGCGCCCTCCGGCTGCAAGTATGAATTGAAAAAACAGTATCCAGCACTCATAGTGATGACAATAAATATTACTTCTCAGTATGGAAAATTGACATAAATATATAAGAATCCATCAATATTTCTCCAAATGTGCATGCTTTTAAGCTAAAAGCCTATATGAAATGCCATAGAGGTAACATAATTGTTCAGACACTTTGCATCACAGAAATACATTATATTTTAAAGAATATAATAGAATACCATTATTTTAAATTGTAATAATATTTCACAGTATTGCTGTTTATGATGAGCTGAGACATTATTACAGAGGTTTTTTTTCACAGCCTACCTGACTGAAAGGCCTCATTAATATGCAAGTCATTTCAGGTCATTATTATGTGATTCTTTTGTCTTCTCAGGTGTAAATGGCCCATTATTCATGCAGATTCACGCCTCCACGCATACTGTGTTTCTTGACAAAAAGTGTCTTACAAAAACTAAATCAATATATTGTTTTATATGAAGGAGTAGGCAGCATAATTTTTACATAATTCTGAAGCAAAAACTCTAGTCTACAAACTCCAATACCCAAAAGTCTTGTGAACACAGATTTAATATACTTTTTTTGGCCTTATTTCAGTGACTTAAGTTTTTTGTTTTTTCAATAACCACGCATAAACATTATTCCTTCAAAAATACAAACATGTACATACATGTTCCTCACATATTATTGTAGCCTAGTTTGTGCTGAATACAGTGTAATGACACTTTTGTAATTTATATGTTTGTGAACAACTGAAAAAAGCACAAATGTCAGGGCATGTCAAAACTTCTCCAGGCCCCAAATCAGCCTCAGACTCCAGATGGTTAAGGGGTGTTACTTCAATTTCTGGATGTTTTACATCCCAGCTCTTGATTTTTACTAAGACTAACAGTTTTACTTTCTCTGTTACATTAGAACGGTCTTTATCATGTCTTAATTTATTTTTGCCATTTTTTAAATGAATTTTATTTATAGATCTTGTCATTTAACTATGAAAAATCATTATAAATATGAATTATTGCACGTTTAAAACAATGATAACCTCTAGAAATAAACAAAACATTTATTTAGATGATTATATCCTATATATTATTTATACAATTTATATTTCTTTCTTTTTTAACGAAAGAAAAACTGTCCTTCAGTTGTGGCTTCATTTCCATTTTTTTTTCTTTGTAGTTTGTGTACTTCTTTAACAAGGAGACAACAGTGTCAATGAAGAACTTGAGATGAAATATGAGAATATGAGAAAAAAAATCAAGGTAAATATCACTTGTGAGTGGAATATATTCCTTTTGTGTCTTTTCTAACCAAACTGTGTGGGGGAAAAGTGTGAAAATATTATTTGTGTATATTTAGGATACATATAAAATGCTAGCTCTGAAATTAGCCTTAGCAAGACAAAAGAGTTGGCCATTTTATTGCCATTTTATCATTGATTTAATGCAATCTGATTGGCAGATCATTGTGCAAATCTGACATTTTCTAAATGACATGTCAAGATTAAATTTTAAGAAAAAAGGTCAGTGAGGACACAGACAGTGATCAGGGTGCTCAGAGAAACTGAGACAGAATTAATACAAAACTAGCAATTAACTCCCAGAATAATGCCGCAGTGCTCTGAGTGTCAATTTATGAGCCAGACAGAGAGAAAAGCGGGTGAGACAGATATATAGCTCTGTTAGAGAGAATTATAAAGCACTACAGACACTTAATATGATTTCAGGGAGGATGATAATAATAATATTTATTGCTCAAGGCAATAGTCAAGCTAAGCAAGTATGAAATAATTAATTACAGTCAAAACAAAAGACCCTCAGGGAGAATGACCACAATGCCACGTGTGAATTCATCGGTTGAGACAAGAACTGCAGAGGTCAAGTGTAATTTGGGCTAATCTGAGAGAAGACTATCTCTGATCATATCTTAATGACGATCTTTATATGAAATGATGGAGTCTGAGAGTGTTTGATATTGGAGCCGGTTTTAAATCTGAGATTTAATCTCCAGACTGAACTGGCAATTATAAAAGACACTTATTTAGTCAAAAGCAATTTGGGAAACCAGTTCAGAGTCAATTATTGATCACATCAGACAGTTTCTATGTGTGAAAGTGTTTGTGTGTTCATAGAACTGAAGCCAAATATTGATTTATACTCAATTTTTGATTCATTAGACTGAATAATTGTTATTTAGAAGAAAACGAGAAAGAATAACAAGTAAAGTAACTAAAAAATAAAGACAAATTTCACCACACTTCATTTGAAACCGTGTTCAGCATCTCAAACCTTTCTCAGATTAGAAAAGAATCCCCTTCAGTGTTTTAGTAACACATCTTTAAATGTTATTTTCTGTGCACACACAGTTTTAACTACAATGTGTTGTGCTTTGATCTGCCAAAGTCTTCAATTATGTCTATATTTATCACAGTTTCTGAGGTATTTTTGAGCTGTTATAAATGAAATCATGAAATCATTTCGGTACAGCAGCACACCAGTTTATTTTGACTTCCAGCAGGACGCTTATTCTAATAACACACGACACATGAAATTATTAATACAATTATTCTCGAATCTGATTATTTGCTTCAAGTTCCTGAGTGATTCAACAAATATGTGTTGACGCTTGGGCCCTTAAGGTCTTTCTTTTTGCATTTTTCAGCAGAATAATTCAATGAGCTGTTTGGTGTATAAATCACAAAACACAAGCTAAAGGGCTAATTATTCCTAGCCTGTTAAGAGATTAATGTGCTGTGCTGGAGTCAGTGTGACGATTTTCATGAATCACGTTCTATTGATCCGTCTTTTTAGAGGGGATCCCCAAATATCACCTAAGCTCTTATGTTCACCAAGGCTGCATTTATTTAATAAAAAATTGTAAATATTATTACAATTTAAAATAACTGATTTATATTTTAAAGTCGAATTTATTCTTATCATGGCAAAGCAGAATTTCAAGAGTCATTACTTGTTGATGAATAGAAAATTCAAAACATTTATTTGAAATAGAAATCTTTTGTAACATTATAAATGTCTTAACTTTTGATCAATTTAATGGAACCTTTGCTGAATACAAGTTTTATTTACTTTTCAAAGGTAAAAAGGGAAAGCAACATGATAAAAAAATAACTGCATGATAACTTTTGCAGATCTAAAAATCGCAGCATTCGGTTCAAAGCAATTCAAAACATATATATGTTCAGGACTACACTGCATGCTGACAAAACACCCATACTGCTTGCTGATTGGCTAATTCAGTCCAACCACACAGCCAATTAGAAACATGAATTCCCCTTCAGTTCTTTCTGTCAGGTGTTCGTTCACACTTCAAAGCATTTCATTCAAAACAAACATTAGCAGAAACAGTTTTAGACTTTGAACAGAACTGTTTGCTGAAGCTTGTCTTATCAGTCTTTGGGAGGATGACGGTGCGGTCAGCATTGCTCTCTCATTGTTTTGTCAGAGTTCAGTGTGTGCGATGTGCTTTTTATAGCAGCATGTTATAGATTTAGCTGCTGTAGCTGCAGGCCGCAGCCACTGGCTGACAGAGCACTGTGATTGGTCAAGGCCGGCCGTTTGCCCTCTCAGGGTCGAGACAATTAAAACTATAAAGTCTTCCTTGCTCACCAGACCAGAGCTCATTCACCCCATCCACTCGAGCTTTCACCATGAGTCCATCCAAACATTCCCGCTTTTTTCCCCTCCATCGTTCATAATCATGCACTATTGTCTCTCTCTCCTTTTTCTCCCGATGGCAGCCTGCGGCTCCCTGGATGCTGTTACATCACCACACAGCAACAGATGAGGCTGGACTGACTGACGCTGCTCTGGGAATATACCTCATTGATTCTGCTCATATGCGTGCACACACACACACACGCACATGCACTGCACAAACACATGCATATGTGTACACACACAAAATAAATGCTTTTAATTGGACATGCAGTGTTTTGTGTCCAAGCAAATCTTTCTGCAAAGCAAAAACACATGCAGAGGGGTGATGGGAAGGACACGACTTCAGGCCAGATCTATTTTTGTTTGTGTTCTTATTTCTGTGTCTTTCATTAAATGTAGCCACAATGTTGATAGTGAATTGTAGCAGCAGCACTGTGGATGAATGGGTCATAATGTACATAAATCAATCAGTCAGCATTTATTGGTCAAGTATGCTTAGCATACAATGATTTTTTCACCAGGATAAGGCATCCCACATGTATACGCAATGTATAATAATTGCAGGTACAAAATACAATGCTTTACAAAACAACAACATGAACAACAAAGACTATTACATCATAATTTTACACTTAGTTACGATAATACACAAGAGAAAAGAACAGAGGATGTTAAATCAAATAGTATTTAAAGTCTTTAAAGCAATTCCGAAATCTGGTAGTTCTCATTTTAACCAGACTGTAAAGGCCCCGATATACTTCAAACGAAATCGAAGAACGAACTGATGTGACATCATTTTGAACAAAATCAAGTTCGTTTTGTGTTCTTTTTGGAAAGTCGAAACGGCATGCCAAAGCGAACTATCAGGAAAAGTTCGCTTCAGCTGCAAAACACCTTCGTACTACCATTAGTCCGCGGCGATAACGCAATATGAGGTGTGCGCTGAGGCTCCGCCTTCATTCGCGAGGAAGTCTTCTCTGACTCATTTCATCTGTTGAGTTCGTTGAGGTAAGATCTCAGCGGGTGAAAACATGAACACACTGGATAGCCGCTTTATAGTACAAAATGAAGTTGTGCTTCTGATGAAACACTTTTTCGTGTTTGATACTGTAAAGCTGCTTGTTTTTAAGCAATCTATTGACTAAAGTGCTACAGTATATAAATAAACGTGACGTGACTGGTGTCACAGTTCCCTCGTCTCCAGGACTCCATTTCCCTTGTTCCTCGCGTTTCCTCACCTGCACTCACTTCCCTCGTCAGCTCCTCATCATCACTCATCACCTGCACCTGGACTCTATTATCATCACTCCCTTTATATGACACTCACTCCCTGCACTCCTTGTCCGTTCTCTGTTTAAGTTAAGTGTATGTTCGGTGTTCTTTGCCTTCTGTTTATTAAAGTATCATTGTTGTATTGGAAATCCGTATCAGCCTCGTCTCACTACCTGCATACGTAACAACTGGGGTGCTAATTTGCAGAGCTCGTGCTAACATACCAATGTTGTTATGATCAGACGGTTTTCTTATGCTTTCTATAAAAAAATGCTTGCTGTTTTCTCATTTTTACTGAGAAGAAAGTGTACAGCACGTATACATATTCATCTAACCGTTGCTCTCAGCAGTGTGGGCAGCGTCAGATGTTAGATTACAGTATATCGCTGCTCACACATTTCGAACTTCGTTTTACTCCTAAACGAAGAACGAAAAAGAACTTTGTTTGAAGTATATTGGGGCCTTGAAGCCTTCCAGAAGGTAAAAGTCTGAAAAGATTGTGTGCAGGATGAGAAGAGAATTTTCCCCGCCCGTGTCATGACATGTGACCAGTGTTGGGGAAAGTTACTTTTAAAAGAAATGCATTTCAATATTGTGTTACTTCCTAAAAAAGTAACTAATTGCATTAGTTACTTTTTATGAAAAGTAATGTGTTACAATACTTTTGCGTTACGTTTTTTAACCTGGGCTGGGCTTGATTGTTTGTTTTTTAATAACAACAAAAAATGTTAAGGCCCTTTCACACCAAAAGTGAAACGAATAAGCCTCAGGCTGAAGGAAATGCATATTTATGCCTGTACAGTAGTGGGCGCAGCTCAGACAAAACCCTTTACTAGTTACTTGAAGAAGTAATCTGATTACTGATTACTTACATAACTCAAGTTACTTGTAATGCATTACCCCCAACAATGCATGTGACAAGTGCAGATCCTGAAGTGAGGGTAAGTCAGTCTCAATAATGCGTTCTGCCATTTTCTCTGAAGCCTATGCCTGTCCCGTCGAGTGGTAGAACTGTACCAAATAGTGAATGATGAACACAGGACCGATTCAATCGCATCCCTGTAAAATTTACTCATGATTCCCCTTGACAAATTATACTTCCTTCATGGATGGAGGAAGTACCTCTGCTGTGCTTTTTTGATAATACGGACAACATTACTCTTCCACGTCAGATCACTACAGATGGTAGTGCCAAGGAACTTGTAAGATTCAGTGCTGCTCATTATATAACCATTGATTATGAGTGGAGACAAACAGGAAGGTCTTAAAAGTCTTAAACATTTTAAGACTCTTCTTAAAATCAACAATCATCTCCACAGACTTAGTGATGTTTAATT
Source organism: Megalobrama amblycephala (assembly GCF_018812025.1). NCBI lineage: Eukaryota > Metazoa > Chordata > Actinopteri > Cypriniformes > Xenocyprididae > Megalobrama > Megalobrama amblycephala. Next base: position 20,215,749 of record NC_063057.1, on the reverse strand, counting down.
GCAGATTATTTCATCTGCTGCCTGTATTCTGACTCATCGCCATCTTGAATAAGGCCAATTATTGTAGTTTATTCAGCAAATTTTAAGAACTTGACAGCGGAGTCTGAAGAAGTACAGTTGTTCATGTATATGGAAAATAACAAGGAGGAAAGCACGCACCCTTGAGGGGCACCAATACTAAGGGTGCTTGTGCTGGATGTAAATACCCCCAGTTTCCCCTGCTGCACTCTGTTAGTGAGAAAGTTAGTGATCCAGCTGCAAATGGAAGTTGGCACAGAGAGCTGACTGAGTTTGAAATAAATGTCAGGGATAATTGTATTGAAAGCTGTTCTATAAAGTATATATATTCAGCAAAGAGAGAAACGTTCTTCCTTTTTTCAACTGCTTTTTTTCCAACAAATTTCTTATTATGTGTAAATATTTGTATGAACATAAAAAGATTCAACAACTGAGACATAAACAGAACAAATTTCACAGACAATTGGTAAACAAAAAATGGAACAATCCCTGAGTCCCTGAACAGAGTGGCGGTCAATATCAAAAGTAGCAGTCAGTATGTGGTGTATCCACCAGCTGCTTTAAGTCATACAGTTCATCTCATTTCCATGGACTACAGCAGATCTGTCAGCTCTTGCTGTGAGATGTTTCTCCACTCTTCAACCAAGACACTTACAAGCTTTCGAACACATAATGGGGGGACACATGGTTACAAGTGGTTTGGCACTGCGAGGACGATCAGCTGGCCTTCCTGTCTCCCTGTAGCCTGCTTTGATTTTGAAGTCACACTGTTCGACTTGGAACTAATAAACTTAGGTACGACATATATGTAGACTGTGTTCTTGTTGAGTCGTGTCTTTTGTTCTATCATGTTGTGAGTGTTTCCCATTCAAGTTCTGGCCTGCTACCTGAGATTTCCCTACCCACTGGTTACCTCTGCCTGGCAGCTGGTCTGGTTCAGAGCCTATGTTCATCAAGTGCCAAGATCTCTGCTTCATTGTGCCTTGCCTGGTCTTCACCATCACCTTCTGCCTGGCCCTGCTACTTCCTCTGCAGTTTAACAACCTGTTGTCATCCAGGGCTAGTTCCACAGTCTTCCTCAGCTGTCCTGTCACCGTTTCCTGAGTACCCTGTTGTTGGACTGTTTCACGCCTCACCTAAACTCTTGTGCTCTGTCTGTTGTGTTAATAAACCCAGTTTCTGTTCATTCTGCATTTGGGTCCTCTCTCACAGAGCCTGACAATTTCATGTTGCATATTTATTGGCTGGCAGAAAACACACTGTGGGCCCTGTTTTAATGATCTAAAGCGCACGGCGCAAGTGCGCTTAGGGTGTGTCCGAATACACTTTTGCTATAGTTTAATGAAGGGAAAAATGGTTGGTGCGCCCGGCACATGGTCTAAAAGGGTTGTCTCCATTCTCTTAATGAATAATGGGAGTGTTTTGGGCGTAACATTAAATAAACCATTCAGAGTCTCATCTCCCATTCCCTTTAAAAGCCAGTGGCACTTGTGCCATGATGGTTTTGCTATTTACACGGCGGAATTTGCAAGCGAAAAAACTGTACGCTTCTCTAGCGAGGAAACGGATCTGCTCGTGCACAAGGTTAAAGCGTGCAAGCAGAACATCTACGGGACAAGCCGGATTGCACCAAAGCAATTTTATCTTTATGCACACAATAATAATTCTTTACATTGTAATCCTTTTCTTTTCAATATATGGCATGTTTGTGTGCGGTGTGTGTAATAAAGAGTGTATGCGCATTGTGCACCTGCATCTAGGTGCATATTACTAACGCGCTCTTTAAATATCAAAACAAATATTGCGCCATTGACTTTAGACCAGGATTCAGTTGGTCAATGGCGCAGTCTATTTCAGTTGCCTCAAAATAGCAAAATGCCAACAATGCACCTAAACACACCTCGTTTTCAGACCAGCATGCCCATGGGCGCACAAAGGGGTGCAAATGCATTTGCTATATAAACAACGTGGCGCAGGACATGAAAATGATAATTGCGTCGGGCTGAAACTAGCAAAAAACACTTGCGCCACGGCTGGCGCTGCATTGCGCCGGGTATATGATAGGGCCCTATGAGATGATCATGCTAAATTTCTGACACTGTCAGAAAATTATTGAAGGCTACCTTTGATCGCAAGATCGTGACAACGTCCGTCTTTGAACTTCTGCCACATCTCCACGATTGGTCATCTTTCGTCTGGGACAGCCCAAAATCATACAGTGTGTACCAGGCATTTGGTGTCTTACATTACAGACATTGCAGTTTATTGCTTTGTTCACATCTGCAGTCCTCATGATGCAGTAGGACTATGGCGCAGGTGATCAGGGACCCTGGACATCTTTCTTCTGGTGTTTTTCAGTCAGTAGGAAGGTCTCTTTAGCGTCCTATTGGAACTGTGACATTAATTGTCTACCGCTTGTAAACTGTTAGCGTCTTAAGGACTGTTCCACAGGTTTATGTGCAAAAATTGTTTATGGTTCATTGAACGAGCATGAAAAAAGCTCTTGTCTCCTTAAATACTAATTCCTCCCTGTTAACTAGGTTACTGATTAATCCCACCTGTGTCTCGGTTAGTTCTCTGTATGAGTACTCATTGTTTTGTTCAGTTCACTGTCTGTTATCGTCTGTGGTGTATGTGGGTATTGTTAGTTATTCTCCTGCGAATCTCTTGAGTGTTCATTGAGAGGCGAGGCGAGGCGAGCCGAGACACCCTTATATTCAAACGACCCTATCTCGGGAACCGAGCCGAGTTGGCGCTCCGATCTCCGGCCCCCAGGTGTAGGTCTCACTGGCTCATCCAGGCCATCAAAAGTGTTAATAGAGTTTAAAGCACTCATTTTGAAGACTGAGCACAAACAAACTCCCTCGCTTCAAAGAACCGCAATGTTAGATTGCATCGAACGCTCACCAAATTCTGATTGGTCGAGAGGACACATCGCATTTAGGCTAAAAACAGGTTCAGCGCTTATAGCGGTTTGGAAAGAAACTGCATCTTGCAGTACATTTTAAACAAGGAAATTTTTCAGCGATTTGGCATGAAACATTGATGGAGCAGAGAATAGGTTCAGTACACAGCAAAATGGCATGACGAACTTTATTTGGCGTTTATCGTGTTTTGGAAAAGAGCTCTTCATATATATACATATATATAGACCTCTTTCTCTGCTCTACTCATCTCTGCTCAGGTATTGTGCATCTCAGATCTAAACTAGCACAAAAGCATCAATCATGACGCCCTTTACAGACTGAATAAAACAATATATTCAGCATAAACCAGCATCTAATCAAGCGATCCATCACAATAAACCAGACTCAACATTCAGCTGAGAGTTCAGTTCAAAGATATTCAGACCAGAAAGTGTAAGATCAATAAAACTGGAGGTGACTTACACATAAGAGATCCTGTAATGCTAAGCTGCTATTTTTTAATCATTTTATAAAGAATCGACCAACACAGCCTGAGGAAATAGCCCAAGGAACAAACTCTGCGGGGAGGAACTTTGTTTAAACATAAAATTGCTTTTTACAGAAAAAAAAAAAAACATCACTAAACGCTCTCTCAGTTGAAAATGTTCACCTAAAAACTGCTTGTTTAAAGAATGTGAGCTTTCATGAAGTTTTAATCAGTGGGCAAATAAAACCAGCCCAGATGAGACAGAAGAGCTGATTATGTTATTGCTCAAACTCTCATTTCATGGCATATTTGGAGTAAATGAGATGTGATTGAAATCAGTAACTTCACTGCAGATCCAATGAGACTCCAACCCACCTCAGATGTGAAGGAAACACTTTAGACAAGCAACAGAGAGCAAGAAGACTGTGAAAATTACTCTCAAACCCAGACTAATTAAAAGCAGTAGCTGATGTAGTTCATCTTTAAAGGATTAGTTCACTTTGGAATTAAAATTTCCTGTTAATTTACTCACCCCCATGTCTTTCAGTCGAAAATAAATTATGTTTTTTGAGGAAAACATTCCAGGATTTTTCTCCATATAGTGGACTTCAATGGCTACCAATGGGTTGAAGGTCCAAATTGCAGTTCAGTGCAGCTTTAAAGGGCTCTACAGTATTCCAGACTAGGAATAAGTATCTTATCTGGCGAAACAATCGGTCATTTCCTAAAAAAAAAAAAAAAAATTACATATTTTTAACCACAAATGCTCGTCTTGCACTATCTCTGCGATGCGGCACGCATTACATAATCACGTAAGAAAGGTCACACATGACATAGGCTGAAGTACCGTGGTAGGGTGAAAAACTCCATCTCATTTTCTCCTCCAACTTCAAAATCGTCCAACATCGTTGTTTTGCCTTTTTTTTTTTTTTTTTTTTTTTTGTAAAGGCCATTTGACTTAGTCTTTTCACGTTCGCTTTGTAAACACTTGCTCGGTACTTCCGCCTACGTCACAAGTAACCTTTCCAACGTGATTCCGTAATGCGTGGCGCTTCACGAACCTAGTGCATTTGTGGTTAAAAAGTATATCATTTGTTTTTTTGTTTTTTTTAGAAAATGGTCGTTTTGCTAGATAAGACCCTCGGCTGGGATTGTGTAGAGCTCTTTCAAGCTGCATTTAAACTACAATTTGGACCTTCAACCCGTTGGTAGCAATTGAAGTCCACTATATGGAGAAAAATCCTTAAATGTTTTCCTCAAAAACCTTAATTTCTTTTTGACTGAAGAAAGAAATGCATAATAATCTTGGATGACTTGACAGTGAGTAAATTATCAGGAGATTTGAATTCTGAAATACACCAAGGAGCCACTCTGGAGCATTTCACTACATATTCCATCTGTCAATCAGTTTCAGCTGATATCAGCAAAAGACGATGCATCTTGTGTGAAGAGGAGGAAAATCATAGACAATAGAGTGAATCATTGCTCAAAAAAGGGTGGACACCTTCAGTCAAACATTTAATTGATGCATTACTTAAAGGTGCCCAAGAATGCTTTTTCACTAGATGTAATATAAGTCTAAGGTGTCCCCTGAATGTGTCTGAAGTTTCAGCTCAAAATACCCCATAGATTTTTTTAAATTAATTTTTTTAACTGCCTATTTTGGGGCATCATTAACTATGCACTGTTTTTTTTTAGCGCGCCCCCCCTTTAATTCGCGTGCTCCCTGCCACACGAGCTCTCGATTATATTACAGCACATTTACAAAGTTCACACAGCTAATATATCCCTCAAATGGATCTTTACAAGATGTTCGTCATGCGTGCTGTATGCATGCTTCGAATTATGTGAGTAAAGTATTTATTTAGATGTTTATATTTGATTCTCTATGAGTTTGAGGCTGTGCTCCGTGGCTAACGGCTAATGCTACACTGTTGGAGAGATTTATAAAGAATGAAGTTGTGTTTATGAATTATACAGACTGCAAGTGTTTAAAAATGAAAATAGCGACGACTCTTGTCTCTGTGAATTCAGTAAGAAACTTTAACGTTACTGGCTGCCCTTGTCTAATGCCTTTCATAATGTTGGGAACATGGGCTGGCATATGCAAATATTGGGGCGCACACCCCGACTGTTACGTAACAGTCAGTGTTATGTTGAGATCCATGTGTTTTCCGGAAGTCTTTTAAACAAATGAGATTTACATAAGAAAGAGAAAGCAATGGAGTTTGAAACTCAATGTATGTCTTTTCCATGTACTGAACTCTTGTTATTCAACTATGCCGAGGTAAATTCAAATTTTGAATCTAGGGCACCTTTAAAACTGTTGCTGGGTAAATGACATTTAAAAAGAAAAATGCAATGCAAATATAATGCAAATATATTACTACTTATTATTACGTGATGGTTATACCACATGGCATTTTTATAGTGATTAAATTGAAACTTTTCAAAAGCAACATTTATAAAGAATAGATTTTTAAAAATGTTTCCATTTTTTTTTTTTATTGTTGACACTCTTCTTTCTCATTGGACTATCAACATGAACAATGATGAATTCACTTTTACATTTCTTTTATTTAATTAGTCTAAAAAAGAATGCTGGTATTAGGTTCATCTAAAATAGTCCATTTAGTATAGTCACATCGTGAGAACTGCCATATGTATTTGTCTGTGTTGTGTTTGCGTGCTCCTACAGTGTGACGGCCGGCATGTCATTTGGCCTCTCTGTCATAATCAATCCAATTATAGGATTACATCACACTTTATTGAACAGTCCTCTGAGAGCCAGTTTGTCCAGATCTAATCCGCATTATAAAATCAGACGCCTTCTGCTATTTGTGAGAGGATGAATTCTTGAGTTTTTCACTTTGCTCTGAGCCCCTCAAATCCCTCTTCAGCAGCATCACCGTCCATCTGAGGGCCTTTATCCTTTAAACCATTTAAAGAGACCATAAATACTTAAAAACGTCTATCATTTCCATAGAGCTTCATATATCAGCACAAACAGACAGTTGGCCATTAAACTACACCTTTATATTATGGGTAGATGTGTGGATAAATGAAGGATTTATAAAGGCACAGCTTTCTGTATTATATATAATATTTTTTTCTCTCTTTCTCTTTACTAGTTGATCCTAAATGTCCAATCAGCACGAGGCGCCGGCTGTCCGACAGGTGATGAATGAGTCTCCGGTGCAGCTCTGACTGAACCAGTGACAGAGTTGCTTTTTTAGACAAATGACTCTGATCTACAGCACAAACTGAGGCTGAATTAAACCTGTAATAGGAATGAAGACGGGATCCTGCAATCAAACACAAAAGTGAGTGAAACTGAACTCCAAACACATTGAGCACCACATACACAAAATAAAACTGATTTAAAACTGCGGCAGAAGTCTGGAGTGACGGCAGAACCGTGAGCCTTAACAGCGTGACGCTCGTTTGTGTTTAACTGTGAGGTCAAAATAATTAACACACACTCAGTAGGGTGTTTGCTCTTTAGTGTGCAGTCAATACAGCTAATTTTCTTTACTCCTTCTTTCCCTGAAATTTCTGTGTTGGTAGCATGTGACCTGAAACAGGCGATAATACCACCACACTTCTATGAGTCATATTTATCATGGTAATAAATGATTACCATGTGGGTTTTCAAACTGGGGTCCAGGTCCACTAATAAAATCATATCTGCATACAGTTTGTGTAAAATAATAATAATAAAAATAATGGTAATAATAATAATGGACTGGATGCCAGCAAGAACTTATACATTATGAAAAGCACCAGACCAGCACTAACACACTTAAACCAGTCTGAACTACCTGGTCAGTAAATTTGAGTCAGACAGTAAGTGATGAGCAGCTACAGCTCACCTGCAGCCTGGCCAGAATCATAGCTGAGGATTATGGGAAAGACGCTCACACTGGGGAAAAGATTACACAAACTCAACTGACATCACAAGCTGGCAGAAACATCACAGCCGTGTTTCTCTGCTGTATGTTTTCAGTATAGTCTGATGTCTGGATCCCAAACTTCCTTTTTAATCTTTTTAAAGGAAACATCAGAGTTCCTCCTTGCTGTTCTGAATCTTCATCTCTGCCTCAGCTCAGGTTTCAGTCTCAGCAGGAGGTGAACAAACATGATGGGCAGAATCGATAGAGACCAGAGGGCTGTAGATTTCAGAGAAAAGCTGATAGATGAAGAGACACGAGGTCCGTGACATTGTCTTCGGCCTCCAAAAAACGCAAGAGTGAAACTCAGCAGAAAGAGCTGAGCTTTCATCATGCCTCGACCGGGCCGAATTCACACACACACACACACACACACACACACACACACACACAGCTATGATTAAACACACTAAAGGTTAGTGTGTTTCCTTGAATACAGACGCACTGCTGGTGCTAGAGCTCTCAAAGCAGAAAATAAAGACCGAAGAACTCAACGCAAGAAATGACAAGTGAGAAAAATTACATATCGCAACATTGTGGAAATGTTGGATCACTCTTCATACTAGACACTAGAGTCAATTAATCAATTAAATAATAACTCAATACACTTTAGCATGTTGCTAAAGACATTATGCACTTAACATGCATTACAAATACACAAATATTGACAAAAATAGTGTATTTTATTTAGATTAGTAAGTATATTCACTGTCAACATTTCTCTTTATATGGTAACTGAGCAGGGATATTATAGAAACTAAAACTAAAACAATAAAAGAAATGTTACTTGAAATAAACATTTACTGAAATAAAATACAACATAAAAATTCAAGCTTATTGTATCCCAGCTAGTACCAAAACATAATTTCATTTAGTTTAACGTGATGTACTGAAATGTAAATATTTATAAAACTAATTCAAAATATTAATTAAGAAAACTCTAACTGAGCCCGTCGCTGTGCATTTTAGGATTCTACTTTTTGTTGATAGGTTGATGATAAATATAAAGATAATATAACAAAAACACAAATATCATCAAATTAATGTATTATTATTAAATAAATAAGTAAAAATTTCTCATCCTTTAGGAACATGCCTATGATATCTGTAAATGTAGCAGCATTTTCACACTTGTGTTTTTGAATAACTGCTCTCGCTGTTATATGTAGATGATGAAGGCTTCTAGCTCGTATTGAAATGCAAAGAAAAGCTCATCTATTATTAATGGAGAAGCTGCAGACACCTGTATGTTTATTAGCACCATCCAAAAATGAATGTGACAGCTCATGTGGTTTATGACACCAGCAGTGTCAAGACGTCTCCTTTGATCATGTGACCTCGTGCGATTTAATAGCATTCTATGATAAACAGCAACATAAAGCAGACCCAGTCACACACGCTCTTATCATATTAGTGCATTGTGAATGAGCTCTCGCTTTGAGAGGCTGGTAATGGAAAAAACATAAAGGTCTCAGTCAGTGCTGGGAAGTTATTCATTAAAATGCGAGAAAAAGAAGTTAATAATGGTTGGATTTTTCATTTTATACCAGATGAATCGAGAAATGGAGATTTCCGATTCTTGTGATGAGGATTATGATTTTGTGCTCTAATAAGGAGCGATCGATAAACAAAATGAGCTCATCAATCATAATGGCACATTTTAAAATAATGGTAATGTTGGAATTATTGAATTTGAACCTCCTTCTTTTGAAAAGCATACTAGTATAATAAGTACACACTTCTTTTTGCAGTGTGCAGTACATATATTGTGGACAGTATGGAGATTTTCTGCATCTATGTGATATTTGGATGACTAATTGTTTATTGTTGCATGTGTACTGCTTCACGCATGTTTTAAATGGCAGGCAGTATACAGTCTATACTGCACAGTATGTGGTTAGCAGTATGCTATTATTCCATTTCTTCCTTAGGAAAACTTGAAGGGTCACAGGTCAGGATTGAGAAACACTTGGCAAACACTATACAAGTTGTTCCTCAGTAAACAAAGAGGGATGGAGAGCGTCACTCTGTTAACATTCATCAGACATACAGCGGCTTTGTGATTCTTTTATAATGTGCCTCATTTTTCATCTCTAGTGAAATACCCTTCAGTTTTATGACCGTCACTTTCACATAGATGGTGAGGTGCTTTCAAAACGCCCCTCATCCGACCTTGATGATTAGTTTTAATGAATTCTAGAAGAGATTACCATTATCCTTGGGATTTTTTGTATTAAGGGCCCGACCCAGAGCATTCACACAGAGAGACGGGCAGAGACAGCGATCGAGACACACACACAAAAAAAAACAGGTATTTAAAAACTGCAGCTTATGCTTCAATTTTTGAAGAAGTAGTGAGGAATGATGAGTAGATTTTGTGTGCCAAGATTGGGGGAGGAAGGAGACTGAAAGAGCGAGTAAGAAAGAAATAAAAGAGCGAGATGAAGCAAACTTAAAGAGAAATGACAGTCACAGTTGTATTGATAATAAATAAAAATGATGGTTAGAATAGAGCCGGAATGGTTCAGTGAAAGGTGACCTTGCAGAGGACATAAATGAGCGAAGAAATAGACTCATTCAAAACAAGGAAATAATAAACACGCTCTCATGCTCCTCAAAATCAATCACTCACCTCAGAAAACATTGTATATGCAGCATCTGAAAGTGTATCAGATGTTCTCAGACGTCCTGCTGTCAGTCTTTAATGTCTCATTCTCTCAGATTAATTTGATCTCTCCAGCTCTGGCACTGTCACTGATCTCCCAAGACTGAGCAAATTACCCAGAATGCTCTCTTCTCACTGTAATCTCATAAAATAGGGCTGATTGTGATAAATGTCATCATTCCCATCATGCAGTGGGTTCAAATAAATCTGAAGGTCACATGTGTGATTCTGAGCTGGATCTGATCTCAGGGAACCTGCACTCTACACTATTCAGCCAAGAGGAACTTGTTCCTGGATGAACATGCAGGAAGTTCAAAAGGAATAACAGCCAATCAATGACACTAGGGCCCTGTTTACATCTGGTATTAAGATGCGTTTTGGTCAATCGAATCACAAGTGGACAACGCTAAATACAGGTGTAAACGGGGTGTAAAACGTTTTGAGCTTGTCCACTTTCGACCACAGAAGTAGTCGAAAATGCATTCGAACAGATTGCTTTTGTAGTGGAAACACTCATGTGGTCGAATGTGTTCAAACAGCCACTAAAGACTGCCTGCTCTCCGCCTACTGACCTAATGCATAAACATTATGGGAAACACGCTAGCCAGACGGGATTTAAACTTTGCTGGCTGAAGACCCAAGTTTGATTTGAAGACAAAAAAATTTACCAAGCACAATGTTCTCTCACCATTCCTGATTTTTAACACGGACTCATGGCATTCGGTTGGTCTTGTGTCTATCAGAGCAGAAAGGAAAGCTGCTGTTCTCTGTATGTTTTTTGTTGCATTCTTATGTAAATTGTGCCAGCTTATTTTTGTCCGTTAGATTGAAAGATCTGAAAAAACCCATACATTTACCTGCCCATAGACCCTCCCCTTGAAAAAATCAGGACAGAAGTGGTTGAAAGTGAACAATAGAGACAGATTAAAATACCAGGTGGAAACGGGTATGTGTCTCCTCATCCACTTGTGATCCGATGGACCAAATCGCATCTTAATACCAGATGGAAACAGGGCCTGGGATTTGATTGGTCTGATTAGTTGGCAGAGACACACTCTGCTGATACTTCTGCAGTTTTAACAGCTAAGGAACATGAACCCTGTCCACATTTGTCATGCATTCGATTTCCTTTTTTATTCATCCATATCTGTCACTCAGATGCTGCTGTCAAGACTTAAGAAGTGTCTGGAGCGACTCGGCCTCATTTTGATCATTGATCTCTCTCTGAGAAGCACTTACTGTAGATCAATATCTAAGAAAGATCACGTCCCTCTCAAAGGATGTGCTAAATGCTACTTCAAATGCTCACACGCCTCTTTATTCTGACAAACAGATGATGTGCTCCATTACAGCCTTCAACTTTTGATATCAACTGTAGACTCAAACAGACCAACTGTCAAGTCAAATTTTAAATAATAAATAAATTTGACAGTGAAGCATGTTTTTATTAAGTAAAATTTAACACCAAGAATATGTTCAAATTAGCGTACTAAAAAAGTTCAAAAAGTTGCTTTATTTAAAGACTTTCATACTTATTTGGGAAGTCACATACAGGTGCTGGTCATATAATTAGAATATCATCAAAAAGTTGATTTATTTCACTAATTCCATTCAAAAAGTGAAACTTGTATATTATATTCATTCATTACACACAGACTGATATCTTTCAAATGTTTATTTCTTTTAATTTTGATGATTATAACTGACAACTAAAGAAAATCCCAAATTCAGCATCTCAGAAAATTAGAATATTGTGAAAAGGTTCAATATTGAAGACATCTGGTGCCACACTGTAATCAGCTAATTAACTGAAAACACCTGCAAAGGCCTTTAAATGGTCTCTCAGTCTAGTTCTGTAGGCTACACAATCATGGGGAAGACTGCTGACTTGACAGTTGTCCAAAAGACGACCATTGACACCTTGTACAAGGAGGGCAAGACACAAAAGGTCATTGCAAAAGAGGCTGGCTGTTCACAGAGCTCTGTGTCCAAGCACATTAATAGAGAGGCGAAGGGAAGGAAAAGATGTGGTAGAAAAAAGTGTACAAGCAATAGGGATAATCGCACACTGGAGAGGATTGTGAAACAACACCCATGCAAAAATGTGGGGGAGGTTCACAAAGAGTGGACTGCAGCTGGAGTCAATGCTTCAAGAACCACTACGCACAGATGTATGCAAGACATGGGTTTCAGCTGTCGCATTCCTTGTGTCAAGCCACTCTTGAACAACAGACAGCGTCAGAAGCGACTAAAGACAAAAAGGACTGGACTGCTGCTGAGTGGTCCAAAGTTATGTTCTCTGATGAAAGTTAATTTTGCATATCCTTTGGAAATCAGGGTCCCAGAGTCTGGAGGAAGAGAGGAGAGGCACACAATCCACGTTCCTTGAGGTCCAGTGTAAAGTTTCCACAGTCAGTGATGGTTTGGGGTGCCATGTCATCTGCTGGTGTTGGTCCACTGTGTTTTCTGAGGTCCAAGGTCAACGCAGCCGTATACCAGGAAGTTTTAGAGCACTTCATGCTTCCTGCTGCTGACCAAATTTATGGAGATGCAGATTTCATTTTCCAACAGGACTTGGCACCTGCACACAGTGCCAAAGCTACCAGTACCTGGTTTAAGGACCATGGTATCCCTGTTCTTAATTGGCCAGCAAACTTGCCTGACCTTAACCCCATAGAAAATCTATGGGGTATTGTGAAGAGGAAGATGTGATATGCCAGACCCAACAATGCAGAAGAGCTGAAGGCCACTATCAGAGCAACCTGGGCTCCCATAACACCTGAGCAGTGCCACAGACTGATCGACTCCATGTCACACCGCATTGCTGCAGTAATTCAGGCAAAAGGAGCCCCAACTAAGTATTGAGTGCTGTACATGCTCATACTTTTCATATTTATACTTTTCAGTTGGCCAAGATTTCTAAAAATCCTTTCTTTGTATTGGTCTTAAGTAATATTCTAATTTTCTGAGATACTGAATTTGGGATTTTCCTTAGTTGTCAGTTATAATCATCAAAATTAAAAGAAATAAACATTTGAAATATATCGGTCTGTGTGTAATGAATGAATATAATATACAAGTTTCACTTTTTGAATGGATTTAGTGAAATAAATCAACTTTTTGATGATATTCTAATTAAATGACCAGCACCTGTATGTCAAAATCCAGCTGTAAGTCACTGATTTGAAAAGGTACACATAGTAAAAGGTATGTCAGTGCAGTCAAGAGCATGAAATATTGTTGAAAACAGTGATAGCATGCACTTTTAACAATTGCTGAAAGAGAATCAATTCTACCAAAGTCAATGGCCAAGTGCCTAACTAAACGGAACACTAATCTCCATCAATGGTCTCCTGTTTCAAAAGATCTGTACACAAATCAGTTAAAAAGAACTTAGCAAAAACATTTAGAGACATGAAAACCAAGAAAAATGCCTAATTCATAAGTTCGCCTCCCCATTCAGTCTTAATATTTAATCCTAAACAAACTTGGCTTACTGTCCTCGAAGGAGGCTCGGCTCTAGCTCCGAGCTGAACCCCTCATGACGGTACTGTGCCGAGGGAGAATAAGAGAAACAGAAAAGGAGATGGGGAGGTGGAGGGATGGTGGAAGAATTGTTGCTGGGGTGACGCAGTGACTGCTGCTTTTATATGCTCGTAATGATGATTGACAGGACTGAATGTTTAGGCTCCTCCCAAACCTACGTTTGAAACTACATTAAAACCATAATCATTAGAATTTTCTTCAATAACAGGGGTTATGAGAAGAGCTCTTTCAGATACAGTTAAAAACTTGATAATGAAAGTTCAAAAACTTGCTGTTTTTTTATTTGGGAAGTCACATATGTCAAAATCCAGCTGTCAGTCACTGATTCCAAAATGTCAGTGCAGTCAGGAGCATGAAATATTGTTGAAAATAGTGATAGCATGCACTTTTAACAATTATTGCTGAAAGAGAATCAATTCCACCAAAGTCAAAGTTCAACAACCTTTGTACATGTACCATATGAAAGGAATACAGCCAAACTGCTTTGTAATAAGTGAATATAGTAATGCTGTTTTTGGAGTTGTTTAATTATTCTCTGGTCAGATATTGATTTTATTAGAAGTTGATTCCATCTAAGGCTGTGTGGCTGTAAATCAGTTGTAGTTGTGTTTATGCTCATCTTTTTTTTTCTGTTCTTGTTGTTCATCTTATCTTCAGTGATTCTGCTTGTTAACCGCAGGTGTCATCACCAATGCTCAATCATCACTTGTAGAGTGAATCTACTTTATTTCACTAACTGCAACATTGCTTAAGTTTTGTTGTGATCTTGCTGGGATCATACCAGCACCCAAAAGACAACATATGCTAGTTCACCAGCACACCAGCATCCAAGCTGGTCCCAGCATGCAAAATATTTGATATTATTAATACAATAATATATATTAAAATTATATTTAATATAGTTTTTAACTGGATGCCACTCATGTAACATGCTATATTTGAACGTTTATCATTGCACATATGTTTATGTTTATGTGGGCTATGTGCAATAATCAATAGTATGCAATAGTATGCAATAGGAAGTATGCAATAATCAATAGACAAGTATTCTGTTAAAAGTATTATTTTGCTCACTCAAAAGGACCACCATTTGAGACAATTTTATCATCTCTGAGCAGCATCTCATTTGATATACAGACTCAATGTTTGAGCACCAGACAGTGAAAGTGACTCTGATGCAAATGCTCGCTTATGACAGATTTATTTATTTCTCAGTTCATTGGGACCAACTCCCAAATGCATCAGACGGTTTGATTCTTGCAGCTGAAGACACTTGTTGATGTAATGAAAGCTAAATGGATGAAGGGTGTCATGGATGCAAACACACTCCGCTCTGATTCTTTATCTTATTATCATTCTGGATGTGACTCTTCACTGATGATGAAGCTTCTGGAAGCTTTTGCGTCAAAAGCCTGAAACCGATCACTGATCATCATATGAAGGTATTAACTGCTACCCGACAACAAGTCCATTTTCTCCTCTGGCTTGCATCATTCTTTAAATCCCTTTACTGTCATTCATTTTTTCACCCTCTTTGAAAGAGAGAGAGTGAATGAAAGAGAGAAACAGAGAAAGTGTGCAGTGGCTCTTTGTCTCTCATTTGCCAGTCACAGTAAATGGCGGCTCTGATTAAGTTGCTCTAATTGGACTCTGCTACAGATTCGGCGAGCGAACAATGGGCCACTTTGATGAATGGGTCGTGTTGCGGTTTGTGCCGTTGTTTCTTCTGAGAGAAATCGTTATGCCATTAGCGCCGAATCACATGCCAAGAGCCGCAGATACAAAGAACTTTAGTCTTTAAGTCAAAGAAGGAACAAAACAAACGGCCTAAAATCTCTCAAAACACATAAACATTAAGAACAGGAGTGTTAGGAAATGCTTTCAACAGCTATATCAAGCTTTTAAAACAAGGCTTCAAGGACTTGAGATGTGATCTGCTACTATAGCATGCCGTCCTCAACCTGTACGCTCTGATTTAATTTCTCTGTATTTTTCTCGTTTGCATGAGCAGAAAGACAGAATGTCCCTGTTTCGAGACCAGAGGGGCAACAACTGCTCCAACACTCAACACACAGATGGTGTCTTTACGTAACGGACGCATTAATTACATCCACATCATTTCTCATATGAAGCCACACTTCATGCTGAAACCATCTCACCCCTCAGTTTAGCAGTGACAAGCAACATTAACGCGTATATGTCAAAAGTATTTTAAGGTCACCAACTGAGTTGAAAACAAACAGTTTCTCTGCACAAGCAGCATCCTTGATGTGACATTTTAACAGCCAGACGTGACGATCTTTTTAGCAGGTGACAAAATGAAGGTCGTGAAAATCTCCAGCCTCATTAAAGGGTTCAACATGTTTGAAAAGATTCAGTGAAACGATCCTGCAGGACGTCAATCAATAGAGCAGCAGTAATGAAAAAAACTCATTAGTGGCACGAGGGTTGTTGAGAGGTTTTTAAAGATGCCAATCCTGTTCTGATACTGTATACAAGTTATTGATGATTATGTCATATCCTGCACAGAACGTCCAGCTGTATGAAGCATTAGACCAGAGACTATTGAGCCAGTATGTCACATGCTAACCTTTTTAAAAAGAACACTTTAACATATTTTTATAAAGAGTACTTATTACGGAAATAATATGCTTTAAAAGAATATACTTAAGTACTAACTGAATGTAATATTTTCAGACACTTAATTGCATGTTATTTACAATTAAATGAGAATAATTTATAAGGAATGCAATTATTTAAACCTAAGAGAGTTTTCTGCCCCACTGAAGTAGAACTAAGATACATCTTTATATAATATTTAAAAATTATAAAATTGCTGAATGTACTGAGAAGTGTTTATTGTAAACTAAACTGTACTTTAATGCCATTTCTATTGAAACTTGTATGTCATGTATTTAAATATATTTGTAATTACACATTCGTAGTGATGAAGTTCCAATTTAGAACATTTAAAATATAATAACTTTAAATTTAATATAAAATAACCCTCTATAGTTAAAATTATAATCAAGGACTTTATATGTACTTTACTATTTTAGTCAACACATAGAAATAAGTGTACTTCTTTAAAGAACGACAAAAGATGATTAAAGCATAATTATTTAAAATGTAATTTAAAGTAAAACCTTTAATTTGACATCATAAATGTGTACAAAACAAACAGCTATTAAAGTGTACTCTCTTTAGGTACATTTAAGTTGCCTTTAATTTCATTAATATTTTATTATCTGCAATTGTGTTTCTTTAAAAATATACTTATAAGATTGAAGTACACTACAAGTGCACATACAGTACAATTAAGCAGTTAAAAACATACTGAAAGTACTAGCAAGAGTGATACATTTTCCTCATTAGAACTAAATTAAAGATTTAATTGTAGATACAGTTAGTTACACATTTAGGGGCAGTTTCACGGACAGAGATATAGTCCTAGAATAAAATTGCCCTTTAAACCAGATTAACAGAAATCTGCTTTCTCTGTCATGGTTTACAAACCCGATTCCAAAAAAGTTGGGACACTGTACAAATTGTGAATAAAAACAGAATGCAATGATGTGGAAGTTTCAAATTTCAATATTTTATTCAGAATACAACATAGATGACATATCAAATGTTTAAACTGAGAAATTGTATCATTTTAAGGGAAAAATAAGTTGATTTTAAATTTCATGGCATCAACACATCTCAAAAAAGTTGGGACAAGGCCATGTTTACCACTGTGTGGCATCCCCTCTTCTTTTTATAACAGTCTGCAAACATCTGGGGACTGAGGAGACAAGTTGCTCAAGTTTAGGAATAGGAATGTTGTCCCATTCTTGTCTAATACAGGTTTCTAGTTGCTCAACTATCTTAGGTCTTCTTTGTCGCATCTTCCTCTTTATGATGCTCCAAATGTCTTCTATGGGTGAATGATCTGGACCGCAGGCTGGCCATTTCAGTACCCGGATCCTTCTTCTACGCAGCCATGATGTTGTAAGTGATGCAGTATGTGGTCTGGCATTGTCATGTTGGAAAATGCAAGGTCTTCCCTGAAAGAGACGACGTCTGGATGGGAGCATATGTTGTTCTAGAACTTGGATATACCTTTCAGCATTGATGGTGCCTTTCCAGATGTGTAAGCTGCCCATGCCACACACACTCATTCAACCCCATACCATCAGAGATACAGGCTTCTGAACTGAGCGCTGATAACAACTTGGGTTGTCCTTGTCCTTTTTAGTCCGGATGACATGGCTTCCAAGTTTTCCAAAAAGAACTCCAAATTTTGAT